>NC_080394.1:51282269-51617548 GCF_028751815.1 Salvia miltiorrhiza | reverse complement strand
TAAAATATATGTAGAAACAAATCTAGGATTAGTTTTAGGAGAATTATAATCTCTAAATTAGTGGAACAGATCTAGGATTATTTTTAGGAGAATTAGAATCTTTAAAATAATGGAAACAAATCTATGATTATTTTTGGGAGATTTAGAATCTCTAAATTAGTGGAAACAAATCTATAATATTATATAAAAGAGCAGTTCAACGGCTATTTTTTACAGTCAAAATTTGAAAAACAAAATCATTTTTTTTTGAATTCACGTTCCTACATTTCGGCCGACTCAATGCTACAAAGATAGAAGCCCCCCAAGAATATCTTAATGTACCGTTTTTTATGCTAATTTTTTTTATATACCTTTTTCTATTTCTTTTTTGTTATTTTGATTTCTTCTTCTTTTTCTAAAATTTATATATTTTAATTAATAATAAAATCTTCAATATACATATCAAATTAAAGACAATGAAAAAAAAATTAATTTAATATATATCTATATACTATATAAAAGAAGAATTTTTTTCCTCCAATTTCTCCCTCTCTTTTTCCTCTCTCTTCTCCCACTAATCTTTTCACTTTGTTTTTTATGTATTTTAATTCTTTTCTAAACTTTGTTACATTTGATTCATGAAAAAAATATTCAATATGCATTTGAAATTTAATATAGTATCAAAATCATGAAAAATGAATTAAAAAAAAAATAAGATATGAAAAAGATTAAAATGTAAAATATATGTTATTTTCTCTCTTTATTAAAATTTTACAGCTTTTTATTTATGTTTCTGTATGAAAATATTTATTTATTTATTATAACGTGTAATACTCTATAATGATAATAATGCGTAATGCTAATTTTTATTATCGATTTTTTTAAAATTTATTTAATAACTTTAATTATCATTACGCTTTATACAAAGTTAAAGATTTATATATTCAAATTCAGGATTTCCTTGAGTAATTGACATGGATTATTTTATTTTATTTTTAAAATGTATTTTATATTTATTTATTATAATTTTATTTAATATTTAAAATTTATTTATTTAAATTATTGTTTAATTTCGATGTTCGTCGTGCATCGCACGAATGGCTGTACTAGTCTAGGATTATTTTTAGGAAAATTAGAATCATTAATTTAGTGGAAACAAATCTAGGATTATTTTTAGAAGAAAATCAAAATTAGTGAAATAAAAAATAATAACAAAATTTTTGAAAAAAAATCCGACAAAAAATATAACATAAATTTCGATAAACAAAAATTAATTTCAGAAAAATAAATTAGAAACAAGAAAAAAATAATATCTACAAAGAAATCTAGGATTATTTATGCAATAATTCATAAATCAGTGGAAAAAAGAATAATAAAAAAAATTCGATAATAAAATATAATTTTTGAAAAAAAAACAGAAATTTAGGTAAAATAAAAATGCAAATAAAATATAATTAGGATAAGATAAAAATCAGTTGAGAAATTTAAGGAAATGATATTTTAAAAGAAAAATAAAAAAATTGAAAAAAAATAAAAAACAATTCAAAAATAAAATATAATTAAAAAAAATTGGCAAAAAAAGGGAAATTAAGGTAAAAATAAAGATGTTAATAAAATATAGTATTTAGGATAAGATAAAAAGTAGTTGAGAAATTTAAGGAAATGATATTTTAAAAGAAAAAAAAAATGAAAAAAAAAACAATTCTAAAAAATAATTTTCAAAAATAAAAATTTGGCAAAAAAACGAAAATTAAGGTAAAATAAAAATGTAAATAAAATATAGTTAGGGTAAGATAAAAAGTAGTAGTTGAGAAATTTAAGGAAATGATATTTTAAAAGAAAAATAAAAATAAAAATCGAAAAAAAAAATAAAAACAATTTGAAAAATAAAAAATAATTTTCAAATTTTTTTTGGCAAAAAAACGGAAATTAAGATAAAATAAAAATGTAAATAAAATATATTTAGGATAAGATTAAAAGTAGTTGAGAAATTTAAGGAAGAGATATTTTAGTAAAATCACAAATTAGTAAAAACTCGGCCCAATAAAAAAAACCCAAAAAACTGGTTTACACCTAGGTGTCCTAGGTGTCTAAAAATAATTATTATTATTATGGTAAACGACAAAATGTATGTTTGAAAGGATAGATTATTTTACAAAATATGTAAGTTTGAAATGATAATATTTATTTACTTTTACATAAAGTGAAACGGTAGAGTTTGAACTCAAACCTTTTCATTTAAAGAAGAAAATATCTTCACCGTTTAAATATACCTTAAGGTCTTTTCCTAAGTCGAGAAAAAAAAACGGATAATTATTTCTTTCAGAAAAAGGTGGAATATATATATTATGGGTCAAAATTTAAAATACCCACCTCTATAACTTGTCTATCAAAAATACCCACTTTTATAACACATCTTATAAAACTACCCATCTCACAATTAATGACAAAACTACCCTTTAACAAATCCTCTAATAAATAATCATAATACAATTCCATGTTCAAATCAGAAATAGTCAGTGAAGACTTATCAGGCCCAACATGCTTCCGTAACACTTCAAAATTAATCTTAACATAAATCAACATTATACCTTTAGTCGACTGGTCTTCTTCAGGAGTCAGTGCTTGTTGCGTTTTACGGACCGTCTGCCCCCAAGGCTCCGTCCAACCACGTGCTCGCAAGGGATGGTTGCAACTTTCCTCCTTCACTAAGTGCCGACGTATAATACTTTGTTGATAAATGAAAGAAAATTTTCTACTAAATTGGAAAGTTGAGCAAAAACAAAAGCGTTTATAGAGGAATTATAAAATATTTAATTTATTTCATAAATTCTCCCTCAGGGAGGAGACAAACTTGTTTAGCTACTCATCAGTAGCTAATACTTGTATACATAAAATAAAAGAACTAAAACTTTTTAAACTAAAACTTTGAAAACTAAAATATAAATATTACAAAGATAGATTCTAGAGAGAGAGTGTGTTGTGTGAAAGAGTTGTGAATTTTCTGATGTCTCTTTCTCTCCAGAGCTCGGGGTTTTATAGAGGTTTGCTGCTCTCTATAATTGCTTGGTAGTTGGCCTTGGATTCCTTCTTCGTGGCCAGCTAACTTGGATAGTGACAGCCACCTTCTTTTGTCGGCAATAATTGTCGACACCAGCTATGCCTTCACATGCCTCCGTGGTCCTTTACTCCATTATTCAGCTGATAATGTTGTAGGAGGGGCCTGCTACTTTTATCCTCCACTCACTTCTGCTTTTGGTGAGTTGTCCGCCTGCATGATAACCCACTCACCTTTGTCGTTTTCTTTTTGGTGAGTGGGATTCCTGTTGTGAGTCACATGACTCCCTTTTCTCTGTCGGGCATTTTACTTTTTTGGTGCCCGAGGTACTCGTCCACGTGGAGTTTTGTGCTCCTCATGTTCATCAGATCGGAATCTCCTTCGATCGGGTTTTGGAAGAAAACCCTTTCCGAACTCCGGTTCCTTCTGCGTCGGACATTCCGCGCAGATATGATCGTTCCAATGACCCAAGTGAGCCATATTGCAGAACTTGCGACGAGTCTCCTTGCTCCCCGCGATCTTATTTTGCCAGAGCGTTTGCCTTTTTTCTTCAAAGGCCTTCTCAGCAAATTTGGTGGTGGTTCCTGTCATAGTGTTTAACAGGAACGATCCCAAACTTGAATTCTGGAAGAACTTAAATCTGGACTTGACTTTGTCCATCTCCGTGAGACAGACCCACAATCCCCATGCTCGTCTGGTGGAGATTTGATCCTCCTTGTATGTGACGACGATTGAGGACTGATAATCAGGGGCCTTGATTCGGTTCAGGGCCTGGTTGTCGGGTCTTCGAAGCTTTATGAAATGGAAAGCTTCGTGGTTCCCCTTCCCTGCTGGTTCTGGTGATGCACTAAAGAAGTATAGCTCCAAAACATCCCCTCGTTTGAGGGACTCATTGTTTGCCCAAGCATCATACACCGTCTCTTGGATCCATTTTGGTAGACCCTTAATTTCGGTAAATGCTGGAGATATGGTATAAACTGAAGCCAGAGCTCCAAACTCATACCATTCCTTAACGTCCTGCGGATGGGCGCCGGTGGTCATCCACACCCTCGGATATTTTCCTCCGACATCAACCTGGCAGTTTCCTGGGTTAATACCTTTCCTTGTGTTGAGTTTCTCCCATCTGCTCTGGTACAGCTGCCAAGAAGGAGACATTTCAACAAAATTACTATCAACCTTAGATTTGCCCGTCACCGGCCTAAGGCTGATCTCTCCCTCTTTTTCCCCAGAGGTGGAGGGTTGACATGTTGGTTCGGGCGGTGAAGCCTTAGCAACATCTTTTTCTTGAGGATCTAGTTTTGACACCTTAGCCTCAGAACTTGTGCTAGGGGTACTTGAATCCCCTGCTACCGGTAATCTGTCCGGTACGGTAATGCCTGCTTCAATCAGGGGAGCCCTAATCCCGAGCAGGAGCGGCATGTGGATTGCCTCATGAAGATTTATCATCTCCTTGAGACATTCTCGTATACGGTCAGACACTTTGGCTTCATCAGCTGACTGTATCCGTCCAGCTTGTTTAGCATGGAGTACGCACTCTTGCCATTCTTGTTGTAGCATCTCCATGTTTTCAAGGAGTTGCCTCTGGTTTATGATGATGGCGTCAACCTCAGTTGGCTCCATCCCTTGTTAAGAAATCTGCAAGAACATTATCATCAGATTTCAAAATGACATTATCAAAATCATAATATTGGCATTCAGCTTGCCATCTAAGTAATCTAGCCTTTTCAGGTTTAGATTCAATTTTCTTGGTTAAGAAAGCCTTAACGTTAGTGTTATCGACTTTCAAAACAAATTTCTTTGCAAGTAAGAATAGCGGCCATTTTTTGAACGCCTTTCTGACTGCATAGAATTCCTTCTCGTTGATGTGCCATCGCACAACTTCACTGTTGGAAAAGAGACCACTACAGTATCTGCACGGTTCCTGTTAGGTCCTGAGGGTCTCGAATAGGTGTATGGGGGGGGGGAATACACCTATGGGCTATTTTTAAAAAACTCCTCAATCAGAGGGATCTCAGACAGAGATCTAAACGAAACTTTACACGCAAACAAAGACACCTGTTCAACTGAAAACAGTTTTGACCAAACAGGGTTGACGATAGATACTGAAAACTCTTCAGTAGGGAGTTATCAGTTAAGTTGCTGGAACTTAACTGATGAACGTAAGGGCTTCAGTCGAGTTTGCTAAAACAGAGATGATAACACTCTTCCTGACTATCAGAAGATAGATCAGTCAGACTGATATCATACGCAGCGGAAATTAAACTTAGTTTCACAATAGCCTCGGTGGAGCACGTTGTTGGTCTTTAGGTTTCTCTTTGCAGTTAATCAGTGTTCAGTTTATGAATTGAAATAACACAAGTAAGAATATAAAACTGAAAGCTGTAAACAACACAGAGATTTTTACCTGGTTCGGAAAAACCCTTTCCTACATCCACGGTTGGTTGATCAGACCAACAATCCACTCCGCAAGTGCTTAACAGGTGCACTGCAAACCAAACCGTGTGCTTGTTGTTCGCTAATATTTTCACCACGCCGCAAGTATACGGTGTAGTTGCAATATAGGGAAGCAAGGTCGTATCCCACAAGGATTAGTAGTTCAATCTAGTGATTATCCTAATTCATTATGCTAGAGCTATTTAGACTAAACAAGGAGGTGAGTGGTTTGATTAACTAAAAAATTCAAAGATAAAATAAGAACAATCAAACAAAGTGGATTAATTAAGTGATGAAGGTGGTTTAGGGATTAGGCATCGATGGATTAGCAATGGACTTCAAATAAGCTCAATATTAGTCTTGATATTCCTATTTATCTAGAGTGATCTCCCCACTAGTTCTAGCCCCCTCCCGGACGACTAAAACGGTAGATTACGGGTCATAGTTGCCGTCCCCGGTCAACTTCTAACCTATAACTCCCAAAAGCACAAAGGATCGGTAAACTCTCACCTAACTCTCAACCTCCCGGTTTATTGAGTCAATATGTTTCAAGCTCCTAATCTATTATGATTATCCTCTCCCAATTCAAATCACAAATTAGAAATGCATAGAAAGTGGCCAACAATCCATACAAGAATTAAAGCTAGGGCTTGAAAAGATAATGAAGAAGGCATAATCAAAGACAAATATTGAGCATAATAATCAATCCATCACATAATCAACTAGCCTAATCCCCAAACCAATGGGGGATTTTATCCAAACATGTTCACAAACAACAAACCTAAATCAAAGAAATACATAAATGAAAGAGAGAGTAAGAAGTGACAAATCCTATTAATGAGCTTTCTCCAATCTTCTCTCCTCTTCAATGCATTCAATCTTGGTAAAAAGATGTGGTAATGGAGGCTAGGGTTTGGTGTGGAGGAATTGGGGAAGATGGAAAATGGGTGTGTTGAATGTTGGGGATGATGAATAATGTGAGGAAAAGGGGAAAAATGGGGGTTAAGGGCTGAAAAACGCGACTCCGCTCTTTTCCCGCGGTCATGGCCCGCGCCCGTGGTGCTCAAACGTGGGCAAAACTCAGGGAACCCGCGGTCCCGCCCCGCGGCCGCGGGTGGTGACCGCGGTACACCCCTGGAATTGGGAACAGCTGACCCGCGGTCCCACCCCGCGGCCGCGGGTGGTGACCGCGGGGTACTGGGCGTTTTGCACAGTCCGCTCGTTTTGCTCCGTTCTCCCTCGTCCGGACTCGGATTTGGTCGCCGTTTGCGCTCACGGATTCCTCTCGAGACGTACTTCAATCTCATATCTTCAAAATGCTCCAATTAATCCTTTATGTTTCCTGAAATTACTCCAAAACTACACCAAGATATCAAATCTTCATAAAACTAAATATTCGGGCACAAACAAGCATTCACAAGCAAAACATGAAGGGAAATGACAACAAAACATGTGGAATTGAGGTATGAAAACCATGTTTGTCACTTGCCGGGTGCACACAACCGTACCACTGAAGAAAACCCTTCTTCAGTACCCACGCTTCACTCGCGTCGGATTTCTCTTGCTCAGCACAACCCGTGCTAAGACTTCTCACTCAGAGTCAGAGTACCTTCCTGAACTCCGAATCACTCAAACACTCTTTTGGGGGGGAGGTTTGAACGAGTGCCAACTATACTACAAAGAACAAGTTCTTTGAAGCAAGTTTGACCTTTGGCTTCTGGGTAAACAGAGGTTTGCCTAAGGTCTAAGAGAATATGTGTAATCAGCAGTGACTGATTTTGGCTTTGGAATTCTCTTATTCGATTCAAGCTTTGGGGAGGTTAAACTTTAGGCTGAGTAGCAATTTCGGTAGAGCTTCAGCTTATGTCGTTGAATCGGTGAAGGTTGAAGTGATCCTCGAGCGCTATTTGTAGGAGAACTCTTGAATAGATCCGTTGGCGTAAAACGTCCTCAATATTTCTTCCGTTGGAGAGCAATTCGAATTTGGGCTGAGGCTTCAATCTTCGAGGTTCCTTGTCTGGGTGGAAATGGCTCTCTTGATGGACAGGAGATGTGACGTCTCTGAAAAGTAACCACCAGATAGGAATGACCTCTGCAGAGATAAGGATATCCTGAGATCTCTGCATTTAATGCGGCTGTACTTTGTGAGTACGTGGCTTCCTCTGAACGTTGGAAGATCAGTCCGAAGAGGAATGTTCAACTGATACTTGACTTTAGTATCAGTCCATTGCGCGCATTAAGTAATCAGTTCATAACTGATTCTTTAACTGATTCTTCAACTGATACTTCAGTTGGTATCTGCAGTCTTCAGTCTTCAGTCCTTCGTTCTTCAGTCTTCAGTCTTCAGTCTTCGACATCGCAAGCTAAACTAGAACCGAACTCTAACACTTGAGTTCAAAACAATTCTAGTCTATTACAATTACGACCTATGAATTTTGGTATCATCAAAACAAGGATTAGGATATTCCACAAGGCTTAGAAGGAGGTTAGGAAGAAGAGTGAGATGATGAGAGAGACAAGAAGAGAAGCAGAGGTTTTGAGAGGTGAGGGGACATCAA
Source organism: Salvia miltiorrhiza (assembly GCF_028751815.1). NCBI lineage: Eukaryota > Viridiplantae > Streptophyta > Magnoliopsida > Lamiales > Lamiaceae > Salvia > Salvia miltiorrhiza. The sequence continues at coordinate 51,609,520 of NC_080394.1, read as the reverse complement.
TTCAGTGGTAGTTGTGAGGGTTCCACTGTTGACGTAGCGCCGGTTGACAACGAGCTCCTGCTCATTGTTGTTGCTCCGCATCGAAGCTTCACAAAAGGCGAGAGGCCTTTCGGAGAAGTCGATGAAGTCTGTCCTATTTCAGACAGGTACTTCAAACCGATGCACCGGGCATGAGGATGGAAGACACTCGCTCCGCTGGATACAAGTGAGGGTAGAGCAAACTTTGACGTCGGAGAGACATTGAGATCCAGTGGAAGGGTCCGGTGAAGACCAAGTATGTGAGCGTCATTCTCCCACTCCATGACTTTGCAGTCATAGATTTCTCCTTTAGTCGGAACAAAATTTCTCTGCAACTTTGAAGGTTTGAAAATATTCTCACAGTGAAGGCTGTGGAGAGTTGTTAGTTGATGCAGAAAACGAGTGCAGACAACATGGTATAAATAGACAAGATGTGTACCACTTAAGAAGATGAAAAGTTTTTCGAAAACTGTGCCTGAAATGCTTTTAAAGAAAAATTCACGTCCGCCGTCACTGCAGGGGACTGAGACTTCAAAAAGGTGAGAGGCATCATTGCATTCTGTCATGTCAATGAGGTTCTCAAGAAATTTTATCGCAGAGGCAAGGGGGTTGGAAAGATTTTTGGCAAAAGATCAGGACAAGTTCAATTAAAACAGATTTTCCCTTTTTAAAACACTTGTCCTTCTCGGATATTCCATTTTCCAACAATCAGTTAAAGTTTTTGAAAGAAACTGATCAGTTAGAGAAAGATTTTGAAGTAAAACTCAAAACTCTTAACTGAAATAACTGATTTAAAAAGTAAGCTTTTAAAATACTTACTGATCGACTGAACATTGTAGTCAGTCGATACCACTTGATCCTGGTTGAATCATCAGGATAACTTTTTCTTCAGATGAGCGTTCTGACTTCATTGCTTTCCACATCGGCGATCGTAGACTCAGCAGTTGGTTGACCACCAGTCAGCATGACTGTTTGAGAAAGTCTTCAAATACAGCATCACTCTTCAGGGTTGATGAGGCCGATCTTTCCGCACAGATCATTGAACCTCTCTTCTGGAAGAGCCTTGGTCAGCAGGTCCGCTCTCTGAACAGCAATGGGAATCCATTCCACAGAGATATTCTTCTTTTCGACATGATCATGGATTAAGTGATGTCGAATAGCAATATGTTTGACTCTGGTGTGATGAACTGGATTCTGGGAGATTGCAATAGAACTGGAGCTGTCGCAATAGATAGGGACTTCCTTTTCGTCGATCCCATAGTCCTTCAACTGTTGGACTAACCACAGGAGTTGTGAGCAGCAGCTTTCGGCAGCAACATATTCAGCTTCAGTTGTGGAGGTGGCGACTGAAGTCTGCTTCTTTGAAAACCATGAGATGAGCTTGTTGCCTAGGAATTGACATGTTCCGGAGGTTGATTTGCGATCAAGCTTGCATCCACCGAAGTCTGAGTCTGAGTATCCGGTGAGCTTGATGTCGTCATCTGCTGGATACCACAATCCTAAATTGGGTGTGCCTTTGAGATATCGAAGTATACGCTTTGCTGCATCCAAATGAGCTTCCTTTGAATTTGATTGATATCTTGCACATACCCCGACTGCAAATGAGATGTCTGGTCTGCTCGCAGTCAAATACAGAAAAGATCCAATGATTTCTCTGTACTTCGTCGAAGAGATAGATTTTCCTTATGAACCTGGATCAACTTTCCAGTTTGTGTTCATTGGGATCTTGACTGATTTCATGTGCTGAATACCGAACTTAGCTATCAGTTCCTTGACATACTTGGACTGACTGATCAGTATTCCTTCGCTGGTCTGCTTGACTTGCAATCCGAGAAAGAAATTTATTTCTCCCATCATGGACATTTGGAACTTGTTGGTCATGATGTCAGCAAACTTCTTGCACATGCGTTCGGATTTGGATCCGAAAATTATGTCATCGACATAAATCTGAACAAGTAAGAGATCTTCTCCTTCTTTGAGAGTGAACAGAGTTCTGTCCACAGATCCTTTCTTGAAACCTTGTTCAACAAGATACTCCGAGAGAGTATCATACCACGCTCTTGGTACTTGCTTCAATCCATAGAGCGCTTTCTTCAGCTTGTACACCTTTCTGGTCCAGCAACCTCAAAGCCTGGAGGTTGTTCCACATAGACTTCATCTGTGAGCACTCCATTGAGAAATGCACACTTGACATCCATTTGGTGTACCTTGAAACCTTTGTGAGCTGCGAAGGCTACGAAGAGTCTGACTGCTTCCAGTCTGGCAACTGGAGCGAACGTCTCATCGTAGTCAATTCTTTCTTCTTGACTGTATCCTTTTGCTACAAGCCTTGCTTTGTTTCTCACAACGTTTCCTTCTTCGTCTTTCTTGTTTTTGAAAATCCATTTCAAACCAATCACCTTTGCATCGTCTGGTCGATCCACAAGCTCCCAAACTGAAAACCGGTTGAATTCATTGAGTTCTTCTTGCATTGCGATGACCCATTGAGTAGACTTTAGAGCTTCTTCAACATCCTTGGGCTCTGTAGATGATAAGAAACAGCTGAAAATCTTAACTTCGTTGATGCAGTTCTGATTGATGTCAAAGACGAGGTTGCACATTGATCTCCGAGTCTTGACGCCATCTGATGGTTCTCCAATGATGTTCTCCTTTGAGTGGAGTTCAAACCATCTTCGATACTTCTTGATCTCTTTTGGAGATGGTGGGGCTTCTTCGGTCAGAATGGTTCTGAAGTGTTGACCACCTTCTGGAGCAGGGGAGAGTTGAGCTGGAGCTGCTTCTGCACGTTCAACTCGATCTTCAGCAACTGGAGTTCCCCCTTGACTAATGCCATCTGCATTGGCTCCAGTCTGAACTTCAGACCTTTGGCTGATCTTTTGATACTGAAGCTTCTCAGTAACTTCATCTTTGCCTGGTCCCCACACCAAGACAGTAGAGGGCTCGGTGTTGTGGATTTCAACTTTGGAACATTCAGTGTTCTGGACACACTTTTCAGTTTCATGTTCCCTGAAATCATCTGTAGACTCATCAAAGACCACATGAGGTGTTTCTTCAACACAAAGAGTTTGAGAATTAAACACTCGATAGGCTTTGCTTGAACGTTCTGTTCCAGAGTATCCAAGAAAGACTCCTGGATCAGCCTTGCTATCAAAAGTGTTTAACCTCTTCTTTTCATTGTTGTGGATGAAACACTTAGAACCGAAAGCATGAAAGTAGACAATTGATGGCTTTCTGACTCAACCTAGAACACCTCTAGTTTGACTTGCAATAGAACAAGGACATCCTAGCGATGGTAAGTTAACCTAATGTCGTCTCTCAAGGAAGATCTTTAAGGGAAATTAATTGTGTCACAAGAAAGCTATAAACTAAGGATTGAAAGCTGTAAAATTATCTAAAGCTGAGAAAATAAACTCAACTTAGAAACTCTAAAGTAGCAATTTAGGCTATAAACTTAATTGTGTCACAAGAAAGCTATAAACTAAGGATTCAAGCTTTGGAGAGGTTAAACTTTAGGCTGAGTAGCAATTTCGGCAGAGCTTCAGCTTATGTCGTTGAATCGGTGAAGGTTGAAGTGATCCTTGAGCGCTATTTGTAGGAGAACTCTTGAATAGATCCGTTGGCGTAGAACGTCATCAAGAATTCTTCCGTTGGAGAGCAATTCGAATTTGGGCTGAGGCTTTAATCTTCGAGGTTTCTTGTCTGGGTGGAAACGGCTCTCTTGATGGACAGGAGATGTGACGTCTCTGAAAAGTAACCACCAGATAGGAATGACCTCTGCAGAGATAAGATCCTAAGATCTCTGCATTTAATGCGGCTGTACTTTGTGAGTACGTGACTTCCTCTGAACGTTGGAAGATCAGTCCGAGGAGGAATGTTCAACTGATACTTGACTTTAGTATCAGTCCATTGCGCGCATTAAGTAATCTGTTCCTAACTGATTCTTCAACTGATACTTCAGTTGGTATCTGCAGTCTTCAGTCTTCAGTCCTTCGTTCTTCAGTCTTCAGTCTTCAGTCTTCGACACCGCAAGCTAAACTAGAACCGAACTCTAATACTTGAGTTCAAAACAATTCTAGTCTATTACAATTACGACCTATGAATTTTGGTATCATCAAAACAAGGATTAAGATATTCCTCAAGGTTCCCAACAGTTCCTCTCCATAAGGGGTGATTTTAGTGAGCACGGCTGCCCACCAGAAGTCACTTGCATCTGTGTATAGGAATAGTTCGTCCTCATCTTGAGGTACGGAAAGCTTTGGGAGATTTTTGCAAATCTTTTTTAGCTTTTTCATGCATTCGCGATGTTCCTCCTTCCATATAAATGGAACATCTTTCTTCAGTAGTGGACTGAAGATTTTCCTATGCTCTGCAAGGTTTTTGATAAACATTCCTGCAAAGTTTACAACTCCAAGAAAGCTTTGAAGCTGCTTCTTTTCCTTGAGATTTTCTGGAAAGCTCTGGACCTTTTCCACAATATGATCTTGTAGAATTATCCCAGGCTCATCGATCTCAATTCCCAGAAACTCCATCTTCTGGGTTGCAATGACTGCCTTCTTTTCAGACAGCACTAGTCCTTCTTGTTGACAAACATCTGCAAAGATCTCCAAATGTCTGACATGCTCATGAATGTTTTTTGATGCAATAAGAATATCATCAATATAAACAAACATGAATGAAGAATAATCTTTGAAAAGATTATCCATCTTCCTTTGGAATATCTGAGGCGTGTTGGCTAGCCCCATTGGCATGACATTCCAGACATAGTGTCCTTGTGGAGTTGAGAAGGCTGTGAACTTCTTACTCCCTTCCTCCATGCGAATTTGGTAAAATCCTGATTTGCAATCAAACTTTGAGAATACCTTTGCACTTCTGATGCAGTTGATGAGGTGTTCTCTGCTTGGGATGAAATATCCATCGAACTCAAGAATGTCATTAATCCCTTTGTAATTAATGACCAATCTTGGTTTTCCTCGTTTGATCTCCCCATGATTTCTCACCAGAAATTCAGGACTGCTGTAAGGCGAGTTTCCTGGTTCGATCAATTTTAAATCAAGGTGTTCCTTCATTATACTCCTCATATCCTGCTGGTCTTAAGTGTTCATCAGGATAGGTCTGAACCTTACGAACTCATGCTCCTTTCCAATTTTAACTTTCAAAGTGGCTTTGAGCTGGTTTTTGTCCCACCACGCCAAAGGATCCTCGTGATAACACTTCTGAATTCTCTTTTTGACATCGGCTATGGACACCTGTTCTTCTCCTTTAATATCTTTATGTGATATCAAGGAAACTTTGAGGATCTGTGTTTCTTCCTCGGAGAGATCTGGGAATCCCTCGGTTATGCATTTAAGCAGAATATCTCTGAATCTCTGTTGATCCTTCATTTGTGGTCTCCGGAGTCTGCCATCATCACCACGCTTGCTGCGGAATTTGACTGGCATCGAACGATTAAAAGCTCCTTCGAGCATTTGCACAATGATTTTTTGGTCACAATTGGTTGTGAACACAAGCCGTCTGGCTCCATTGTCCTGTGTATACCTTTTGAAGGTTTGCAGAAAATTGTTGCCGAACAAAATATCTGCTCCTGTATCATGGAAATAGATAGGTGGAGTCTTAACCTTGTACCAAGGTGTTTGTCCTGCTCCGCCGATCAATATTTCTGTCTGTTTTACTCCTTTTGATAAGAGTAAAATCTTCTTTAAGAAATCCCTTCCCGCAATTCGAGGCAGTTCTTCTTCCACTTCTGTTGGAAAGACTCCTCGTTTTGCTGTACAAATTCCTGCTCCTGAATCGATATAAGCAGCAAAATATTCTGCTTTAAATTTCTCGTATAACATCCCTACAGAGATGTAGATTGAGAATGGGCTTGTCATTGGATCAGCAACCGCTTTTCGCCAATTGTGATCTCCACTCCACTTGCTTTCCTTGACCATGGTTGATAATTGTCAAGGAAATTTCATCCTAAGATTAGGACGTCAGCTTCTTGTCCGGCTTTGCCTTCGATCTTGATCTCAAAGCCTCCAATTTCTAGAATTCCGATATATCGATTGCTTTCTGGATTATCCAAATAATACAACGTATTGCAAGGAAATTGATTTTTCCTTTCAGTTGTATCAATTTCTGTGGAAACATTTATCCATCCTTCGGGGCATTTGAGTTTCACTCTTATGCCTAGAGCTGATGTTTCCTGGATCGCCCTTCTTTCGTAGGAATGAGATAAGCTTGTTTCTAATGGCCTTGAGGTCAGCCTATCTCCTTGGAACGATAGCCTTGGTGCTCCAACTTGGATGTCGATTTCCCTTATTATGGAAATTTCGACTCGGTCAAGGCTCACTGCCTTGGCTACTTCTTTGAATATTTCAGGGACCTCAATAAAATTCTTCCCCAGAAATAAATCCGTGTGGTGGGAATTTGATAGGGCATACGATACTTGATATGTAATCGAGTATGGCCTATTTCCTTCCGTCAATAGATCCTTCCTCTTGTAGTCCTGGTTGAGTGTCAGGGCTCGACTGAAGGATGAATCTTGAAGATTATAAGCGATCTGTGGATATAATTCAGTTATAATCTTCTTGGCGTAGAGATTGCCTGAGAAGGTTCCCAGTACTGAATCTTTCGTATTTATGACCCTCTTGTCACAAAGTGCAACATCAATTGGTGTATCCGTCCCTCGTTTGAGTCCAGACTTGATTACCAATTGGATTGCTCCAATATGAATCCATTTCATCGTTCTAGCGACTTATAGCTTCATTTTTCTGAGATCCCTCCGCACATCTTCGGCTGGAACTAATTGGATCTCCACCTGGTTGTTTGTTATCTCTATTGGAAGTGTCAACTCTCGACTTGTGGTGCCGAAATAGACACGATGCTTCATTTTGAATGGACTCAAGCTTTGTATAACTTGATTCATTCTTATGCTTGAAAACCCTTGGAATGTTTGTACATCCATGGTCGTATCTTTAAGTTTCTTTACGAGTTTTTCCACCACATTTTCTTGGGGAATCAGGAAATGGCTGGTAAATCCTTCCTGATCCTCCTTTTGAAGGTGAGTAACCTCATCCTCCTCCTTAGTCGGACTCGTCTCTGGATGATCCATTAGTCATCTCCGAATCTTCAGAGCTAAAGATTTATTCTTGCTCGTATATACTCTCGTCTGAGGATATATCTTCGAACTGATACACGGGTATCAGTTCCTGGTTGTAGAGGGCGTCTTCGATATCCGGTGTGGATTTGAATTTCCTTATCCCTCTTTTCTCGTTGTCCGGGCAATTGGTAGAAATATGCCCCTTTGCACCGCAAGTCCAGCAGTTGCAATCTTTAAAACTTTCATTTGTTTTAGCTTGGGTTCGCCTGAAAGTTTTCTTGCCGGGATCCGCTTTTGAGATGAAAATCGGCTCCTTGATGGTTCGCTCCGTTGGCTTGATTTATAGGAGCGTGCCTTCTGTCTGGTCCACATAGTTCTTGGCTTCCAAGAACTTCGTCCTTTTCGCTCATAGGGTTGATATCTCAGCTCCAATCTCCGTTGGAAGATCAAGATTGTTGCACATCAATGGAGATTCTTTATTGAGTCTCCTCAATTTCTTGAGATTTCTCTGGTCCGCCGCCTTCTGGCACCATTCGGACAACTTCTTGTGGACATATGACATCCTTCTTGATGCACTATCAAGTGGATAATCTCCTGGTGACACGTACTCGTTGATGAGCATCTCCCTCCATGGACTTGGAAACTTTGTGAAAAAGAGGTCCCTGGCGGTTTGATCATCAACTAACCCCATATGAGTATATAGGGCATATAGGCGCAGAAATTCATCGAGAGCTTTTGGCTCCAGCACTACCAATCTTAGATTGTAAAGTGCTTGTCGATATTTTTTGCGCTTCTCCTCTGCTGATGCTTCAAAGAAACCCATTCCAAGAAAATGGATTTTAACCTGGTGTGCGGCATTTTCGAGGATCTCCAGAGCTGATTCCTTATTGAATAACTCATTATTGCCCTCCGTTGATGCCTTATCCCAAAATTGTTTTGTCATTCCAGCAAAACTTGCCTCGAAGATTTTGATAAATTCATCTTTACCATATTCTATCGTGGCAATCACAACCTTCATAGCTGAAGCCCAGTCATCAATAAGAACTTCCCAATCTTTAAAGCTGGCTTCATCGAGGTTGAGAATCAATTCATAGGGATGGATTGGTTCAAGTGTGGCTTTCCCTACAGGAGTATCCTGCATCTTGGGCAGGCGTCTTCTGGTTCGTTGATAATGGCTCGTTTCCTCACGAACCCTTTCTCCTTTGGATGATCCTTCTTGTGGATGCTCTGCTTTAGGCACCCACCTCCTTGGTTCATCTTTAGATCTACCATATTTAGGTTAGCAAAGGATTCTGCTAACTCTTGTAGATCTTCTAATCCGATTCGTTCAAGGTTATTCGTGTCTTTTCCCTTTCACGATTCGGATTATATCCTCCGGATGCAACTCCTTGGGCGCTGCATTAAGTGGTAGTGGATACGTCGGGTCTTTGGACCATGTATTCCGAAGTCTCCCGGAACATGGTTTCCGCCGTTCGATCTCCTCCACCTTTCTCTTGATATCTCGCAAGAGGGTTAAGATTTTCTCTTATTTCATCGATATCTGGCTCATCTCCAGTGGTAGATCATATAGCTTGTTGTCATAGTATTCCACCGTCTTTTGGATTTTCCGTAATTCAATATTTACGGAAGAATCCGGCTTGATAGGCTGGTACTTTGGGTAGACAGCTCCCGCCTTGTCCTTCTGTTCCATTAGTCGTGTGACTGATGGGCCTCGTCTTTTGTTCGTTCAATCGCCGTTTTGATCCCGACGATTCCCATGAGAGTTTTATGGTAGGATTGAATACCCGTGATAATATCACGAATAATTTCTCCATCTTCTCCGCGGCGAATGTTCGTCACGAGGGCTCGATTATTCCAGTTGAGATCGTCTAAGAGACGAGTAATTTCTCTCTCCAAATTTTGAAGAGAATTCCTGTATATAATACATCTCGGACACTCGTCCGGATCCATAAATTTTTAATGGAGTCTCCTCCCACATAGGTTAATTATAAAATAAATTAAATATAATATAATTCCTCCATAAAAACCCGCTCTGATACCAATTTTGAAAGCGCGGATTAATGTATAAGATGAAGGATTAAGAGAGATATAGTATAAGGGTAGGAATGGTATTTCACTATGAAGTGGGTATTTTTTATAGATGTTTTATAAGAGTGGGTAGATTTGATAGATATATTATGGAAGTGGGTATTAAAAACCATTTGCCCATATATTATTCCCCATTTTTCACGCTTTTTCACACATTATCTTAATTAAAAAAATTTCCATAGGCAGAATTTTTTTTCCCCGATAGCCCATTTCCCATCTTTTCACTCCAATTCATGATATAACTATTAGGAGACGTTTGGTTTGAATGATAAAGCATGATTAATACTCTCCTCGTCCCAGCTTTTAGTATTTATCTTTTCCTTTTTTTAACCGATCCATATTATCTTTCCTTTTTTAACCGATCAATTTCTATTTTTAATAAAAGTAGGTGGGACACTTACTCCACTTTAATTATTAATACTCACATAAAAGGTGAGACACTTCTTCCACTCACAACACACTCAACCACTTTATTAAAACATGTATCACTCTCAAATGACTATTAAAAGCTTGGACGGAGGGAGTAAAATAATTCACCTTAATCAAGTGTTTGATTTACATGATTGAGACCGTTATTGATAATCCGGTCAACATTTAATCATTCAATTGACTGATTATTTATCACCTTAATTCATCTCTCTAGATTCTATCTTCCTTTTCTCTCTCCATTCCCTCTCTCTTCATAATATTTCCATATATTTTTCTACCAAAAAAATGAGATAAAAAAGAATGGAACTATTATTATGTTATAAATTTTTTCTATTTTATTTAATAATAAATTTATAACAAAAAAGAATACAGCCTTAGACACTTGAGCCACTTGACAGACGGCGATGACATAAGATTTCCAAGTAATTGACTGGATCTCCAGATATATGAAGGTTCCATCATTGACTGGAGCCACTTAGATACTTCAAACAATTGACTCGACTTAGCAAACTTACTGTTTAAGTTTCATACAAATTTCAAGTGTAATTACCAACTCAACCCTAATTATAAGACCCTATTACCTTTTTTGCAATAAATGTTTGAGGTGATAATTGTGTTCGCACTGCATGATAAACCAAAGTGTACGGCGATCTATTACTCCTTCCGTCTCATAAAGCAAGACCAAGTTTCATTTTTGGCATGTTCCACAAAGCAAGATTAATTTCTAAAAATAGTAAAAAATTTACTCTTTATTCACTTTTTTACCTATCAGACTTAACACACAAAATATCAATTTCTTAAATCCCGTGCCGAAAAGAACTAAGTCTTGCTTCATGGGACGGATGAAGTAGTTTTTTTTTCTTTTTTTTTGTGCACATCAATTTATTGAACATATAATTTGGAATTATTCGCGTGAAAATACATAAACTTTAAACGAATTTTTGTAAGGTCCAGAGGGTCTCGAATAGGTGTATGGGGGGGGGAATACACCTATGGACTATTTTCAAATCCTCAATCAGAGGGATCTCAGTCAGAGATCAAAACGAAACTTTGCATGCAAACACAGACTCCCGTTTTACTGAAAACAATTTTGACCAAACAGGATTGACGACTGATACTGAAAGCTCTTCAGTAAAGAGTTATCAGTTAAGTTGTTGGAACTTAACTGATGCACGTAAGGGCTTCAGTCGTGTTTGCTAAGACAGAGATGATAACACTCTTTCTGACTATCAAAAGATAGATCAGTCAGACTGATATCATACGCAGCGGAAATTAAACTTAGTTTCGCAATAGCCTTGGTGGAGCACGTTGTTGGTTGTTAGGTTACTCTTTGCAGTTAATCAGTGCTCAGTTTATCAATTGAAATAACACAAGTAAGAATGTAAAACTGAAAGCTGTAAACAACACAGAGACTTTTACGTGGTTCGGAAAAACCCTTTCCTACATCCACGGTTGGTTGATCAGACCAACAATCCACTCCGCAAGTGCTTAACAGGTGCACTGCAAACCAAACCGTGTGCTTGCCGGGTGCACACAACCGTACCACTGAAGAAAACCATTCTTCAGGACCCACGCTTCACTCGTATCGGATTTCTCTGCTCAGCACAACCCGTGCTAAGACTTCTCACTCAGATTCAGAGTACCTTCCTGAACTCCGAATCACTCAAACACTCTTTTGGGGGGGAGGTTTGAACGAGTGCCAACTTCACTACAAAGAACAAGTTCTTTGAAGCAAGTTTGACCTTTGGCTTCTGGGTAAACAGAGGTTTGCCTAAGGTCTAAGAGAATATGTGTAATCAGCAGTGACTGATTTTGGCTTTGGAATTCTCTTCTTCGATTCAAGCTTTGGGGAGATTAAGCTTTAGGCTGAGTAGCAATTTCGGCAGAGCTTCAGCTTATGTCGTTGAATCGGTGAAGGTTGAAGTGATCCTCGAGCGCTATTTGTAGGAGAGCTCTTGAATAGATCCGTTGGCGTAGAACGTCATCAAGATTTCTTCCGTTGGAGAGCAATTCGAATTTGGGCTGAGGCTTCAATCTTCGAGGTTCCTTGTCTGGGTGGAAACGGCTCTCTTGATGGACAGGAGATGTGACGTCTCTGAAAAGTAACCACCAGATAGGAATGACCTCTGCAGAGATAAAGATATCCTGAGATCTCTGCTTTTAATGCGGCTGTACTTTGTGAGTACGTGACTTCCTCTGAACGTTGGAAGATCAGTCCTAGGAGGAATGCTCAACCGATACTTGACTTTAGTATCAGTCCATTGCGTGCATTAAGTAATCAGTCTTCAACTGATACTTCAGTTGGTATCTGCAGTCTTCAGTCTTCAGTCGTTCGTTCTTCAGTCTTCAGTCTTCGACACCGCAAGCTAAACTAGAACCGAACTCTAACACTTAAGTTCAAAGCAATTCTAGTCTATTACAATTAAGTCCTATGAATTTTGGTATCATCAAAACAAGGGTTAGGATATTCCACAAGGTTCCCAACAATTTCCCCATTTTTGATGATGCCAAAACCACACAGCAGTTCTAGACAACAAAAAGACTGAACTCATAGTACAAGTTCTAAACCTGGGGTGAAAACAGTTCCCCCTTAACAATAGAACCTAAAAACTTGTACTTAGAGTTAAGAACGAAACAGTTCTAAAAACAGAACAAGGAGAAGACAGAAAAATATAATCAGAGCCTGGACAAAGAGTCATTGTCTTCAGGTTGAGATCAAAAAGAAGTTATTTTCATTGATAAAAGACTGATAATCCATCAGTCTAAATTATAATTTGGAATCGGAAAAGAACAATACAGAAGACAACCAAGAGATTCACGGTTTCTGATTGTATAGCTTGAAGACTGCTTCCCAGATCTTTTTGGCTTCATTGGAGTCCGGATGCAAATTCCAAATCTTGCATATGTCTCTGAATTTTGTCTCGATTCTGTCTCTGTTGACTCCATTCTTAATCCTTGGTGGAGTCACAATTTTCTTCTGAGGGTCAGGAATGCTTTTTCCGAATTTTCTTTGAGCATCTTGCATTTGTAAGACCAAATCTCGTTCTTGCAGCTGCAGCAGGAAATACTTCCAGGCATCATTCCTGTAATCCCTGTCACCTTGGATGTTTGCAAAAACCATCCATTTGGTGTAGCATTCCTTAGTTTTCTCCCACCAGTCGTTCAACTCAGACGGTATCCATTTGTCTGGTCGCTCAAACTTTTCCAAATATGATACTATCAGTCCTTTACTGAAGTAGTGTTCGAGCTTTTGACATTCCTTTAGAGTTGATACAAAATCGAGTTTCGTCTTCTTCAGCTCTAGCTCATTTGAGGAGCTTTCTCTGCCTCTCTTCTTGTTGAGTTCGACTGAGGAAATGGTAGGAGCAACCTTTGAGATAATCTCTTCAGCCCTGTTAAAGTATGAAGGGATCATTTCCTCTTCCCTTCGGATGCGCTTCATTATATCCTCTTCCCCCTTTTTGGCATCATCGGGAGGAAGTCGACTTTTCAGCTCTTGAAGATCGCTAAACATCTTCTGAAGGAGGGCAGAGTCAGGGGACTCTTGAGGTTGTTGGATTTGCAGTTCCACTTTCGCAAGTCGTTCCAGGATATGTTTTACTGTTTCTGCAACGAGGTGTCTGACTGCAGTTTCAGGCATGAGCGTCTTCAGGAATTCAAGATGCATTTTCCTAATCTTCTCTGAGAGCTCAAGAAGTTGCGTCTTCATTTGAATCTCTGATTCAAGAAAGAGATTGCACAAGTTATTGTGATCTTTCTTGATTTTAGGAATTCCGTTGTCAAGATCAAGCATTTCCGTCTTGAATTTGAGAAGAGCAACTTCTTCTGCCCCCAACTGTTGTTGAAGCTTATGGATCAACTCGGAATGATAAATCATGTCTGCAGTTGCCTATTCCTGAACTGCTTTGAGTTGCTTCACAAACTTTTCTCCATAAATATTCTATCGTTCGAGCTCATGATGGAGTGAATCGATTTCAAGCTGTTGATCGGAGAGCTGCTCAAGCAGTACAACCATCGGATCTTCTACATCGTCAGAAATTCGTAAAAGATTCTTGTGCGGCCGATTGTGTTTCCAGATGGTAAGAAGCTCGTCAGTTTCTGCATCTGAATCAAATAGAACTAGTCCCGTTGGGCGAGGAAGCTCAACTTGTTCTATTGGTATTTCCTGATCGGTAGATGGAGTTTTTGAAGTGGATGCCTCTGCTGTGCTCAGTGGAGCAGAACATTCCGCTCTATCTTCAGCAGGAGGCTGAGAAATCGACTGCTCTTGACTAATGGTGACGCCTTCAAGAGGAGTAGGCTCATCACTATTCAAGAGGGGTGATGATGAAGGCTGAGGAGACTTGGCGATGTCCTCGACTCGTCCTTCAGAGGCTGGGAGATCAGCATTGTCAGCTGATTTATGTTCTGCTTCTAGCAATGGTGCATCAATTTCAGTGACACTAGCCTGGTCAACTTCAGCAGAGATTGTTGATGGCAAGTTCAACTGACTGATTTGATTAGTCATCGGTTGCTCAGAGGCGGCAGGATCAACAATAGATTCTGCCGATGGAGCAGTGTCGCAAACTGGAGAGTTGAGTACAAAAGTTACTTGTTCGAAGATGAAGGGCTCTTCAGATGCCTTCGAAGTTCCAGCATCGTTGTTGAGTGAGATGAGATGTCTGAACTATTTGGAAGAACACAGATAATTCATGGCGAAACTGTCAAAGCCATGAATTACATCCCAAACTTTTTCAATTTGAAAGAGGCTGATCAGGGATGCCTCTTCCATCTCGAATGAGTCTTCGGCTTCAGAGCTGTGAAGACTGTTGATTTGTGGGCAGGGTGCCGTCTTCAGGAAGGTATACGTGAGAAGTCTATGAAGGTTCCGGTAGACTTCTAATGACGTATCGAAATCACCAAGTAAACGACGGAGGTGACTTGTAGCATTTCGTTAAGCTTCAGACTGAAGTTCAACTGCTTTCTGAGTCCCTTTTGAAAGAAAGATGGGAGCCGGTTCTGGGACAGCTTCCAAAACTGCTTTGCCTTTGGATTTTGGAGAAGATTTCCATGGCATCTCATTTGATCTTTTGGAGGGTTTTTGAGGGAGGATGGAACGGAATCGGCGGGGCACATTCGTGCGAGCAGGAGGATTTGATGGAGGTGAATCAGGGGCATCAGAGTCAGATGATTGTGGAGATGAGATATCAATTACCTTCGTCTTCAGAGAAGGTTTGGGTTCTCTTTTTGCCGGTTTGAAGAGACGAAGACTGTCTGTGAAGTCAATCATCTTTGACCATCGCACAAATCTGTGCTCCTTTGTTCCTTCGATGATAATCTGGGAGATCCTGTTCCCTTGTCGAACCATTGTCGCCGGCCTCGTGTTGTGAGCTTCGTTGTAGAGAAGCTTCAGATAAGCTTCTTCCCAGTTGTAGGACTCATTCTTCAGAAGAGCAGCCATAACATTCTTCTGAGGTTGATAAGCTTTGTCCGGAGTTCCGGTGGCACCTATCCAGCATTTCTGGATTATCTTGCCCAGCATGGCATACTCTGGATGAAGATGGGAAAGAGTAACTTGACTTTCTGTCGATTCTGATTCATCCTTTAGAGCAGACTTGAGAATCTTGTTCGCTTTCTCATCAGTCAGTCTGGAGAAGGAAGTTCCACTGTTCGGGAGTTCGAACAATTTTCTGACAATCTGAGAGACGTTGAGAGTCTCTACAACATAATCTGTCGAGGTGATGACACTGACTTTTGAAATGAGCTCTTCAGAGTTGTTGAAACGAAGGTTCTTGTAGAATTCTCGGACAGCATCATCGAGTAGATATTTTGGTTCACTGGTGACGAATTTGATCCATCCGTGCCGGTGGAGAATTGTCGAGACCTTTGCATATTCAGGCATCTTCTTGAAAGATTCCTTGTGCACAGACTGTTCATATCTGACTTCTTTCTCGATCGGAGCCTCCTTCTTGTTGTCGTTCTTCTTCATGTTGGTCTTGGCCATTTCGAATCTGAAATCTGTGAAGAAAAATTTGCAAAGAGTAATCTCACAGTAGGGTGCTGTGGATTTTGGAAGTTAGAGAGAATGTAAAAGTAATGGAAAATGGAGGAGTGGCCGTAATGGAGAAAGTGTGATCGTGGAGGATGAACAGTTTCCTAGGGTAATCGAAAAGACGTGGGCGGTTTGAAATCTGCGCGCCAAGTCAGGTTTAATGAATTTTGACGTCCGTAATAGATGCCCGTCAGAAAAAAAATACCTTAAAATAAGAGATTTAAACTGATATGGAATATTTGGCACGATCTCTTGCTGAAAATAGGCGGCGTACAGTGCATGCTATGATTTGAAACGATATGCCCAAAAAGAGGTGTTCAGAAGTTGAAAGTTCAATACTAAACACAAAGTCGCCAGTTAATCATGATGACACATAAGCCCTATTTTCTTTAATAGACAAAGATAAAAGTGAATAAAAATAAGTTCCCAACAATCAGTCAGGAAAACAGTCAAGTACTGATAAAGCTTTAGCAGAGTTCCCCCTAAATTGGATAATCCATAATTAACTCAAGTAAATTAGGCAAAGAGAACAATGACAGAGTAATCGTAAATCAGCTAGAAATCAGTAAAAGACAATATTCCAAAAGTGTGCAGAAAAACAAAACAAAGAAGAATGAACTATGACAATCTAAGAATATCATGTACAAAATAAAGAGTTTCTGATTAGATGACATTCCTTGATCTTCCTTAGTCCTTAGTTGATGCGGAGCTGTTTGCTTGGTTTCCTTGGAGGACTTCCTTTTGGTTCTTCAATCATCTTCCCTTTTTCCTTCTTGTCTTCTTCTTGTTTGTCTTTGTCATCAAACTCAGGAACACCGCTGTACTTGTTCTGTATTTCCAATTGCTGTTGAAGATGCGTGACTGTTGATTCAAGAATAGCTATTTTGACTTTCAGCTCATAAGTTGCTTCTTCTTGAATGAGCAGCCTCTCATCCAAAATTTGAAATCCTTCATCAGTGAGAGGTCTTGCAGGTCTTTGCTCTTCAGCTGGTGCTTCTTTATCCTTTTCGTCGGCTGGAGCAGTCTGACGCGGTGGAGACTCATGGTGGTCTTCAGCATCAACTTCTTTGAGAAGACCTCTGGAAATCAGGTACAGTTTGAAGTTGGGTGCCCAGTCGTGGATAGCATCCCAAAGATTAGTGACTTTGAATTTCTCAAAGATGCTGTTCTCCAAGACTTCCATTTCTTCCCCAGTGAGAACTTCATCAATTTCCTTGTATTGAGACTTGGGCAGGGTTTTGACGAAGATGAAGAAGAAGTAGCTGACGAGATCCTGGAACTCTTCAGGATTCAGGGTCGCAAGGATTGAGGGAAAGAGAGTTGTGACACAGTGTTCAGACAGTTGTGTCACAAAGTTTTTGAGAAGGGCAGTTTGATTGACATTGGCTGAGGATGAGGATGCGGCATTGATGTCAGTAGGTTCATCAAACTTTGCCTTCTTGTCGAACCCTTCCAGACATAAATGAAAGAATCCTCTGAGAGGAAGCTCTTCTGAATCAGTTTCTCTGGTGTCGGTTGCTTGTGTCTCTTCTGGCTGTTGATTTCCTTCATCTTGTGGAGGAACAGTGTGAGACTGTTGCTGAGTCGTTTCAGTGCTTGGAATTTGCACTTCTTCTAAATCTTTCTGTGCAGCTTCTTCATGATCCTCATTGAGTGACCTTTGAGGTGTGTCCAGTGAGATCTTGACTGGAGATGACAAGCTGTCAAACTTTCTTTTGATCGAGCCTCGAGTCTTGTAGCGTGGCTCTGAAGTGAGGAGAGGGATTTCAGTTGACACACTGACATTCCCTTTGGCTGAACTTTTCTGTCCTTCGAACAGATGGATGGTGGAAGACACTCGAGTGGTGTTCTTCCACAAGCATTGAGTCTCCTTTGTACTGTAGAGAATAAGTGCCGAAACTCTGGTTCCTTGACGTAGATGCTTGGTGGAATGGGATTCCTCATTTTCTTCAGCAAGGATCTGAAGGTAGGCCTTCTCCCAGTTGAATGGGCCTCTCTGAAGTAGGGCGATCAGCACCAGTTTGTGTGGTCTTGAGAGATGACCAGGGGATCCAAGAGTGCCAAACCAGCATTTCTTGATCATTTTGGCGATGGGTCTGAGATGATGATGTAATCTTGAAAGGCTCAGAACATTAGTGATGTTGTGGTCAGCAGATGTATTACTCATCAGCGCTTCTTTCATGAGATTTGTGGCTTCATCATCGGCAAAGAATGGGGCTGGTCCGTCAGTTGGGAGATTGAACATTTCTCTTGCAGCTTGGGAGATGTTGATGAGTATCTTTGTGGAGTCTGAGAAATCTCCATTTGTGAACACAGAGATTTCAGTTTTGAGATCACCAGTTGACTCATCAGTCTTGATGTTGTCGTAGAATTCTCTGATGATCGACTCGTCGAGAAGAAACTCCGGTGAGCATTGAATGAACTTCATCCATCCATGTCGTTCCAAGATTTCATTGATCTTGTTGAAATCAGCAAGATTCTGGAGTGCCTCCATTGTTACAAAAGATTCGTAACAGACAACTTGTTGAGATGCTGATTTTCCCATGTGGAATTTTGAGTGTTGAAGATTTCTGCAAAAATCTGTAAATTGGTTCTCACAGAGGTTGAACTGTGGATTTTCACTGTTAGTCTTGCAGGGAAAACACACTCAAGGAATTTTGCTCAAAAGATTTCTCTAAGATTGAGTAAATCTTTAGTCGAAGATGAAACGTTTTTGAAGAGAATGTAAAAGATCGTGCACGAGGCGGTTTCAATAAACTTTTGAAATCCGTGCAAATGGAAACGTGGCACGTGGATCACTCCGCTTGTTAGTAAAAAGGACGGGATCGTGTGATCGTGTGTCATCCGTTTTGAACAAAGTTTATACGTGTCAATTAAAAATAATTGAGAATGAAAGAAAAAAATGACACGTCGGACTTATCACATTACAGCCGAAAAGGATAAAGAGGAGCAACATAGATACAAGTAAGATTGTTGAGAGAAGCTTACACAGTGACTATTACAAAATTATTCGTTGTCTGAAGTGCACGTTCCCCCTGGAGTTTATGACTGGTTCTCCTTCGATTTCGAGTCCGTCGGCTGTTGCTGCACGTTCCTTTCACGTTTCATCTTTCTTCTGTACTGAAGTGATTCTTCATGAACCACTCCTTCAAAAACTTCTGACGCCCTTTTCACTACAAGAAAGACGACCTTTTGCGACATGTAAAATGTGTCGTAAACTTTAGTTTTTATGTTGCAAAAGCTAATTTGCGACATTGTCTGCGTCACGTAAGATTGTGTCGCAAAAAGTGATGTGGTTAATTTATGACATTCTTTTTCAATAATGACGCAACATATACGACACATTGTGCTTCAGTTAAATAATTGTCGTATAAAATTTGCGACATACTATGTGTCACTAGTCATAATGACGTATGTTAGTTTGCGTCACATTACACGACATTGATCGAAATGACGCATCTTAATTTGCGACACTAGTTTGTGACACTAAATAAATGTGACGTAGCATTCATACGACACTTTGTTCATCACTAATTGAAACAATGCATCATAATTTGCGACACTAATTTATGACATTACAAGTAGTGTGACTTTGAATTTCACGACGCTTATAGTATCATATTTAAAGTGTCGCATAGTATTACGACGTATAACAATTGTTGCAATTTTTTTTATAAATGTCGTAAAATATACTTCAGTTTTTGCAACACACTTTTACTATGTCATAAATTGGCATCACATATCCGACATTAATTGAAATGACATGTCCTAATTTACAACACTATTATCAATGTGACGTAATTTTTTGTGACCCATGTGGCGTCATGCTGAAAATGTCGCCTAATATTGCAACATAAAACATCTATCGCAAAAATTGATTAATGTCATAAATTATACAACACCATCTGCATTAATTTTCTTATCATTTATGCGATATTTAATTGAGTAATTTTTTGAAACAATAGAATATTTATCACTTGAATGAAAGAAGCATATCAATTATTTAAAATATTGAAATAAATATATATGTAAATGAAAAAAATGTAAAATAATACTATATTGTTAAAAAAAAATCTAACACTAAATATCAAAGTCTAAATTTATCTAGCTATACAAAACTGTAAATATCAAAGTCTAAATTTGAATTCTGTCTCTGTTTCCTCGAGACGTGGCAGAAGTTCTTGTTTCTGAGACTGAAGTAGTTTTAGTCTGCTGATCAGTCTGCGCTCTTGAACGTCTCTTTTGTCAGCTTCGTCTTCATCTGAAATGAAGTGGCGCATGACGATCCTTCGAGCATCTTGCACAAGATCAATTTCTCTGATGATCTGTTTGTGCTCCCTAAGGAGATTTTCAAATCTCGTACTTAGGTGTTGATACTCTAATCGTATTTGATCATATCTGCTCGTTCCTTCTGACTGTGAGTGGGTTGGACTCTAATTTTCCTCTGGAAAGATGAGTCTATCTTCGTTGTCAGAATCCAGTGTCCCGATCTCAAGTCCGTTGATTCCTCGAAAGTATGTATGAACATAGTCGCTGGAGGAGTCTTTCTTGTTCTTCTACATTGAAGAGAAAACAGGGAGAAACACACAGGAAGGAATCACGGAGCAAGCAATCTCAAGAGGAATCTTGAGAAAAGATTTTGATTAAAAACAAAATGCCCTCATTAGGATCTAGTTCAATTAGAACCTAATCAGATACAGATAGTTCTTGCGAACAACCTGCTCTAATACCAATTGTTAGGTCCAGAGGGTCTCGAATAGGTATATGGGCGGGGGGAAGGAATACACCTATGAGCTATTTTTCAAATCCCCAATCAGAGGGATCTCAGTCAGAGATCAAAACGAAACTTTGCATGCAAACACAGACTCCTGTTTTACTGAAAATAATTTTGACCAAACAGGAATGACGACTGATACTGAAAACTCTTCAGTAAAGAGTTATCAGTTAAGTTGTTGGAACTTAACTGATGCACGTAAGGGCTTCAGTCGTGTTTGCTAAGACAGAGATGATAACACTCTTTCTGACTATCAAAAGATAGATCAGTCAGACTGATATCATACGCAGCGGAAATTAAACTTAGTTTCGCAATAGCCTTGGTGGAGCACGTTGTTGGTTGTTAGGTTACTCTTTGCAGTTAATAAGTGCTCAGTTTATCAATTGAAATAACACAAGTAAGAATGTAAAACTGAAAGCTGTAAACAACACAGAGACTTTTCGTGGTTCGGAAAAACCCTTTCCTACATCCACGGTTGGTTGATCTGACCAACAATCCACTCCGCAAGTGCTTAACAGGTGCACTGCAAACCAAACCGTGTGCTTGCCGGGTGCACACAACCGTACCACTGAAGAAAACCCTTCTTCAGGACCCACGCTTCACTCGCGTCGGATTTCTCTGCTCAGCATAACCCGTGCTAAGACTTCTCACTCAGAGTCAGAGTACCTTCCTGAACTCCGACTCACTCAAACACTCTTTTGGGGGGGAGGTTTGAACGAGTGCCAACTTCACTACAAAGAACAAGTTCTTTGAAGCAAGTTTGACCTTTGGCTTCTGGGTAAACAGAGGTTTGCCTAAGGTCTAAGAGAATATGTGTAATCAGCAGTGACTGATTTTGGCTTTGGAATTCTCTTCTTCGATTCAAGCTTTGGGGAGATTAAGCTTTAGGCTGAGTAGCAATTTCGGCAGAGCTTCAGCTTATGTCGTTGAATCGGTGAAGGTTGAAGTGATCCTCGAGCACTATTTGTAGGAGAGCTCTTGAATAGATCCGTTGGCGTAGAACGTCATCAAGATTTCTTCCGTTGGAGAGCAATTCGAATTTGGGCTGAGGCTTCACTCTTCGAGGTTCCTTGTCTGGGTGGAAACGGCTCTCTTGATGGACAGGAGATGTGACGTCTCTGAAAAGTAACCACCAGATAGGAATGACCTCTGCAGAGATAAAGATATCCTGAGATCTCTGCTTTTAATGCGGTTGTACTTTGTGAGTACGTGGCTTCCTCTAAACGTTGGAAGATCAGTCCTAGGAGGAATGTTCAACTGATACTTGACTTTAGTATCAGTCCATTGCGCGCATTAAGTAATCAGTCTTCAACTGATTCTTCAACTGATACTTCAGTTGGTATCTGCAGTCTTCAGTCTTCAGTCCTTCGTTCTTCAGTCTTCAGTCTTCGACACCGCAAGCTAAACTAGAACCGAACTCTAACACTTGAGTTCAAAGCAATTCTAGTCTATTACAATTAAGTCCTATGAATTTTGGTATCATCAAAACAAGGGTTAGAATATTCCACAAGGTTCCCAACAATTTTGATTTTTGAAATGAATTTTAAAAAGTGATGAATAATATAAGAACTTTCAATTTGCTTGGAATTTAGCATTAAGTAAAATTTCCTCTAAAATTGAAAATGACATGGTATTAACATGACAAATCCAAACTTATTTGGCATGACTGTAATTGAAGAAAAACAAGCTATGACTATCTTATACTACAAAATATGCCTAACATTTGCACTTGTAAAATGAACAATTGCTCTCACTAATTCCACTTGGGTAACAAATTAACAAAATCACAATCACAATCACAAATCCAACCGGTAACGGTCAACATAATACACCCGCTCGGGTCGGCAAAAAATTAGGAACTTTTCTTTAACACTTTCATTTTTTTTTTTTGAGAATACAAAAGATTAGCAAGTTGATGAGAAGGCAAGTAATAGCCTTTTGTTAGCGACTTTTACTTATGTTTGTTTTTATTGTTTTTAAAGAATAATATATTTATGCGGCGTAACGCCCACAAATTAGTGAAATAGGAAAAATTATTAATTTAATTTATTTTTTCAAATAAAAAATATTTAGTTATTTTACTGTATTGTTTATAGCGTAATTTTTTTTTGGTAATTTTTTGTTTTTGTTTTTATTTTATATTTAAATATAAAAAATAATTACAATGTGAATAATACAATCAAATAATTAAATTATTTTTTTATTTGAAAAAAATAAATTAAATAACTCATTTTTCCCCCTATTTAACTAGTTTGTGGGTAACTATACTATGATTGTCAAGGATGTGACATAATATTGACGCAAAACTCATTGTTTTATATGAGATGAACAGAACCGATCACCAAGTATAATGTGTCCACCACTGATGTAGTAATTTTAATTTGGAAAGGGAATTAATATATCTTACTCTAATTAAAATTATTTTACTCTAATTATAAAAGAATCACAGAGAGTAATTGGATTAACCGCGGATTAATTAATATAGTCATTAATATTGTTGCCTTAACTACTAAGTTTATTTGAGTGGACCATAATATTGTAGGTTACTAGGTTTGACCTTCACCTAAAATTAAGTCTAATATGCCACGGGAAATAAATAGTGAAACACACAGTTTTCGTCCTAGCGTGGCTAACGATGCAAAATTATTCACTAAAATACAGATCAAAATTACAAGAAAATTGCAAAGCTAACTTTGTCTTGAATGAGAATATTTCCAAGAACGGCTAAATCATGTTGATATACTATACTATCAGGGGCGAGGCTAACCTATGGAAGGCCCAGTGCGAAATTTAAAATCGGGCCCTTTTTATAGCTAAAAATGTATCAAAAATATAAAACAAAAAAATATATATCACCGAGCGATAGTTTTTATTATTATTATTATTTTATTACACAATAAGCATGTAAAAACTAAAACATTTACTTAGAAGTGTTGCTCTCCTTGTAAATTTTGAAACAAAATCACTAATAACACTTTGATCATCAATTTCACACGCCACTTAATGAAGGAAAAGAGCCCCAAAGCAATAAAAATATAAAATTATAACTAAACAAAATCACTAATAACACTTTCATCATCAATTTCACACACCACTTAATGAAGGAAAAGGGCCCCAAAGCAATAAAAATGTAAAATTGTAACTCTCAAGAATCGAACCTGCATCAACAAGATTTCACATAACTCGAAGAGAGCATCTTTTCACTAAACTAGTTAATAAAGTTATTTATTTTTTAATTATGTAAGTATATATAAATATATAGACCTATATATAATCGGGGGCCCTCAATTTTTCGGGGCTCTGTGCGGTCGCCCACCCCGCACACCCTCAAAACCGCCACTGTATACTATGATCTTTACTCGAGAAGACCACATTTGTTGAAAATTCGAAGGAAATCAAAATAGGGAATTTCAGACATTGGAAGTTGTCCACGTTACTCACTTGGCTCTTAAATATCTTTTTCTTGGTCAAATCACATTTCATATAGATTTCTTAGTCTCCTAAATAACAGAGTAGGTGCATGCCTTAAAGTTATAGAAGAACCATCTTATTATTATTGCAATAAAAGTATTATTGCCATAGAATCGACCTATCCTGATGTCTACAACTTTATTAAAAAAATTGTGGTTCAAACGAAATTTGTTCTTTTTGTGTTTACCCTTATTTTTTTTTCAATAATATTATTTGAACAAAATATGTTCGGACAAAAAATGATTAATTTTTAAAAAAAATCCATTTATTTAAACTTTTCAGTAAATCTATTTATTTAAAATTTTAGTTAAAAAAAAAAGATTTAGTAAGTTTTATGGTTTTCTCTATATTGTAATTTTTTAATATATTTTTAATTTTATAAGTACAAAAGTTATAAAAAATAATAAAAATTAAAAAAACTTACTGAAAAAACTATAATATGGAGAAAGCAATAAAACTAACTAAATCCTTTTTAAATCTGAACCAATATATAAATAAATTATTTTTTAAAATATTTAATATTTTTTTAATCCAAAGATATTTTATCTAAATAGCATTACTCTTCTTTTTTTTTTTTCCCATCATTTGTAGGTCGTATTCTCACGTGAATGTGTTTAGTGCGGATGATTGAGATTTAAGTATTTTAACTGTCACAAATTAAACCACGTTCAAAACTTATATTGTTATCATATAACGCGTTGTCCCTTTATATAATGGAGCGTGAATACAAATAGTCAAATGGAAAGTTCTAAATAATTTTTTTGGAGAAATCTATTTATCAATCATTATGAATAATCTCTAAACAGAATTAAAACGCAATAAAATAAATAAATAAATAAATAAATTAGAAAACCTAGGGTGCCTTTACTTTAAATAATTAAATTAAATAAATAAATGGATTTTTTTTAAAATTTAATCATTTTTTGTCCGAACATATTTTGTTCAAATAATATTATTAAAAAAAAAATAAGGGCAAACACAAAAAGAACAAATTATGTTTGTTGAACCATGCAATAATAATAAAATGGTTTTTCTATATATAAAAAAAAATAGTAAATGGAGGGAGAGTGGAGAGCGGTGACTGGTGAGGAAGAAAGGGGCAGGCCAGATCCTTTACGAGAGAAATCCGGCGAGGCACCAAAAAAACCCTAACCTTAGGTTCCAAAAAACCTTCAGATGGAGAGAAGATGTTGGGTATGGAGACGCAGCTAACTGGAACCGACGAGGTTCAAGTGGAAACAAAGAGAGACTCCTGAAGGACGGTGGTAGGATGACAACTTTCTTCTTCAACAATATCCCCGAGGACTGCAGTGCTGATTTTCTCAAAAGGAAGTTCGGAACCGTCATGGAGACAGCAGATGTTTTCTGCCCAAAGAAAAGAGATTTGAAAGGGAGGCCGTTTGGTTTCGTCAGATTTCTGAACGTGGAGTCTGAAGATCAACTTCTAGAAGATCTCAACAATTAGTGGATTGGCAGCTACAAGATAAGAGTTTTTAAGCCAAGGTTCGGAAGAGACCGGGAGAAGACATGTAACATGGAATTTGAGAAGACAGCCGGGGAACAAAAGGTTATCGAGCGGAGCTGCCCCATGATGACTAGTAACAGAAATGAGGGGGTTTCTTTTGTGGAGGTCCTTACTGGTAAGAAAGCACAGGAACCCTTAGTTGACGAAATCTTGCAATTTGAATCTTCCGATTCAGAGAAAGATTGGCTCTGGGGAGCTTTCACTGGATACATAAAGTCGGAATTCCTTTGGGAAGAAATCAGGGAGGAACTAAATAGTGAATGCGCAGGATGCCTCAAGGTGACATCCCTGGGTGGAAATTTGGTAATCATTCAGAGCTTAGGGGAGAAGCTAGTGGAGAATGCAATGGTTGATCTCAACGAGTGGAGCTCCTTCTGGTTCCAATGGTATAGGCCGTGGAGATATGTGGACGTCAACTATCAAAGAATCGTTTGGACAAGATGGATGGGAGTACCGTTACATGCATGGAATCCAAGATTTTTCGACGTTGCAAGTGCAAAAATTGGCATGGTGCTGAAAATCGATGAATGCACAAGACATAGAGAGAAACTCGATGAAGCCTTAATTCAAATCTCCACAGGAGTTAAGTCAGTAGACAGATTGATTTAGTGCAGAATCGACGGAGCTTCTTTTCAAATCAGGGTGGAGGAAATCACGTCTCACAAGGCATCTCCATCGGGTGACGAAACTTTTATCGGGGAAAGTGAATCAGATTCCGATTGGTCCTGGGAAGAAGACTCAGCCTTACCGACGGACGCCTTCATCGGAAATTCCTCTGAGTCTGATGACACGAAGGAAGACGCCTCAGTTACCCAGGAAAGAGGCTCTTTGGTTCCCGCAAGCAATAATGGTGGCTGCACAGTCGATGAGAATGTTAATGGGATTGCGGCGGTGTCGGGTGTTTCAAAAAAATCCTCTATAAAAGATACCACGCTTAGTATTACGGGCCAGGGTGTAAGTGGGCTGGAGGCTCCCCTTTTTAATAATATTAGTGGAATAACTGCTAGTGGGCTTAGTAAGTTAAAAGATAAGTCTCTGGCCCACGAAGACGCACTAGATGAGGAGAAAAGGGCATTGGGCGGAAAACTCATAACCCTTGAACACACTCCAATGGAGGGAAGAGGGCCGCTAAACCCCACAATGGCGAATACCTCATATCGTGAAAAATCGTAGGAGCAGAATATCTCTGAAACAAGGATAGATGTCTTGAGCTCATTTAGAGGGTCAGATTCAAGGAACGAAGCATGCCCAAGGAGCTGCCAGCAAGTCAGCAAAGAGTTGGAGGTGATCCGAGATAGTGACGGGGAAGAGTTGGAAGCCGCAAATCTCAGGAAAAAGAAACCCAAGATGAATAGGGAGCGCAAAAAATTTCAAAAAACAGAGGCAAGGAAAAAAGAAAAGCAGAGATGGAACAAATTCATTGCTCAAATCGAAACGGAAAACCTTCCGTACAGAAATGATGAATTATTGGGCGATGGGGATGCAGGAAGACCCTCAAGACGAAAAGAGCTCGATGAGGTCGAAGAGGGACTTAAAGTTTGGAATTTCGGTAAAGAGTTGGGGCTTTCAAGCAATTTAAAGGATTCAGAGATGGCTGCACAACTCATGACACAAAGCGATAAAGAAGAAACAAAGAGAGGCTTAGGCGCTAAACGGGAAGGTAATCCATGAATCTTCTTTCATACAATATTCGAGGCTTGGGAAGTGTGGTGAAGCGAAGAGAGATTGGAGAGTTGATTAGGAATCAAAAAATCGGCATATGTTTCATCCAGGAAACAAAGATGGAACAATTCTCAACAAATATTTGCCAAGCTTGGTGGGGAGCAGACATTTTCGACGTAGCGGCAAGAAATTCTGATGGAAGAGCAGGTGGAATTCTGAGTGTGTGGAACAAGGATGTCTTCGCGGCTTCGAGCAAGTGGGACGTTCCCGGAGCAGTGATTATGAACGGCAAATGGGCTTCAGGTAATCTGTCATGCTGCTTTGTTAATGTGTATTCGCCTTTGGATAGACTTAAAAAGAATGCCTTATGGGACTTGCTGAGAAGCATAGCTGAACAATATGAGAATGAATGCTTGTGTATTGCGGGTGATTTTAATGCCATCAGGGAACCAGGAGAAAGGGTTGGTAATGGAAATGATAGTGGATTTTCTGAAATGAGATGTTTCGACGAATTTATTCGGGAAAGCAAATTGGTCGAAATCAGGACACAAGGGAGGAAATATACATGGTATCAACCGAATGGAGAGTGCAAAAGCAAGCTAGATCGCTTCCTTGTTAACGAAAGCTGGCTTAATGCGTGGCCAGCCACTTTTGGAAGGGGCCTCCAAAGATTGGTTTCGGACCATTGTCCGATTTTGTTATCTACAAAAATGGTTGATTGGGGGTCAAAACCGTTTCGCTTCATAAATGCTTGGATTACTCACCATGAATTTGAACCAGAGGTGAGGAAAGTTTGGGAAGAATCGAAGGTTCAGGGTTGGAGCTACTTTGTTTTTAAGGAAAAGCTTAAAGAAGTGAAGAACTTTATGAAGTTGTGGAACATGAATTCTTTTGGAAATATCGATCAAGGAATTCAATCTCTAAAGGAAGAACTTCAAAAACTAGACATACTTGACGACACTTTCGGCCTCGAAGATGGGGAGATTTGCAGGAGAAACGAAATCAGGGCCAACCTTTTTCTCCAATCAAAAAAGAAGATCAGCTTGTTGCGACAAAAAGCTAAGGCTAATTGGCTCAAGGAGGGGGACTTTAATTCAAGATTTTTTCACAAATGCATTGTCAGGAGGAGAAAAAAGAACGAAATGTCTGGGATGTTTTTTGAGAACTCATGGATTGACGATCCGATTGTCATTAAAGAAAGAGTCAAGCAACATTTTGAGAGTTTTTTCAGGAAGTCAAAGAGGATACTCCCAATCTTGCCTCCCGATTTCGTATCTCGGAAACTTTCGATTGAAGATAAGAAGCAGCTGATCAAGCCTTTCACAATGGAAGAAATTAAAGAGGCAGTTTGGGATTGTGACGGGAACAAAAGTCCAGGTCCCGACGGCTTTAACCTTACCTTCTGGAAAGCTTCTTGGGATTTCATAAAGGCAGACCTTCTACAAGTCCTAAAGGAGTTCCACACCTATGGAAAGATTTCGAGAGGGTGTAATTCTTCGTTCATTATCTTGATCCCAAAAAAAGATGAGGCCTGCACCTTGGACGACTTCAGACCCATTTCTCTAATTACCAGTCTTTACAAGGTTGTCACAAAGATTCTAGCGAAGAGGCTGAGGGCGGTCATGGATACCATTATATCAGATAATCAGAGCGCTTTCATTGGCGGAAGATTCATACTCGATGGAGTAGTCATTCTCAACGAAGTGATAGCAGAGGCAAAAAAGAGGAATAAGGGACGTATTATTTTCAAAATCGACTTTGCCAAGGCGTATGATTCTGTGGAATGGGACTTCATTGATATTATGCTTGACAAATTCAACTTTGACCCCCTTTGGAGGAAGTGGATTAGAGGCTGCCTCAATTCAGCGTCGGCAAATGTGTTGGTGAATGGTTCTCCGTTGGGATAATTCAATCTGGAACGTGGCCTCCGACAAGGGGACCCTCTATCCCCGTTCATCTTTCTCATTGTGGCCGAGGGCCTACATTCTTTGATTGCCAGAGCTGCTGATCGAAACCTCATATAGCCAGCTATGATTGGGAAAGAAAAATTGAAGATTTCACTTCTGCAATACGCCGATGACACTATATTTATTTTGGGGGATGATGAAAGGAATGCGGAGGCAGTGAAAAACATCTTGAAGCTTTTCCAGCTAATTTCAGGTTTGGCAGTTAACTTTGACAAAAGTAATTTGATGGGGATTGCGGTGGACGAATGCAAGTTGGAAAGGATGGCAGCGGTTCTGGGTTGTAAAGTCGGCTCTTTTCCTTTCGTCTACCTTGGGATCAAAGTTGGTGGTTGCAGTAACAAAGTTTCGGAATGGAATTACATAGTCGATAAAGTCAAAAAGAAGATTGATGTGTGGAAGAGTTTAAAATTATCTCTTGCTGGGCGAATTACGTTGGTAAAAGCGGTATTGCAATCCATACCCATTTATCAGCTTTCATTTTCCTCCATCCCAAAAACAACTGTGAGAAATCTTAACTCCCTTTTCTGCAACTTTCTTTGGGGAGGGAGGGTGAATCCAGGGTCAATTGCGTGGGTCAAGTGGTGTGAGCTGTGTTTACCAAAAAACAAAGGGGGGCTAGGCTTTAGAAACATTGAGTGGTTTAATACATCACTAGTCGTCAAATGGGTATGGAGATACTTGAATGGGGAGGGCAGGATGTGGAGCAGTGTAGTGAGATCAATATATGGGGAGGTGGAGTGGGGGGAGCAGGGCTTACACTGCTTGGGGAAAGGGAGGTCTGCATCTGGGTGGTAGCCGAAGATAGTGTCGACAGGGGGGGGCAAATGCAGTTTGGTTCTTAGATAAGATTAGACGCAAGCTTGGAGATGGAGGGAGAACGAAGTTCTGGAGTCATACTTGGGTTGGATCGAAACCTCTTAAGCTTGTCTACCGTAGACTTTTTCACCTGAGCGCTAACAAAGAGACACTTATTAGCGAGTCGGGAAAGTGGAATAATGGGAGCTGGTCATGGGAGTTAACGTGGAGAAGGGATTTACTCGAGAGAGAAGATAGTGGTCAATGATTTGGTAAAGAATATTGCTGGATTTGGAATGGCGCCAAGGATGGCGTTTTTTCCACGAAGACAACTTATGAAGCCATTACAGAAGCAAAGAACGCAGCAGCAGATACAATTCCTTTTCAGGAGTCCTTGTCCAAGGTTTGGGGTATGGCCGTTCCACACAAAGCAATGGTGTTGACATAGAGACTGCTTAGAAACCGTCTACCAACTTCTGACAACCTGAGAAGAAGAAATATCTTGGCGAACGATGATGATAGCAGCTGCAATGCATGCATTCAAAATCTTGAAACGGCAAATCACACTTTTCTACATTGCCCAAAGACAGAGAAGATTTGGGACGGCATCTATTCATGGCTGGGTTTCAATTTTATTCGCCCACAAAGCATCGCCACACATTTCATCCAGTTCACACAACTTGGCAAAGGAAAAAAGATGGAAAAGTTTCTAAAAGCATTGTGGAGTTGTACTTGTTGGCTTATCTGGAAATGGCGAAACGAGAGCAAATAGGAAGGCAAGGACATCAAGAAAGCGATAATGGAGGTAAAAGCTAGGATGTGGAGTTGGAACAAAATTTTTGGAATTTTTGAGATTGAACTTAGTTTTTCTACTTGGTTGCATGGCGATTTATCACAATGGTTGCTGTAATTAAACATGGTACTTCTGGTACCGAAGTTTGCTCTTTTATATAAATTTTCTTATCAAAAAAAAAAAAGATGGTTTTTCTATAACTTTAAGGCATGCACCTACTCTATTATTTAGGAGACTAAGAAATCTCAATTAAATGTGATTTGACCAAGAAAAAGATACTCCCTTCGTCTCACAAAAACATGAATAATTGAGAGTGGCACATGTTTTAAGAAATGTTAGTTGAAAATTATTGTGATTGGATACAAGTCAAATGGAAAGTTCTAAATAAATTTTTAGGAGAAATCTATTTATCAATCATTATGAATAATCTCTAAACAAAATTAAAACGCAATAAAATAAATAAAATAAATAAATAAATTAGATTAGAAAACATAATTATATCTCTCTTTTTTTTTCCATTATATTTTTCACTTTCCAACTCACTCATTAAGATATTTCTTAAATTTATTTATCTCTTCCTCTTCCAAAATACTCTTTTAAAAGAAAAGGACTACTAATCTTTTACTCCCTCCATCCATTAGTATGTCATTTTAGTTGGACACAAAATTTAATAAAATGTTTGGTCATTTTATGTATTACTTCGTCTCACTTATCTTGGCACACTTTCCTTTTTAGTTTGTCCAATTTATAATGGCACTTTCCAAAAGTAGTATGTGATCTCAACTTTCTCTACACACATTAAACAAATGGTGCTCACTCACTTTACATTTTTAATCCCTTATTATTAATCTTTGTGTTCAAAGTAAAAGTGCCAAGATAAGTGGGACGAAGGAAGTAGTAGAGTAAGAGTTCCAGCATTGTATGAAATGAGTGATTGAAATTAAATAAGAGTTTATTTTTTTTTTTATAAATACTAGATATTTGTAATGATAAATAATAAGAAAAATATGTGGACTATATTTTAAGTGACATACTCTTTGCGAATGCTCAAAATTACAATTGTTATATACTATTGACGGTCGAAGGAGAGTGTACTATTTAACTTTATTTAAAAATGTAGTAGAAGAAGAAGTACATTAAATTCATGGTATGAGAAAAGAGTACGAGTCCTTATAATTTGGTGTTAGTTAATTTTTCGTAAGTTTTGTACAAAGGCTTCAAATATATTTTGGAAACGAGGGAGCATGTAATTATAGCCAAAACTTAATAATAGTGTAGCCACAAAATGAAATAAGTCAATAAATTATTCGCCCAAAATAATTAAATAATTATGTAGTAGTAATTAATGGAGGAGGAGGAAGGCTGGCCAACTGTAGTACCTGTCGTCCATTTCTTTTTCTTTATTCTTTTGTTAGCGGAAGTCGCCCATTTACATATGTAGTCCACCGCTTTAAACGGCAACGGAGAAAAACTATCACAAAATATCCCACACGTTTAAAGACTCCTATAATTCAAACTAGAGCGAGACAGAGACACACTGAGACAGAGAGGGGAGAGGAAAGGAGAGAGAGCAAAGCAGAGCACCATAAAACCACCTCTCCAACCTCTCCCATTTCCATAAAAAAAATATATTATCTCAATCCATTACAAAAAAAAAAAAAACAATGGCGGAAGACGGCGGGATGAAGAAGAAGCTGATCACCTCCGACGAGCTGAAGAAGCACAACAAGCCCGACGACCTCTGGCTCTCGATCCAAGGCAAGGTCTACGACGTCACCGATTGGGCTAAAACCCACCCCGGCGGCGCCACCCCCCTCCTCAACCTCGCCGGCAACGACGTCACCGACGCCTTCATCGCCTTCCACCCGGCCTCCGCCTGGCGCCACCTCGACCGCTTCTCCACCGGCTACCACCTCGCCGACTCCCACGTCTCCGCCGTCTCCAAGGACTACCGCAACCTCGCCGCCGCATTCGCCCGTTCCGGCCTCTTCGACGACAAAGGCCACGGCGTCCTCCTCTCCCTCCTCTCCATCTCCGCTATCCTCTCCGCCGTCGTCTGCGGCGTCCTCCGCAGCGACAGCCCCCTCGTCCACGCCCTCTCCGGCGCCCTCCTCGGCCTCGCCTGGATGCTGATCGCCTACCTCGGGCACGATTCCGGCCACTACAACATCATGCCCAATTCCTCCCTGAACAAGGTCGCGCAGATCCTCACCGGCAACTGCCTCACCGGCATCAGCATCGCGTGGTGGAAGTGGACCCACAACGCGCACCACGTGGCCTGCAACAGCCTCGACTACGACCCCGACCTCCAGCACCTCCCCATGCTCGCCGTCTCCTCGAAGCTCTTCCACTCTCTCACATCCCGCTTCTACGACCGCCGCCTCACCTTCGACTCCCTCTCTAGATTCTTCGTCAGCTACCAGCACTTCACCTTCTACCCCGTGATGTGCGTCGCCAGAGTCAATCTCTACCTCCAGACATTCCTCCTCCTCTTCTCCAACCGCGGCCTTCACGTTCCCAACAGAGCTATTAACATCCTGGGGATCGCCGTCTTCTGGACGTGGTTCCCTCTCCTCGTATCCTGCCTGCCTAGCTGGACCGAGAGGGCCGTCTTCGTGCTCGCCAGCTTCTGCGTCTGCGCGATCCAGCACGTGCAGTTCTGCCTCAACCATTTTGCGGCGAGTGTGTACGTGGGGGCGCCGCAGGGGAACGACTGGTTCGAGAAGCAGACGAGCGGGACCATCGACATCTCGTGCTCGGCAAAAATGGACTGGTTTTTCGGGGGTCTGCAGTTTCAGCTGGAGCATCATCTGTTTCCGAGGCTGCCGAGGTGCCATTTGAGGAAGATATCGCCGTTGGTGAGGGAGCTCTGTGAGAAGCATGGGCTGCCTTATGTGAGCCTCTCTTTCGTCGAAGCCAATAGGTGGACTCTTAGGACTCTCCGAACTGCGGCGTTGGAGGCCAGGGAGATGGCGGATCCTGCTTCCAAGAATTTGATATGGGAAGCTGTCAATACTCATGGTTGATTTCATTCCATTCTCACTTGCTTCGTCGATTCATATATATTTTTTTGTTTTTTTTCCAGCTGATTTTCTCAGCAGGAAACGAGGCGTTTTGTAGCTTATTTTTAGAGATATGATTTATCATTTATCAAAGGAGGAGATATACATTCTTGATCGTGATGTTTTTTATTTGTTCTGTTTCTGTTTCAACTCTGTTGTTTATTCGTTCTACCCCTTTTCTGACTAGAAGAAAATATGTTAATTTCACACAGAAATCATCAATCTCCCTTTTATTACACCAAAACAGAGAGAGGTTCTAAGATCTCAACAGAGATACATACATTCTTGGTATTGATGTGTATAATGTGTTTGCTCTGTTTCAACTCTGTTGTTTATTAGTTGTAGCCCTTTTCCGACTAGAAAATATGTTAATTCACACAGAAATCATCAATCTCCCTTTTATTACACCAAAACAGAGAGAGGTTCTATTATAATGTGTTTGTTCTGTTTCTATTTTTCTGTTTCAACTATGTTGTTTATTTGTTCTAGCTCTTTTTTTACTATAAGAAAGTTGTGGTTAGACAGAAAATATGTTAACTTACACAGAAATCATCAATCTCCCTTTTTTTTTACATGAAAACAGATTTGTTTTACATGAAAACAGAGAGGTTATAATATCTAAACAAAGACATACATTCTTGATCTTGATGTGTATTTTTTTTACATGAAAACAGAGAGAGGTATTAAATAAAGAAATTTAAAGGCCGCACCACATAGGACTCGAACCCGAGAGAGGTTCTAATATCTAAACAGAGACATACATTCGAAATCATCAATCTCCCTTTTTTTACATGAAAACAGTTTTTTTTTTTACATGAAAACAGAGAGAGGTTTTAATATCTAAACAGAGACGTACATTCTTGATCTTGGTGTGTATTTTTTTTACATGAAAACAGAGAGAGGTATTAAATAAAGAAAGTTGGTGTGTATTTTTTTTACATGAAAACAGAGACATTCTTGATCTTGGTGTGTATTTAATACATTCTTGATCTTCGTCACATTGGACTCGAACCCAAGACCTTTGGCCTCGGGCATTAACCCCTTACCGCTTGGCCAACGCACGCCCACGTTCTAACACTTTTCTGATTAGAAGAAAGTTGTGTTCAGACAGAAAATATGTTACTAATTCACATGATAAAACAAACACACAGAAATCTCCCTTTTATTACATGAGAATAGAGAGGTTCTAAATTTCTAATATAATATCTAAACATGGGTTTTAATGGCAGAGCTGTAGCCAGTTTGATCATCATAGTATTTAGACCACAGCATAACACCTCCATACTTGGCAGAGCCCTTGATCGCAGGCAGGACTTTCGCGGTGAGATCAGCCACCGGAATGAAGCCGGAGCCGGCTGCAGCCGGGGCTGCAGGAAGCCCCAAGAAAATCTTCGTCGCAGGACCTGCGACGAAGTCCAAACCTTCCATGAATTCTCAAGATTTGCAACCCCTCCACCACTGTACTGGCAGGGAGGATTGTTGTAGAACTGCACCCAAACGCAGTCGAAGAGGCCCGTCTGCAGGGCCCCCCCGACCCAAGCATCGGGGAACGGGCACTGAGGAGCAGCGGTCAGGTAGACCTTCTTCCTGCTGCTCTGGCCGTGGCCGTGGAGAGCCCGTGCTAGCTCGTCCCAGTGCTGGCTCGTCCCGCCCTCAATGTCAAAGTCGATACCGTCCAAAACAGAGGGACCTAGTGGGCGGGAGTCTGAACTCCCGCCCAGGAAGTTGTCCCATAGGTAGGAGGCGAGCTGGGTCGCCTCCTGGGACGAGGTGAGGGTATAGCCACCGGCGCCGCCTCCAATGGAGAGTAGCACCTTGACGCCCTTCCTCTGGCAAGAGGCGATGTCGGGGCTCAGCACGGTGCAGCTTCCGGCGGTGTAGGGGTCGCAGTGGCTGGCGAGGTTGAGCATCGGCTTCTGGCTGTTGCCGAAGGAGGAGAGGAAGGCTATGATCACATATTCGAAGCTGCCTTTGGCGCAGGTTGATGCTAATGTGCCTTCATTCCCATTCTGGCCCCAATATATTGCTATGCCTCCTGCTTCACATCCCACCACCACCATTACTAGTATTAGTAAAACTGATTTCTTCAAATCCATATTCAATGTGTGTGTTTTTTTTTTTTGAGATATAGTGTTGTTAAGTGAGATGAAACTTCTTTTTGCAGCATTTTATAGGCATGAGGGTGCAACTTTTTTTGGACAGAAATTCTTGTTGTCATGTTGATAAACGTAGCTGAATGGTCACGTTGTGTTTTAATATAATTTTGAAATTTAAAGTAGATCAAGTGAAGTAAAACTATAGTTGTGTTTTAATATAATTTTGAAATTTAAAGTAGATCAAGTGAAGTAAAACTATAGTTGGCGACAGAAATTGTGACTGTGTATATCTGTTTTTAGTTTTCACAAGATATGTTTGCATGTCTTTCAGGTGTTTGTTTGTTTCTGACAACCTTAACCTATTCTGGAAGTTGCATTCAGATGCAAATCTTTGCCTACTGTTGTGATTTCCATAATTGGCATGTTTTGTATTGTCAGCAAACTAAACTATTTGTGCAGACAATATTAGAAAAAATAATTTGTGGTATATATTTTAGTGCTTCTCTCTGACAGAATGAACCTAAATAAATACGATTCCAACTAGTAAATCTATTGCAGTATCTTTTGTCAACAAGGACAAATTAAGGTTATAAGATTATAGCTTCAACTTTGGCTCGTTTTGTATTCTAACAACCTTCAAGATATGTACATGAGAAAATGGTTAATGGCATATAAAAACACAAACTTTCGACAAATTTAGGTTTAACATTTAATAAAATAATCTGCGTATATATATTTAAACTTTTAATTATTTCTGATCTATTCATCGTTATATTAATTTATTGCAAAGTGAAATTGCTGCAAGTAGTAATTTTTTTATTTCCCTAATTTCAATCCCCCAAATATCAGTGTTAATAAGTTAAACAACGTTGTTTAGTATTAAAAGGAATAATGTTGTTTTGGTGTCACCATCGATGAAGCCACGGTGGATTTCAGGCTGCCGCGTCAGCCTGTTTTTGGCCGATAATTACTCCCATAACTAAAATTAGGAACAATTAAAAATTTTACTAATATTTATATGTAAAATCTTTTGTTAGAGGTTAAAATCAAAATACATTCAAAATTTATGGTTTTACAGACAAAATCTTTCATTAGAAATTAAAACTAGAATATGCCCCAAAGTTGATGATTTTACTATGCCATTAATCCTTAAGAAAATGTCAACAAATAAAAATCGTGGATATCAAATTTCTGACTTGCCACACTGCATGTAAATGTGTATCGAATTTTGAAATTTCCGACATGGGTTCTTTCTTCTTTATCATTTAAGCTGATCATATATGAATAAGACCTGAAAAAATAAATGTAAATATATAGTAGTACTTGACAAGAAGTCAAAAATCAGCTCAGGAATGAAAAAGATAAAAAGTTACTCTTTTGAGATACATTTATTCAAAGCTCGAATACTATGTACAGACTTCGGTAAACACACACTAAATAGTCATTATATTTACTCGATGGTGACGCTATACAGATAACGCAATTACACTGCAGAAACTCGAGTTACTATCAACACCATACATATTCCACAAATTTCAAAATTAACGAGGCGAAAATCATGAAGAACACACCTCAAACAAGCCCCCGGGGGCAATGCTCGGACCAGAGGATTCCGCGTAGTGCATCATGACTTGACCTCGAACTTCAGAAGTCTAGTTAGAACAGAAGCTAAGTAGCATTTAACAGCAGATAATTTCATCAGTGGCACAATATTTGTCGTTGAAGGAGATAGAAGTTCAAAATAAGTCGGCTTTGGGGTGGAGGGGCAACCTATTGATTGAATCAACAGCTCCACACCTATTACTTGAAACTTCTGAGGTCCGTTCAATGCAATGTTGTGAACTTTGTGCTCGTAGATCTTCCCGTCCTTATCAAGCTTGTACTCTGAGGTACCATCGAATCTGCTATGACTCTCCCATGGGACACGTGGGATGCCGTGGACAGTCCAACGGACCATTATCAGGTTCTCCACAGGCTGCCACACGCTTACAATGTCGACCCACAGGGCCTTGAAGAAAATCCTTCCGTGAAATCTTAGAGCCCAGAAGATCGACTTGTAATTCTCTATGCCATAAAAAGTGTTGAGGGGATCCTTGAAGACGATGTCATCCCTATATTAAGACAGTGAGAAACCGAAGATTAAAAGAATTTCATTTGTGGAAAAATCTTCATTCCTCCAACGAGACAAACCAAGAGCTATTGAACATCAAATTTTCCCTATGTTGTCCATTTTCAAATGATTATGTCACCTCAGAAAACAACCATGTAAAAAATACACTAAAAATTTAACTAATGTACAAAAAGTAGTCTTCCAAACACTTTGTTAGGAGAAAGTGCATACTATTAAACTGCAGGAATGTGATGACACGGTGCAGATTAAGCATAAACGTTTCATGAGTTCATTTTATGCATGTTGCTAATAAATTCATCTTATTAATTCAATGGATCAGTACCAAGAAGCAAGAACATGTAACAGCCGTGAATGAATATAATCAATAGAAGATGCTGATCATTACTAGCGGAGCGTTGTCCCAAAAACGAACACCTACAAGTGTGTGTGTTATTGTAAAGAGGGTACAAGAATCACCCCCTCACTCAATATAACATCAACCCCTTTACTGAAGTGGCTAAATCAACCAACTCCGACATCACTACAGCGCTCGAATCCTGCTTGCAAATTTTGCAGGCAGAATACATCTCTTTCATGGTTTTTCAGCAAACAATCATCTCAGAATACAAATTTTCCATGTAGAGCTACATGATTAATTCATTGAAGTTCAAAACTAGCAACCAATTCATTCTCAATCTATTGCATTAACACAATTATTCTCAGTTCTCACAACTCATAAACCTTCGAGCAAAAATTCATCCAAGTGCTATAATTAGAAAACTACGCTGAAAATAGAAAAAATCAATAAAAATTCATATATACCTGTATATATCAAAGCTTAGCTCTCGGTAGAAAAGCTCCGGAAACTCCTCTCGGATAGTCCGAATCGCGTAACCCGTATTCACATAATAATCCTGCTTCTTCCCTTCCTCATCCTTAACCTCGCTCACGGAAAACGACACCGTCTCCTCCTGCTTCACCTGCCCGTACAACCACCACAGACTATCCTCGTATCCATCGCCGCCTCTCCTCAATTTCGAAACCTTCTTCTTCTCCAAATCCTTAACGCCCGAACAGACGGAAAACCTGACGTTTCTTCTTCTGGTTGCCGGAGTGATTCTCCCAGGCCTTCCACTTCCGGCGAGCAATGAAATTCCCGGCGAGTGAATCGAGAACGCCATACCTCGAATTTGGGGGAATTTTGATAGTTGAGACTAAAAAAGATTTCTAACTTTTTCCAATCTAAGTTTGGTTTGAAATTGACATTTGGCGTTCAATATTTCTGCGATGCGAATATACGAGAGAGAGAATTTTGTTTGATTGCAAAGGAAATAGTTGGAAAATCATTGCTGGAAAATGAAGATGAAGAATGATTGGATAGGTCTTGTGTTTTTGGATAATCCGAAATCTAATATACATAGTTTATGAATTGATTGTTTCGATAGATATAGTGAGAAAAAATCTTGAGTTTGGGCTTGTTTGGATATATTATATTGGGCTTGGGCTGGTCGGTTTCGCCCAATTTGGCCCAGAATGGCGTAAACATTGAACAATCATGAGTAATTGGCGTCTAAATATACGAACTTTGAAGTCACTCATTTTGGTTTTTAGTTGTCAAAAAAATAAACGAACTGTAACTCTTTTTTTTTTCCACAGACTTTCAGAATTATCAAAACAATACACGAACTTCGACTCATTTTGTTTTTGCCATGAAATATATTATTTAAAAAAATGATCCAAATAATTTTTTTATAATTAACTAGCTAACTTAATTAATTTAATTAATGACAGATGACATTTATTCACGAGTGACATGATTTTTTTAAAATATATTTTGTAATCAAAACGACATCGTTTTGAAAAATAAATAAGAATTATTTGAATTATTTTTTAGGATTAATTAAGCCAAAAACCATGAACTATACCCCAATTTCCAACTTTTCCATAAACTTTTTTTTTTATCAAAAATTCCCTGAACTTAATGTGTTGAACAATTTTTCCATAACTTTCAAGAATCCCCAAATTCATAGCTGACATGGCATGTTTTAAGTGACCAGATATATGATATGGCATCGCCGACGGAGAATTGAAACAACGTTGTTTAATTGGAGGTAAACGACGTCGTTCAACATCAGCCCCCTTTCTGAGCCCTAATTTCGACGGAGGCGAAAGCGGAGGAAATCGGCGGAGGATCAGTGCCGGAGATGCAGTGCAGCGACGTGCTGGTTTACAACAGCGACCTCGCGCGGTGCTGGTTTGCTATTGCCCGTTCTCGTGCGGCGTCGGACGCTAACCTTATCGCAACAATTGATGTCTCTTCGATTTTAGATAGAGGGGTGGATCTGAGGGGGTGGGCGGCGGCAAGGGCGCCGGATCTGCTGCGGCGGCGGGTGAAAGGAGGTGAAATTAGGGTTTGGGGTGGGGGAAATGGGGGAGACGAAATTAAGGTTGGGGCGCCGGATCTGCTTTCGCCCTCTCTCTTCCCTCCTTTCTCGCTCTCTCGGTCGGACGACCATCGGCGAAGAGCCAACGCCGCTCAATTTTGCTCTACTATGCTCTACTCTTCTCTACTCTGCTATACTCTACTCTGCTCTGATCTACTCTCTTCTGCTCTACTCTACTCTGCTCTGCCCTCGGACGACCATCGGCGAAGAGCCAACGCCGCTCTATTCTGCTCTGCTCTACTATGCTCTACTCTTCTATACTCTGCTCTACTATGCTCTACTCTTCTGTAAACCCTACCCCCTCTGTGCAGTCATAGGGTTGTCGCCGCAGAGCTCCAGATCCCCCACCTTCTTACGCCTCTCTACGCTTTGATTGGACAACAACCTGACCACCACCGTGCAAACGAAGAGAATACATGTGTAACTGTTTCTGAGATGGAGAAGGAGTTCGCCGGACATGGAGGAGGGAAGGCGGTGGGCGGTGGAGAGAGAGGGGGCGGCGGATCTGGTGGGACGGTGGTGTTCGCCAAACATGGAAGGGGGGGGGAGAAAGAGAATGGTTTTTTGTTTTTTTGTTTTTTTTTTTCAAGTGTCAATTTTTAGTCCAAATAGACGCCACGTCAGCTCTATATTACCAGATAGGCGACAAGTCAGCCCGGAGCTTCACCGGAGAAAAAAGTATGGAAAAATTGTTCAAATCATTAAGTTCGGGAAATTTTTGATAAAAAAAGAAGTTCATGGAAAAGTTGAAAATTGGGGTATAGTTCATAATTTTTGGCGTAATTAACCCTATTTTTTATAACAATATAATGAGCCAAAATTTGTGTATTTTTTTGATAATTTTCAAAGTTCGTGGGAAAAAACAAAATGAATCAAAGTTTATGTATTTTTTTCAACTTTCAAAATTCGTGGGAAAAACTAAAATGAACCCAAAGTTCGTGTATTTAGGTGCTATTTTTTTAAAAGATATTTAGAGTATTAAAATTGTTTGCAAATATTAAATACGTATCTTTTTAACATATAAAAGATAGATAATAGTTGAGTAACAATCTTGCTCGTTGCACAAGTGGAAGATATAGGAGATGCTGCCAAAAATATCTCAAGAAATTTTCAAATTCAACAAAACACACTAATAACATTCTTGGTATTGTCTCAGCCAAGTTTTGGGACATGAAATTGTGTGGGCCTTCTAAACTATCTAGAAGCAAAAGCAAATCCAAAATGAAGTGCCACAACACAATAAAGGAATCTAGTGTGATACCATTCAAGGGTTAAAATTCATACACCTTAGCATTGTATCTCAATGGTATTTTCCCTCTTTATAAGGGTGGATGATCATACTACTAATCTCAATCCCTCTATCCCCCAACTTAAAAGAAAGGTTAAAATCCATAGAAATTATTTTTAAGATACATTCAGTGAAAAGATTGAGCCTCACCTCATCCCCCAGTGCTTTATATCACAACGCCTGAGAGATGGTACCTACGAGCTCAATAGAGGCTTCATCTCTGAGTTCCTGTCGAGTTAATAGCTTACTGGAAGGCTCAAATTGAGAGGAATGATTCTGGATATCGTCTGCATCGGGTGATCTCAATGAAAAATAGGCAGCAACTCCATCCGTGGTTCCATTA
This sequence comes from Salvia miltiorrhiza, assembly GCF_028751815.1. Classification (NCBI taxonomy): domain Eukaryota; kingdom Viridiplantae; phylum Streptophyta; class Magnoliopsida; order Lamiales; family Lamiaceae; genus Salvia; species Salvia miltiorrhiza. The sequence continues at coordinate 51,567,543 of NC_080394.1, read as the reverse complement.
ATGAAATCTGACCTTGACATGAACTCCTTCAAGCGGCATATAAACTCCACATGATTCCTGGCCTTAACACAAAGAACAAGCCAAATTTACTGTCAAACTCAAATTCACACAGCAGGGTTACACTATTGTTTTCAATGCAGTTAGCAAATGATCTAGCAACATAGATGCAAACACGAAAGCTGCATAATCAATCTTCCATTCATCATCATTAATTAACATTACAAATTTACAATTTAGCTCCAGTTACTGGAAAAATGCCTGGACTTAATAGATTGCGAGTGACCCCAAAATATCGCAACATTAGTTATCAGTCCAAGTACCCTCCTTAGACAGTATCCAAATCTCTTAGCAGAAGTCATAAATTTGAAATTTCCAAGGGAAAATACATAAAAAATGAGTAGTTTCTGAAAATCTAATATAACTCTATAGGCATTGTTAAAAATATAACTCTATAGGCAACATACTCATTTCTACATAGTATGCAAAAATAGCCAAGGGAATTATGAGAGGCATAAATCATCAAAATCATGAAGAGATCTACACAGACTACAGAGATTTGAAGAATCCAAGAATGGCTTAAATGAAACAGCTTTGTTAGGGGATGAATGGAAAATGTTTTAAAGTATAACCCCACCTGTCGATATTCAGGAACTCGTGTTGGCATTTTGAGATAACCCATGTTACTGACCTCATAATCCCATAAAAAGGAAGTATGGTGAACCCACCTATTTTTGGTAATAGACTGAGCATTTCCACCAAATTTGCGGTTGCCAAGCACGTAATCTGTTAAAAATGAGCAGTGCAAGGAGCATATCAAATTCATAACTTAATGCTGCTGAGAGATATACAAACTGAGCATATTCATATTTTCTTCATTTTATAGAATTTGATACATTGATGTAATTGGAACTGAATCAATCTACCTAGTGCCTTCTCACTCAAGACAATTACCATCTAGTTATAGGACTGCAGGGACCATCATATGATAGAGGCCGGGTACTATATATACGTACCATTCTCTCGAAGGCCAAACTCCCCGATTCCTTGAAACATGTTCTTATATATTAGGCTGCTCCATGACATGATAGGTCGAGGATATGATTGTAAACCTGGAATAGCATCCTTGTTGCATATAAACGTTACGAAAATAGTGCCCTGATCAACAATAACAGTACCACCTCCTGTAAACCTTCGGATGACTGGAATTTCATCTCTTAGAACAGCATCAGTTTCAAGAAGTTCCTTAGGTTTCCTATCAGAATATTTTTTCCGCGCACATCAATTTGTTTGCATTCTAGCTCGATATCATTTCATCAAACTTAAAACTTCAACAAGACAATAACAAACCAGTAACCACCAAATCCACGCAGCAGCTCAAGAATGAAGGCAATTATCAGAACTAGTTCAATCACCAAGTTAGCCATTCTGGGAAAACCCCATCATAATTTTTTAAAGCCTCCCCAAATAAAATTCCTAAGAACTATCGCAAAAGGCAATTGTAATTAGATTAAATCGAGACGGAATTAGTTGGGAAATAGAAAGAACTAGATGCTTGTGAAGATTGAATGACTAATCTGATTGATCTCAAACCTAAAAATAACAACAATTTATTGTGCTTTAACCCATCTACAAAGCAAAATCCAATTGAATTAACTGCTTATTAAAACAGCAAGCACATTAAACATTAAGTAGAGGGAACTATATTAAAGGACAAGATTTTCGGATTACTGACCCTGAAACACCCATGACGATGGTGGGGCGGGTTGTTCCGTCGTTGATGATGCACCAGTTTTCAGACGAAGTCCGCAGCAGCCTCTCTTCCAAATGCAATTGCTGCAAAATGGACACTCCTTTTAACCGGAGAAGATTGATTATCGGCAGCCCAGCGTTTCTTGCCTGAGATGCCGCCATGAATACTAGAAAACGGCGGTTTTTGCGGTCGGAACAGCCGATTGCCGGCGCCAAATTGGTTCTGCAATTCAAAGTCGTGACATGAGGAGGAAGTGAGACGAGGGGAGAAGGTTCGTCTGGCCGTCGACCTCGCCTGATTCTGAAGCCGCGCCGGCGAACCCCTCCGTGAAGAGAAACCGAGACTGATTATTGAGAAAGAGGGGCCGACTATTTTCGATGATAAGGAGAGAGAAGCGGGTGCGACCACGCCGGGCCTAGGCTCGGTGGCAGCCGACGCCGGTCGGAGCAGAGGCGGCTGAAACCCTAACTGACTGTTGAGAGGGAGAGCTCGACTGATTTTGAAGGAGAGGGAGAGAAGTTCTCGACTGTTTTTGAGAGAGAGGGACCGCGACTGATGTTTGAGGGAGAAGACGAAAGTTCTCGACTGATTTGAGAATGAAAGAGAGAGAGATTCAATTGGGCCTTTATTTATTTCAATTGGGCTGAATTATATGATTCTCTGGGCCGAATCTTTCACTTTGAGCCCAACAGACCTTATTTTATTTGGGCTGTTTCTAATCCTTGAATTGGACCCTTGTTATCTTATTTCTTTGGGCCGAAGGCCATTTAATTGCAGCTGGGCCTTGCATACTTTATTTAACTTAGCCCAACTATTCATTTATTTATTCATCTGGGCCAAGATTTATTTGATTACTTAAGCCAATGAATTATTTCAATTGAGCCTTTCATATTAATTATTCAAGCCCACTTCTACTTAATTAATTATTAGGCTGCCTTATGTTGGGCCTTCTAATTATTCAAACTTATAGTATTACTATTTTTCCTACTCGAGTCCGGGTAAATTTTACGAGGTTATACAGCGAATAGACCGAATTAGTTATTTATCTTCTATCAATAACCTCGAGTGAGACTTTTAATCGGCAAATTAGAACACCCTGAAGAGAACAGATTAATTTTAGTTAATTATCCAGCTACATGAGACGAGACGTAACTTTTGTTTAAATCCGATAGCCTGGATTAACAATAGAATTTCCCCGATTATTATCTCAGAATAATAATTCATGCATAAGAGGATCATGCATCGTTAATTTCGTATTCTCATTATTTGAGGATTTTGCTCGAGCAGTATCTTATTTATACTCTCGTAATAAAGGTCAAGCACGAGATTAATAATCAGTCAAGGAGCTACTGTACCACATAAAGTTTCTATCAGGTGGGCATTACTTTCATATATATCAAATGAGTTTAATGTTACAATTGAACAAGTTATTCCGTTCCAAATCTTTGAACTGAAAATTATTTCAACTGTTGTTTTGCCATAAATGTTTCAATTTTGGTATGATATCTATCTGATGTGTTATGTAATCGAATTCGGGTCCTGAGCAGTTGATAGTTATCCTGCCAGGGCTAGTATACACGTGTGACCGTGAGTCATCGAGCGGGTTGGCCGATCAAGTGTCTGTGAGAGGTGGCCACCTCTCCGGCACGCAATTCCAGATATGATAGATTACAAGAGAACTTAGTCTGATCAGACGAACTTTAAGAATCACAAATGAATTTAGTAAGCTTGGGCCTTTTTAGCGAAAAACCCACTTGCTGTACTGTTTATGATGGCATGACAATTTACAACTTTACAAAGCATGTTATATTTCATTATAGGCATATGTGCCCACTGAGTACCTTTGTACTCATCCCTGCATATATTTCTAAATGTGCAGGTTGAGTAGTAGCCGATGGTGATGAAGTGACGAGCGGGATCTTCTTTTGTCTCGATGTTATATATTTTGAAAAACTCTTGGGTACATGTCTTCATACATGTAATCAGAAACCTTATTACTTCCGCTGCGTACTCAAAGAAGTCTTATGTTATTCTGACTAAGTCGGAGATATCCGAACTTACTAGTTTTATTTAATCATTGCAACTAAACCTTCGACATATATATATATATATATATATATATATATATATATATATATGTTTCCTTCGTTATCAATGAAAACGCACGATCCTTCTCTATTTATTCACTCCCCTTTCCTACTCCCGCTTCTTATCTCCCTCCCTTAGTCATGGTTTCCCAGTTTAATTATCCTTAATTAAGTCCGGTCGTGACAGAGAAGTTGCCTCCTAGTTGGAGGAGCTTTCAAAACCTTTTGAAGCATGAGCGCTCGGAGATGTCCGTGGAAACCTTGGTGTCAAAGCTTCAAATGGAGGATCACGTGAGGAGTCGTGATCAAAAGGGCAAAGCGCCGATGGATGCAAAGGCCAATCTCACCGAGAAAGGCGGTCCTTCCAACAAGCGTGGTCGTCCTAACCCCAATAACAAGGGCAAAGGGAAGCAAGGTGGTAGCCAACCATCAAAGTTTGAGGGTGTATGTTTCAATTGTGACAAGCATGGTCACATGGCTAAGGATTGCCGCAAGCCAAAACGGAAGAAGGTAAAGAACAACGTCAACAACGTCGAGAAGGACTTTGACGATTGAAACCAAGACGACTTTGCTGCGATGATTTTCGAGGTGAATCATGTTGATAGCCCAAATACTTGGTTCGTGGATACCGGCGCTACCGTCCACATTTGCATCAATCGTGAGTTGTTCCACAACTACAAAGAAGTGGAAAACAAGACGATCATGAAGGCTAGCGAGCGGACTTCTCAAGTCCTTGGCATGGGAGATGTGGTTCTTCAACTCACTTCAGGCGTGGAGATCACCTTGAAGGACGTGCTACATGTTCCCACCGTCTGAAAGAATTTGATTTCGGGCATTAAGCTCACTAAGAAAGATTTTGAATTATTTTTCAAAGCTGATTATGTTGTAATTCGCAAGTGGGGAAAGTTCCTTGGGAAAGGCTATGCCTCCGAAGGGCTTTTCAAACTTGGCGTGAGAGCTTGTAAGCCTGCCAAGGCAACTATCAATAAGAAAGAATCTACTTATTCTGCTTACTTGATTGAGTGTTCCGATTTATGGCATTGTAGACTTGGACATGTTAATCTAAATGCTATAAAAAGACTAGTAAAAATGAATTTACTAAAAGTTGATGATTTTAACTCACAAGAGAAATGTGAAGTTTGTGTTGAAGCTAAAATGGCTAAGTTACCGTTTAAATCGGTTGAAAGGAGCACTAAACCATTAGAACTAATTCACACCGATGTTTGTGATTTAAAGTTTGTGCAAACTAGAGGTGGTAAGAAGTACTTTATCACTTTTATAGACGATTGCACAAGATATTGTTACCTTTACTTATTGAAAAGTAAGGATGAGGCTATTGAAGCTTTTAAAAACTTCAAAAATGAAGTCGAGAATCAACTTGGATGTCGAATTAAGATGGTTCGAAGTGATAGAGGTGGAGAATATATAGCTCCGTTTGCTAAATTATGCAACGAAAGTGGTATAATCCATCAAACGACGACTCCTTATTCACCACAATCTAACGGCGTTGCTGAACGCAAGGATCGAACTCTTAAGGAGATGATGAATGCCTTGTTGATTAGTTCAGGATTACCCCAGAACATGTGGGGGGAAGCTGTCTTAACGGCCAACTATATCTTGAACAATATTCCACTCAAAGGGAAAGACGTAACTCCCTATGAGCTATGGAAATGAAGAAAACCTTCGTATAAATACCTCAAAGTGTGGGGGTGTTTAGCTAAGGTAGAAGTTCCTTTACCAAAGCAAGTTACAATTGGACCTAAAACGGTGAATTGTATCTTCATTGGTTATGCACTTAATAGCAGTGCCTATCGTTTCATAGTACACAAATCGGAGATACCCGATATGCATGTAGGGACAACGATAGAATCAAGGAATGCTATATTCTTTGAAAATATCTATCCCAATAAGGATAAGGTTGTATCTAACTCAAACAATGGAGTTGAGTGTGAAGCTACAAGTTCTAAACCTTTAGACATAGCTAGCAGTTCTACACAAGTAGATGATGCCACGAGTTCTAATCCTATATCACCTAATAGGAAAAGACCAAGGTCTAAACCTGTGGATGTAGAACCAAGACGTGGGGAACGAGTTAGAAAAGCAAAGGTCTATGGACCGGATTATGTTGTCTTAATGTTAGATGGCGAACCGGTGACCATCAAAGAAGCTTTATCTGGCTCTGATGCAGCTCTATGTAAAGAAGTCACAGATATTGAAATTGATTCCATTATGCAGAATCATACTTGGGTGTTAGTAGATCTACCACCTGGAAGTAAAGCTTTAGGATACAAATGGATCCTAAAGAAGAAGTACAAATCTGATGGTACTATAGATAAGTACAAAGCCCGACTTGTCGTTCAAGGTTTCAGGCAGAAAGAAGGGTATGATTTCTTTGATACCTATTCGCCTGTGACTAGGTTGACATCTATTAGGATGCTTCTCGCTATTGCTGCTTTGCACAATCTCGAGATACACCAAATGGATGTGAAAACTGCATTCTTGTACGGCGAGTTGGAAGATGAGATATATATGAAGCAACCTGAAGGGTTTGTAGTACCTGGGCAAGAGCACAAAGTATGCAAACTCCAACGGTCTTTATATGGATTGAAGCAAGCACCGCTTCAATGGCATTTGAAATTTGATGGCGTAATGTTGTCAAATGGATTTAAAATCAATGGGTGTGACAATTGTGTCTACATTAAGAATTCTAATAACAACTATGTTATTGTTTGTCTTTATGTAGATGACATGCTCATCATGGGAAGTAATTCCCAAGTGATTCAAGAAACGAAAAATATGCTAAGTAAGAACTTTAGCATGAAAGATATGGGCTTAGCTGATGTAATTCTTGGAATTAAAATTCTAAGAAAGCCTGATGGTATTGCAATAACACAAACTCACTATGTTGAGAAAGTGTTAAAGAAGTTCAATGCTTTTGACAAGCCAATAGCTAAGACTCCATGGGAACCTAATGTACATTTGAATGTACATAAGGGAGAACCTGTTGATGCGATAGAATATGCTAAGATTATTGGGAGCTTGATGTATCTAACAAATTGCACTCGTCCCGATATAGCATGCTCGGTCAACAAGTTGAGCAGCTTTACAGCCAATTCTAGTAATGAACATTGGAAAGCTCTTGAAAGAGTCTTGAGATATTTGAAATATACTTAGAACTATGCAATTCATTATACTAGGGAGCCCCCTGTACTTGAAGGGTACTGTGATGCAAATTGGATATTTGATGCCAAAGACTCGTTCTCAACGAGCGGATATGTATTCATTGTGGGAGGTGATGCTGTGTCTTAGAAATCCAAGAAGCAAACTTGTATTGCTAGATCGACCATGGAATCTGAATTCATAGCTTTGGATAAAGCTGGTGAAGAAGTCGAGTGGTTTAGAAATTTCCTCGAGGATATTCCATGTTGGTCGAAACCTGTGTCGTCCGTAATAATTCATTGTGATAGTCAAGCTGCTATCGGACGAGCACAAAATAATTTATATAACGGTAAGTCGAGACATATTCGTCGACACCATAATACCGTGAGACATTTGATCACGAGTGGTGTTATCACAATTGATTATATAAGATCAATTGATAATATAGCCGATCCGTTGACTAAAAGTATCCATCGAGATCAAATGTATAGACTGTTAGGGGAAATGGGTTTGAAATCCACATCTTAAAGATGATCATAGTGGATACCCAACCATGATGACTGGAGGATCCCAAGAACTTGGTTCAATGGGACATCTAAGCTATGAGAAATTGTGTGTTGAACACTCGAGTTGTCTATTCCTTGTAGAACAGTGAGTGTTCGGAAACCTGCATGTGGTGAGGTTAAGTCTTTGACTTTTAATAACTCTAGAATTCCTCAATGAGGACAAGTATAGCAGGATGCTTGAGTTAAGAGTTACCTATATAAGTGTGAAGTGTGGCCGCTTCGATTGAAACACTTATGAATCCAAAGGGGTGTTCCAAGGCCCGTAATGGACACAAACGTAAGAACGAATGAGGGTTGAAGCAATATTGTGTCAATATTGTTAACTGGGAACTTGGCGTGGAGCCTGCCACGACCCTTCACCGTGATTTGCCGCCCAGTATGCCGTGATCTGCCACCTCCCTTTCCCCCACCGCGATTTTGTCATGGTAAGTATTCTATTAGAAAATATTACATTTGCGCCTCAAAAAAAAGGAAAGATTACATTTGACTATGATTGCTGCTCAATTTTAGAAAGATCAAAATTTAGAAAGATTTACCTCTTCGTCAATAATCAATCAATTTAATGAAAATTTATTATGTTCGGAAATATTACATTATACTATGATTAGTGCTCAATTTTAGAAATATAAAAAAATTTGGAAAAATTTACCAATCGATATCATATCAGCCAATTTTTAGGGTTTAGGTTTAACAATGAAAACTTTATAACCTACATTTTTAGCTGTAAATTCATTAGTTGTAATGATTAATTTTTTTGTCGCATTGAGTTTTACGGCGAACAAGTACTTTTCTTCTATTTTTTACATCTACGTCAATAATCAGATTTTAGCTTTATTTAATTGTTAGTGGTTTAATTCATTTTCTTTCTCTGTATTGTAGTTCGAAATTCGCCGTTGAGGAATTTAAAGTGCTTCTCAATCCATTTCCAACATCAGTTACGCGCTGACGGTATGATTTCTATTTTCAGTTCCATCTTTCTTTGGTTGGTGCATGTGTATACAGTTTCTCTACCTTCTTCATTCCTTACTGTTGCTCTTTGATGGGTTTGAATTATGTTGAAACTTTTTACTAATAATTAGAGGTATGTTGAGTTCTTTGCCATTGTGCAATACTCCCTCCGTCCCGGCTTTTGGTATCCAGTTGAGAACGGCACGGGTTTTAATAAAGTGATTGATGTGTTGTGAGTGGAATAAGGGTCCCACATTTTATGTGAGAGTTAAAATAATTAAAGTGGAGTAAGGGCCCCACCTACTTTTACCAAAAATAGAAATGGATACTAAAATGTGGGACGACCAAAAAAGGAAAGTTGGATACTAAAAGCTGGGACGGAGGGAGTATAAGATAACAAAATATGGGTTTTGTTGTACTTTTAATTTTTCTACGTGGTTTGATATATGAATCTGCTATGAACATGGTGTTTTTAATCTTTGCGAATAAATTACACTGTTGTTTGTCATCATTTCGAGGTTCTGCACATTGTATTGAATGAATGGTTTTTCTTAGATTTTTATTTCCATTTTCCAGATTTTTGGTTTAGATTTAGTGAACTCTGCATTTTTGTGAAATATTGTTCTGCATATTCAAAATTTGGGGATTTTAGCAAATTAGTTTCTAGAGTAAAAACCTTCCAGTTGATTATTCTGCCATTTTCTACAGGGCTATGGTAGTATTGGGCAGAGTCTAAGCTAAATCTACAATTTTATGCGTATTTGCAGGCTTGAAGTTACAGATCATGTCTATGGTTATTTCCAGTGATGAAGCTTCTGGTGAAAGGATAATAGTTGTTCTCATGTCTACATAAGTTTGTTGTCATTCCATGTTTGTCAGACATATAAGTGGCATGAAATTTAAATATGCAATGTAAAACAGTGATTAAGGAATCAATTGAAAATAGTCAAGGGATAGGCCTTAAGCATGGCATGATCATATTAAGTTAAGATGCAAATTCTCTCAATGCGTTCTCACTGCAACATATTTGTTCTAGCTATCTAGTATTTCTTTTAGAGCAACATTAGAAAATGGTAAGTATTAATTTAGTTTCCTGATTTAATTCCTACACAGCCATTGTAAATACAAAATGATTATAGTTAGCTATAGAAAGAATTTTTTTTGAAAAGAAGTTTAATAATGGAAACTTATAACCTAGATTTTTAGCTATAAATTTCTTAGTTAATAATGATTTGCGCCACATTGTGTTTTTTCAGCCAACGAAAGATACTTTTCTTCTTCTTTGTTGTGTTTCTTCTTCTTTATTCATTGCTTCATTTTTTGAGGCTAAATTTGTAGTTGTTGTTTATTGCCTTTTTTTGTCGTTTGATTTGGTTGAATTTGCGTTGATGAATGTTGATTTTTTGTGTATATGGTTTGATTTGGTGATCAAATTTGTGTATATGACTCTACTGCAACTGCGTCTACATTAATTAGGCATTTTAGATCCCCAATGGTTCCTGTTAAAAACTTGTGCACTGTATTACATCTTTGAAGCTAGGAGATTTATGAGTTGCATAAACAACTTCTTGACCTCCGAAGCTACAGCTCATTGCCCCGACATTTCTTCTACTAACTTTGGCTTCTTGTAATTTGTATGATCCACCCCTAAACTAGACACCTATAGAGCGTATACCCTCTCCATTCTCGACCTTGGCCCAAATACACCCCCAGAGCCCATCAAAAGAATGCATTTAAACCCAGCAAGTTAACAGCTGTTTCTTGCCGTTAACTTGCTGGGTTTAAATGCACCATTTTTATGGACTCTAGGGTGTATTTGAGTCAAGGTCGAGAATGGGGGGTGTGGGGGATGAATCCAACAATCACGGAAGTGACGTCAGTCACGTCAGGATCGACGGGCACTAGCAACCTGAGACCACAAATAACGTTAGAGCCCTCCAAAGAGCACCGGTGGGGGTGTCGATGGAAGGGCCTCCGACGCTCAAGTCAGTAAACAATAGTAGTAAAAATCATATTGAAAGTAATTGAAAGTAAATGAAATAATGAATCGGATCGAATTAGTCGATGGAGTTGAAGATGACTGACCAATGAGCAAGGGCCGTTGGGTCGTCCCGGTTGATCTGATCACCAGAAAACCTAAGGCTGGAAGTGTAGAGGTAGAATAATGCTAGAGAATGTGATGGAATGGGAATGATCGTAGGTCTCCGACTGAGTGTTAATGACGGCCTCCCCCCATTTTGTGCTAATGAGGTAGTATATATAGGTTATGGGCCTGCAAGGAGGTGACTAGGGTTAGGGTTTTGCTGGCACATCCTCTTAACCCCTGGTCGTTTCGATATTTGGGGGATCGTATCCCTGACCTCGTTCCTTTCTTTCTCTCCAAGTCGCTGCCCTTCTAGGGTTTGTTGGAATGTTCTTTGAAGCCTTTAGCGGTTCCGATTTTTTAGGAAACGATCTTCCGTGACTTCCGTTTGACCATGGTGCCGCTGCCAGGGCAAAGGGGTCGCGTTTTTGCCCGAGCAGAGGGATCGCTGATTCCTCTGGCGAGGACTTCGCTGATTCCTCTGGCGAGGCGCCAGAGGAATCGCGGCGAGCAGGGAAGTCGCCCCGAGCAGAGGAATCGCGGTGAGCAGGGAAGTCGCCATGAGCAGAGAATTCGATGATCCCTCTGGCGAGGGTTTCGCTGACTCCTCTGGCGAGGACTTCGCTGATTCCTCTGGCGAGGCGCCAGAGGAATCGCGGCGAGCAGGGAAGTCGCCCCGAGCAGAGAATTCGATGATCCCTCTGGCGAGGGTTTCGCTAACTCTTCTGGCGAGGACTTCGCTGATTCCTCTGGCGAGGCGCCAGAGGAATCGCAGCGAGCAGGGAAGTCGCCCCGAGCAGAGAATTCGATGATCCCTCTGGCGAGGGTTTCGCTAACTCCTCTGGCGAGGACTTCGCTGATTCCTCTGGCGAGGCGCCAGAGGAATCGCGGTGAGCAGGGAAGTCGCCCCGAGCAGAGGAATCGTGGTGAGCAGGGAAGTCGCCCTGAGCAGAGAATTCGATGATCCCTCTGGCGAGGGTTTCGCTGACTCCTCTGGTGAGGACTTCGCTGATTCCTCTGGCGAGGCGCCAGAGGAATCGCGGCGAGCAGGGATGTCGCCCCGAGCAGAGGAATCGATGATCCCTCTGGCGAGGGTTTCGCTGACTTTTGGTCAGTCGGATTTTATCCACTACAGTTTGTCCCCCACTCCATAGTTGGAATTTTTTCAACTATGGAGTGAAATTTAAGTTGTATAGAGTGCGCATAGTGAGCAGGGTGTTGCCCTTTTCTTTGATTCCCGGCAATTCGCGTGAAATAGGTGAGCCGGAAAAACGTGGTATTAAATGGTCGGGGTGACATGACGCTGGGCGTCCTCGACCTGCGGCTCTTTTAGAGGCCCAAATTGCATCTACTGGCGATGGGCGTTACGGTGGCGTTGAGCCATAAATGAGTAGATATAGAATTAATCGGTGAGTTGTCGTTGAACCGCGAGTTGTACCTAGTGTTTGATTGGAAAGGTGAGAGAGGGTAATTGGATTGTTGAGAGCACGAGAGTAAATTGCTGTAGTGTTGCAAGCAAAGATAGCGTAGATTTCAGATTACGCGTTCATGGCTATTTATAAACCCATGTTGGGGGTAAAATAGTAATTTCGTTGCTAAAACATGCACCTCGCGTGGTCGAGGGCATAAGAGTAAATTTGCCCCTAGGCGGGAGATTTCCCCGCTCTTTTGGTGATCTTTCCGGCGAAGGCCGTTTCTCTGACACGAGCCATTTCTCTGGCGAGTGCGATTTCTCTGGCGAAGGCCATTTATCTGGCGAGAGTCGTTTCCCTGGCGAAGGCCATTTATCTGGCGAGAGCCATTTCTCTGGCGAAGGCCATTTATCTGGCGAGAGTCGTTTCTTTGGCGAAGGCCATTTCTCTTACACGAGCCATTCCTCTGGCGAGTGTGATTTCTCTGGCAAGAGCCATTTCTCTGGCGAAGGTCATTTCTCTGGCGAAGGCCACTTATCTGGCGAGAGTCGTTTCTCTGGCGAAGGCCATTTCTCTGACACGAGCCATTCCTCTGGCGAGTTTGATTTCTCTGGCAAGAGCCATTTCTCTGGCGAAGGCCATTTCTCTGGCACGAGCCATTTCTCTGGCGAAGGCCACTTATCTGGCGAGAGTCGTTTATCTGGTGAAGGCCATTTATTTGGCGAGAGTCGTTTCTCTAGCGAAGGCCATTTCTCTGACACGAGCCGTTCCTCTGGCGAGTGTGATTTCTCTGGCAAGAGCCATTTCTCTGGCGAATGCCATTTCTCTGGCAAGAGCCATTTCTCTGGCAAAGGCCACTTATCTGGCGAGAGTCGTTTCTCTGGCGAAGGCCATTTATCTAGCGAGAGTCGTTTCTCTAGCAAAGGCCATTTCTCTGACACGAGCCGTTCCTCTGGCGAGTGTGATTTCTCTGGCAAGAGCCATTTCTCTGGCGAATGCCATTTCTCTGGCGAAGGCCACTTATCTGGCAAGAGTCGTTTCTCTGGCGAAGGCCATTTCTCTGACACGAGTCATTCCTCTGGCGAGTGTGATTTCTCTGGCAAGAGCCATTTCTCTGGCGAAGGCCATTTCTCTGGCAAGAGCCATTTATCTGGCGATAGTCGTTTCTCTGGCGAAGGACATTTATCTGGCGAGAGTCGTTCCTCTGGCGAGTGTGATTTCTCTGGCAAGAGCCATTTCTCTGGCGAAGGCCATTTCTCTGGCAAGAGCCATTTATCTGGCGATAGTCGTTTCTCTGGCGAAGCGAAAATTTTTTAGTTTGGGAGAGGCGCTCTTTGCGCTGATGGACACGACGGGTCTTTACCTCAGGTTTTGCGTGAAAACGGGCTTGTGCCTCGTATATGTAAGTTCTTCCTCCCCTATTTAGACTTAGTTGTTGAAACTTAAGTCTAAATTCAGGACGTTCGGGGTGGGACGGGCTTGCGTCTTTGACATGAAGTTTTCTTCCCCCCATTTAGACTTAGTTGTTTGAACTTAAGTCTAAATTCAAGAAGTTCGGGGTGAGATGGGCGTGAGCCTTTGACATGAAAATTTTCTCCCCCCCATTTAGACTTAGTTGTTTAAACTTAAGGCTAAATGCAGTATATGCGGGGTGATACGGGGCTTGCGCCTTGTATGTGAAATTTTTTTTCCCCCATTTAGACTTAATTGTTTAAACTTAAGTCTAAATTCAAGAAGTTCGGGGTGAGATGGGCGTGTGCCTTTGACATGAAAATTTTCTCCCCCCCATTTAGACTTAGTTGTTTAAACTTAAGGCTAAATGTAGTATATGCGGGGTGATACGGGCTTGCGCCTTTTACATTTGAAGTTTTTCTCTCCTGGGTGTGGAGGGGGAGGGGGAGGGGGGTTGCGCTCCTTAGAGCTGCCTAAATACCCAAGTAAGGGATCAAGCCCGAATGTAGCTCTGACCTGCATGCAAAGGTCAGTAAACGTGTAGTAGATTGAGTTGGTCTCGGAAGACCTTATGAAATAGAGTAGAAGCGTAGAGATCAAGCGTGATACTGTTTGAGATGGATGGCGTTCCAGCTGTTGTTGATGTCACGTCCGTCTGTCGATCGCAACTTGTATGTTCCACGTTCAATCACTTTGGTGATCAGATATGGTCCTTCCCAATTCGGGGCCAGTTTACCCGCACCTGATTCCTTGGTGTTCTGGAACACTTTTCGTAACACCCAATCGCCCGGCTTAAATGTGCGGGTGCGGATATGTTTGTTGTAGTGTATGGCGATGCTTTGTTGGTAGGAAGCTAGTCTGATATTTGCTTTGTTCCGTTTCTCATCGAGGAGATCTAACTCGTGGCACATGGCCTCTTGATTTTTCTGGCGAGAGCCATTTCTCTGGCGAAGGCCATTCTTCTGGCAAAAGTTGTTTCTCTGTTCTGACATTACCCACTTTATTTCTTTGCAGATGGAGTCCCGAGTCTGGGCGGCCATCCAGTGCATTAATAATTATGATGCATTGGAGAAGGAGAGAGAAAAAGAACAAGAGGAGGTGGCCAAGCGTGACGACGACGTTGCCAGCGTAGTGGAGCGCCTCAGCAAAGCTGAGGCTGTACCTGTAAGTACTTTGAATTTCACTGTGGATGTTGTTGAGGGATGATTTTTCCCCTCTGGTTGTCAATATTATCCACCCATTTTTTGATCTGACTTTGCGTTTATTTATCTTTGATGCCATTCTGTCGCTTTGTCTTTGGAGCTTTGAGATGTGATGATTGTTTCCTTCATGTGAAATGGCGTGTTTATCCTTTTAATCAAAGTGTTGAAATTTTTCCTTAGAAATTTTGCTAACTCCTTCTTTGATGATTTCGCTGACTCCTCTGATTGGATTTCTCTGATTTTGATATGGTTGAGGGTTTCCTTATGACATCTTTGCATTCGTTGACTGGTGTTGCCGTAATTTCTCTGACTCTTCCTTTGGCGAACTCCCTGTGTTTGCCTTTCTGTGGATTTCTCTGGTCCCGCCTTTTGGGGATTTCTCTGATTCCACTTTTTGAGGATTTCGCTGACTCCTCTGGCGAGGACTTCGCTGATTCCTCTGGCGAGGACTTCGTTGATTCCTTTGGCGAGGGTTTCGCTGATTCCTCTGGCGAGGGTTTCGCTGATTCCTCTTAAATTTTACTATCAAATTTAATTGTCATGATTCACCCCCATTTAGACTTAGTTGTTTGAACTATGGAGCCCATTAGGGGCGATAGGGGTGATAATCTTATGCATGATAATTTTAGACTTGGGACCATCGAGGCGATAAGGGCAATAGTTCTTGCTTATAATAAATATGGACTTAGCCTTTTAGGGTCAATAGGGGCGATAGTTTTCATATATAAAACTTAAGAATCGGGCCCAACAGGGCGATACCCATATGTGTAATAAATTGAAACTTGGCCCCATTGGATCAATAGGGACAATAATTTTCATATAAAAACTTAGGAGTCGCCCCCAACAGGGCGATGGGGGTAATAACCCTTAAGCGTAATAAATTAGGACTTAGCCCCATGGGGCGAATAGGGGCAATATGAACTACATGCTTATCATATATAAACTAAAATAAGGGCAAATAGATAACATAGCCAACACTTTAAATGTATGATAACAAATGATAAGCCCCGATGGGGGTGAATTGGTTGATGACTTTCAAATATGAAAAGTAGAAGCTAAACCTCATTTGGGAAACACGGTCAATAATATCACAATATTCATGGTAGTGTAAAGGTCAAGCATGCTCTTAAAGATGATGTTGGGCAATGGAGTCGTACCTGTTTATTTGACTGAATCGCCCTTGTACGAATGCATTCTTATTATTCTTAACACTACTTGATTGGGTTGGGGCGGTCCTTGTGCTCATATGGCCTTCATCCTTGATACTTTAGGGGTGGTGTGGAGATTGGGGCATGGCGATGGTGGTGAATGAACTAACTGTAGTTGAAACTTTATTGAACTCTTTTTATGTGATAGTAAGTAGGGTCTTTAGAATTTGATATTATCTATCATTTTCCCTCCAGTTTGAGTCTATGCCCTTTTGCCTAGGCTTAAACTTGGTATTTGCAGGACATATGATTTTCCGGTATACCCGGCCCGATCAGGGGGTTTGATTGTTCGTCGGGAATGTTCGTTTTGGGTACTCATGGTAGAACTCGATGATTGTTCGTCGGGAATGTTTGATTGCTAGGGCCCCACGGTGGGCGCCAAATTGTGGGGGATGAATCCAACAATCACGGAAGTGACGTCAGTCACGTCAGGATCGACGGGCACTAGCAACCTGAGACCACAAATAACGTTAGAGCCCTCCGAAGAGCACCGGTGGGGGTGTCGATGGAAGGGCCTCCGACGCTCAAGTCAGTAAACAATAGTAGTAAAAATCGTATTGAAAGTAATTGAAAGTAAATGAAATAATGAATCGGATCGAATTAGTCGATGGAGTTGAAGATGACTGAGCAATGAGCGAGGGCCGTTGGGTCGTCCCGGTTGATCTGATCACCGGAAAACCTAAGGCTGGAAGTGTAGAGGCAGAATAATGCTAGAGAATGTGATGGAATGGGAATGATCGTAAGTCTCCGACTGAGTGTTAATGACGGCTTCCCCCCATTTTATGCTAATGAGGTAGTATATATAGGTTATGGGCCTGCAAGGAGGTGACTAGGGTTAGGGTTTTGCTGGCACGTCCTCTTAACCCCTGGTCGTTCCGATATTTGGGGGATCGTATCCCTGACCTCGTTCATTTCTTTCTCTCCAAGTCGCTGCCCTTCTAGGGTTTGTTGGAATGTTCTTTGAAGCCTTTAGCGGTTCCGATTTTTTAGGAAACGATCTTCCGTGACTTCCGTTTGACCATGGTGCCGCTGCCAGGGCAAAGGGGTTGCGTTTCTGCCCGAGCAGAGGGATCGATGATTCCTCTGGCGAGGACTTCGCTGATGCCTCTAGCGAGGTGCCAGAGGAATCGCGGCGAGCAGGGAAGTCGCCCCGAGCAGAGGAATCGCGGTGAGCAGGGAAGTCTCCCTGAGCAGAGAATTCGATGATCCCTCTGGCGAGGGTTTCGCTGACTCCTCTGGCGAGGACTTCGCCGATTCCTCTGGCGAGGCGCCAGAGGAATTGCGGCGAGCAGGGAAGTCGCCCCGAGCAGAGAATTCGATGATCCCTCTGGTGAGGGTTTCGCTGACTCCTCTGGCGAGGACTTCGCTGATTCCTCTGGCGAGGCGCCAGAGGAATCGCGGCGAGCAGGGAAGTCGCCCCGAGCAGAGAATTCGATGATCCCTCTGGCGAGGGTTTCGCTGACTCCTCTGGCGAGGACTTCGCTGATTCCTCTGGCGAAGCGCCAGAGGAATCGCGGCGAGCAGGGAAGTCGCCCCGAGCAGAGGAATCGCGGTGAGCAGGGAAGTCGCCCTGAGCAGAGAATTCGATGATCCCTCTGGCGAGGGTTTCGCTGACTCCTCTGGTGAGGACTTCGCTGATTCCTCTGGCGAGGCGCCAGAGGAATCGCGGCGAGCAGGGAGGTCGCCCCGAGCAGAGGAATCGATGATCCCTCTGGCGAGGGTTTCGCTGACTTTTGGTCAGTCGGATTTTATCCACTACAGGGGGTATACACGCAAGTTAACTTATTATTATTTTTTTAATTTCTAAGTGGCGTCGACGTGATTTCGATCCCAATCGGCGACGGATAGGGGATCTCCCCCCTTACTACCTCGATCCCATCGCAATCGGCACATACGGCGCCGTTTCAAGGGGAATTTTCGTCTCATCCTCAGTTGGCAACGACAACGCCAACAGAATGTCGGTGACCAACCTCGCGTCGTGGCTCACCACCATCGGCACCGACACAATCGACCGCAATTTCCCCGCTGACGTCATCTTGAGCGACGACGAAAAAATCTCTGGCTTGTCCCTCTACTCCAGCGCGCCCCTCAATGGCAAAATACACGATTTAATTTACCCGGGAGACGGCGACGATGACACAACAGAGGGGGGAACCTGTCGGTGTCGGCACTGGGGTTGAGCTCATTGGCACTGGTGCCGGTGGAGCGCTCACGACGGGAGGTGAAGCTGGAGGAGTTGAGACCGGAGCTGCAGCCAAGAGTTTTTTTTATGGCGGTGAAGGCCGGGGTTCTGGCGAAGGCTGACCGAAAAAGTTTTAAGGGGCGAAATCCATAATTTAAAATTTTAAAAAAAGTTAATAGAGAGATAACGACCGTTAACTCGCTGGGTTTAAATGCACCCTTTTTATGGACTCTGGATGTGTATTTGGGCCAAGGTTGAGAATGGGGAGTGATACGCTCTAGGGTGTCCATTTCAGGGGTGGATTTGTACCTTAACCCTATAATAATTTTCACGTCTTTCTTTCTTTTATAAATTATTATAACATCAAATAATTTCTATAGAATTCGATGAGCTGCACACTAATTTAATGTATTAGGTCGAAAGTAGTTAGCGCTAGATGATCCGAACGTGTTATGTAAATCAACCATAACTGCTTTCAAAAGCTAGTAATGTTTTGAAAAAAAGTAAAATAAACCATTTTTTCAAAATAAATAATTTTAAAAATTATGTGATGATAGACTCAATAAATCCTTTTGTTTTTGTTTTCCATTTAGTTGTTATCCAACTTATTAATTCTCATTAATTTCTACATAAAAAAATCATGTGAATTAAGAAAAATATAAAGCAAAATTATTTGATTTCTCAAATTGACCATAATTCCAAAAATATAGTACTACTAATATTTATGACTGGTCATTAAGATAGTATGCTTGAATAAGTATCGTGTCGTGTGCACGCGTTTTGCCTTCACAAATTTACATAAGACATTATTTCATGACTCATGAGTACATATTTTTAAATATTACTCTTTCGTTCATAAAAATCATTTTTTTAAAACTATTTTGATCCATTCATTCGCTCATTAAATTTTGGTAAATATATTTATATATTTTCAACCCCATTCATATTCAATATTTATATATAAAAAAAAGTCATTACACAAATTATTTAGTACTATTAATTACCTAATAAAATTAACTTTGATAATCTTGTTCTCCTTTTGATACACACGTTCTATCATTTATAAAAAATCGTGTCCCAAATCACATCATATACTTTTTATGGACGAAATAAGTATAATTGACTTTATTTCAAAGCTACAAGAATATTAATTTTTTTGTATGATAATCATAAATATGAATGTGTCAATTTTATACTAGCTACTAGTTTATAGATTATAACAACATTAATAAGAATAATATTTACTCCATTATATATAAATTGAATTATGTTAATGGGTAAAAATGCTTATATTTATAACTTGTAATTAAAAATGTTCATTTAAAAAAAATGATCTTATGCCCAAATTAAAGTGAATGGTCGAAATTGTCCTTAGATGTTGATGGCTTTATATCATTTTTTGTGTAAAGTCTTACACTTTTCTGACACAAGTACAATTGTGTAGGAAAAATGTAAGAAAAAAGAGCTTGCGGTCAGAAAAATAGGTTGACGCCCTACTTTTTCGACCGACAACCTACTTATTCTCGTAGTGAATTAAAATTTTCAATTAAAAAAATAGTTTGTCGATCGAAAAAGCAGGTTGCCGTCCGAGTGGCAATCTACATTTTTAACAATAAGTATTTTTGTCTGTGCAAATATATTGATTAAGAATAGGCATTTTTTGTTACAACTGAATAAATGGGGGTATTTTTAATTTTTATTCGATTGAATTTACCCAAATTGCACCATAAAATATTTCTTGCAGATTTGTATAGTAAAAGTGGAAAAGAAAAACGTAATAATGGATAAATGATAGGTAGGTAACTTGTGAGAATTTAGGCAGTGGTCTATAAAGAGTAAGACCCTACAAACTTCAAACAGTGGGCCCCCTAATCTATTCCAGTTCAACTACCTTTCTACTTCTCCATACGACGACGTCGCTCTCTCTCTCTCTCTCTTGTGTTTCACTGCGAGTTGCTTCTCCCACACACACGCGCACATTTTCTTTTTCTTGTTTTGTTTTCATTTTCTCAACTCCAGATTATATTAATCCATTATACTTTGCGTCGCTCTGAATCAACTTTCATAAACTTGATTCCTCCCACAATCGCTTCATTATTGTCTTCTTTTTCATAATCATTTGGAGATCGAATGAGGCATTTTTTGGTTTGTGTATGAAATTATGATATGATTGAAAATTTTGTACAATTTGAGTGAGATTTTGAGTTTGATGGAGGCGGGGAAAGATCGACCGGAGAAGCAAACCATGGCGTTTGATGAGATGTCGGTGGACAAGAGTATCAGTTTCGTCACGGCATTACAGGTAAATCTGCTCGATTCTTCTGTCTCTCTCTCTCTCTCTCTCTCGATGAAATTCTGTGTGAAATTTAGGAATTAGGAGGATTATATGAAGCGTGTGAAAATGCGTGTTCTGTTTGTATTGGTATTTTCTGATTGACTGTTGGATTGGTTGGAGTTTTTACTGATTTTATTTTTATTTTTGCTGTTGTGGAAACAAGAAAAGGCTAATCGTATTAGATCAATCTGTTGTCACTGATTGAAGTTTCTAAGTAAAGTTGGTGAAATCTGTTGTGTTGATTTTCCTTTTTTCTTTTTAATTCACTTTATGTTGATGAATGAAGGAGTTGGTCTCTAGCTTTGAATATGAGTTTATATTTGTTGAAAAGTTCTTGTTCAACAAGGACCTGCACTTCTCCGTGTAATTAGTCTGTTTGGATGATTTTAATCAAATTAACTTTTTTATTTTATTTTCTTTTCTTTTCTTTTTTCTATTTCCGAGGTGTTCTCTACTGCATATATGCTTTTTGTTTATCTGATTAATAGTGAATTACAAATGCAATAACTAATTGGAAGCATGAATTTTTGTGGCATCCTTTTTGAAATCATTTGCCAGTTATGCTTAGGAGTTAACAGCACTGCAGTGTCATTGAAAATTGAAATATATTATTTGAACGTTTAAATTTCTCCTTAGTCTGATTGATTTTGGAATGTTGAGGATGGATTCTCTATAATCTATGCACATAATTCTGTGTCTTCTATATATCAACAACGTCTGTATTAACTGAAATAGTCTTCCTCTCCCTAGGAACTGAAGAACCTCAGACCTCAACTGTATTCTGCAGCAGAGTATTGCGAAAAGTCGTATCTCAACAGTGAGCAGAAGCAGATGTGAGATTTCTGCCACCTTACTTATGTAATTTGTCTTAACTCGTTTCTTAGAGATAATCCACGAACCATGACTGAGTTCATTGTATGTGCTTTCATATTAAGGTATGTTAAATTGGTCTTTGGTTATATGTTGCTTGGACAATTAAGATGGACTCATGTGTTGACTTTGAGTTCCCAATTTTTTGTCCCTTTGAATGCTGATAAAGTTAAGAGCCAAAAGAGAATGTATCGATTTGCTTTGACTGGGGACATTACCCATTTGTTGTCTTGTTCACAAGGTTTCTGGACAATATGAAGGATTATGCTGTTAGAGCTCTAGTCAATGCAGTTGATCACCTTGGTACGGTTGCTTACAAGTTGAGTGATATCGTGGAGCAACAGACACTGGAGATCTCATCCATCGATCTGAAAGTTGCATGTGTGAACCAGGTAACTCTCACTGCACCACCCCGCTGTAGATTCATATAACAGTAAAACATTACTGAGACTGCAAATTCTTCTTTCTGTCCAAGAAACTTCTTACTTGTCAAACATATACGGATAACGAAGGCCTCAGGCAACAGCAGTTATTAGCTATCATCCCAAAGCATCACAAACATTATATGTTGCCAAGTAAGATTAAGGCTAGTCTGAATAGTACTCGTGTTAATATTATCAAGCACATTTTTGGGTTATGTCATATCGGTCTTCTTTCACCAATCCAAGCTAGATTCCATCAAGAAGGTCCACTTCAGCCCACATGTGCAGACAGATCCTACGCAATCCATACTAGTGAAAGGGCGTCATTACCCTTCAGGTGCCTGGTTCTACGAATCGAACAGACCTTACTTGTATGCAACTGCAAAACATGCATGTTAACAATTTGGTTTAATGCCACCTTTGGTTCAGGTGCTTCAGCTGCAAGAACTCTTTCTTGGCATTTGGCATCGGCAACCAAGTCAAACATGAAAGGTTCCTCATGCGATATACTGAGGTTAGCCATGGAAATTTTAAATCAAATGAAAATTAGTTGAATCTGTGAATCAGGTTGCTTGAGTACAAGAAAAGTGATATCTCTTGCCTTTTCAGCACTGATGAAGCAAAAGTGGCTGGAAAAAGCTCTCCTGCATTCAACTCGTTAGGTATGTAAAGACCAAACTCGGGTTTGAGATACGAGAAGTAGATGAAGGATTGCAGATGTACTTATCTTTTGTTGAATTCATTGTCTTTCAAGGAGATGGTCAGAAGAGTAAGCGGATGAGATCTGCTCCAGCCACAAGAGCGGCTATGCAAACCTTGGGTGTTACAAGACGAGTAATTTCTAACTTCCCTATAATTCTGAATATTTCACTGATACATATAAACTGATGAACAATTCCAACTCTTTTATTGATTATTACTTGAAATGATAATTACAATGTTGGTGATGGCCTACAGAAATTGCCTTGTGCACTGGTGTTGTTATGTATCTCTCCAATCTTCCATTGCAACACTCATGATTAAAAGAACCTCATTTTTGCAGGATTATTCAGAGGGCCCCAAGCCTCTAACTCAACATAGGTCATTCGATAATCCGACTGATTCTCAGAAGGAGATCGTTCACCCCCCTGTCCGTAGTAAGAGCGTGCTTTCTGCATTCTTCACCAAGCAAAAAACACCAAACCCGAGGATGAAGTGATGAATCTGTCATGAAACTAGGACAAAATAGAAACTTTCAGATTTCACCAAATACTTGTGCCTTGCTGAAAGAAAAAAAAATTGCCCCAACTGTCTATACTCAATTGATGTAGGCTGCTGCTTTTTATGTGGATGAATAAACCAACAATGACAGTAAATGATTTTTCTTGTGCAGAATATTTGATACCTGATCCTGTAAATTGGCTTGTAAAAATTCATGCAATCAGAAAGTATATATTTTCACTTGTATTCCTTTCTGATTCTTGTAATTGTATTTTTTTTTATAGAGGAATTCTTGTAATTGTAATTGTTCGTTCAATTATTTTGGTGAGTATATATAGAAAGGGCCCTTTGATTGAGTTATATTGTGTGTTTGGTAAATACAGATTAAATATTTGATTATTTATTTATTTTCATAAAACAAAACGTGATTTATCTACCTTATTGCTGCTTACTTGAGATCTTTTCTATATCACAAAATATGAACAAGAGAAAAGAAAAGAAAAATCAAGAACATGTATCAAAGGAGTCCATAAACATCACATTTAGATTAAAAGTGTAATAAAATATATGCTTTAAATAATGATGAAGTAGTTGGAATCCAATAATTCAATAATTAATAATAATATATCAATGGACGTAAAATTCATTGAGTTGGTCTTGGATACAACAGGGTGTACCATATAACCGGGTTGACCTGCATCCAGATCCTGATTCGTATCCTGATCCAAACCTGCATTCTGACCCAAATCGTGTAAATGGCGCTATCAATTTTTTTTTTGAAGGGTTTCGTTGTTGTTTTAATGGGAGCTTATCATTTTTGGTTGTTTCAACAAGAGCTTATCATTCGAAATAGTTTGGAGCAATTGAAGCTATGACCGAGGAGCAAAATTCTTTGGTAATCCCAACTACTTTCCCTATTGTGTAAATTTCATGTTTTTGTTTTTTATTTTTTTCAATTGACGAGTATAACTGTAAATTGTTGTGCAAATTTCGTAATGACAATATTTTCCTGAATTGTTGTGCAAATTTCGTAATCCCAAGTATTGATTTGAATCGAGTACTAGATTTCGGAGATAGCAACGATGATTTCACGAGCGTACATAAAAATGATCTGTCTGATGAGGCTACAAAAAATGTAGAGCTTACCTCTGATGAGAGTGAATGTGACGAGAATGTGGGTAATTTTTCGGATAATGAGTGTGGTGGTGAAGAGAATATGAGATTTTTTTTTATATAAGAATGGTGATGAGGGTGTTTCTGGTGACAAGGATGAATGTGGAAAATTTTGAGAATAAGAATGAGACTGAGGGTGTTTCTGGTGAGAAAGATGAATGTGGTGGTAAAGAGAATATGAAAAATTTTGGGAACAAGAATGGGTCGAAGGGTGTTTCTTGTGAGAAGTGGTTTTGTAGTGATGAAGATCTTGAAAAATTATTCGTTCCCGAATGGGAGCAAATATTTGCTGTGGGCTCTACATTAGGTACAAATCTGATCCACATTTACGGGTATTATCTTAAATATTCACATAAAAAAGGTTTCAGTGTTCGGAGGGGGGTCAAAAAAGGTTTGGTGAATATGGTAAGATTAGATTAAAACAATTCGTTTGTTCCAGCAGAGGTTTAACAGATTCTAAGCATCAGAAGCGTAGTTTTGGTCTTTATAAGAAAATGGTTACTAGAACCAACTATGAGGCACAATTGGTGGTATCAAGAAATGATGAAGGGCCATTCGTTGTGTCCGTTTTTGAAACAGTGCACAACCATGAATTGATCGCAGCTGACCTGTCGTAAAGGTTTAGATCAAACCGCAATCTGAACATTGGTCATGAGTTTGTTCTGCAAGCTATGAAAGAGGATGGTATTGGCGTTAGTGTTGCTTGCAAGTTCATGGAAAAGGAAAGTGGTGGTGTACCCAATGTTGGTTTCACAAGGAATGATGCTTATAGTCACATTGATCGTGTGAAGCGGTTAACCAAATGGCACATGAAGATGCTTCAGAGGTGCTTAAATACTTCACTAGTAAATCTAATGCAGAGCCCTATTTCTTCTGAAAGTACGAATGTGATGATGATGGAAGATTGATGATTTTCTTTTTTCGGGATTCTAGAAGTGTTGTAGACTATGAAGCATTTGGCGATGTTTTATCTTTAGACACCACATATCGCACCAATCAGTATAATATGATTTGCGCTCCTTTTGTCGGCATAAATCGTCACTCTCAAAATGTGATGTTCGGAATTACCTTTCTCTCTAATGAAACTACGGATACATTGAAGTGGTTGTTGGAGACCTTTCTTGAGTCTATGCATGGCAAAGAGCTTGGGTTAATATACACTGATCAGACACTGGCTATGATGAAGGCCATTGATGAAACTTTTACGAGCGCGAAGCATCCCTTGTGCCAATGGCATATCAGTCATAATGCACCTGAGCATTTCGGAAAGTTAAATGGCAACAAGGAATTCAAAGCATTGTGGTATAAATGCATGAACGGTGTAGATACTGAGACAGAGTGGGAGGAAACATGGAAATATATGATGGAAACCTATTCACCACGTAAAGTTTGATGGTTTTCTGATATGTATGAGCTACGTAAACGGTGGGCATCGGTTTTCACAAGAGATATATTCTATGTTGGGCTATTGGCAACGTCTTGTAGCAAGTTCAATTTTGTTCCGAAATTAACTTTTTTTGAAGTTCAATTATGTTCCACTTATCTTTTTCTTAATATTATAAATATTAAGTGGAGTTTCATGGCCTTAATACTTGTGGCTTCAAAACTGTTTACTGTTTACTGTTTACAAAAGGTAAATTAATTACGAAGAGAAAAAATAATTGAATAAAATTTAAGTTAAATTAAAATAACCTATAAGGAATAATAGGATCAATTTTTGGAGGTATATCTCTCGCCTTTATGTCGATATGAAAAGAACAAATGAAGATTTATTGAAGAGATCCTACCCAAAAAAGAATATATAATAGAAACAATTTTTGCAGATATACTTCTTTATGTGGATATATAAAAAGAATAAATGAAGATTTCTTCAAGATCCAACCCGAAAATAAGTATGATATTAGTTTGGAAGGGATACACGTTAAGTAAAAAGAAGTTAAATGCGTGTGACTTAAAGTTGAGTCAAATAGTGACCTAACATCTTCTTTCGTATTCTAATCCAATTACGAAGACAAAAACATAATTAAATTAACAAACCATAGCATAAAAACATGTTAACATTGAAGAAATTAAACCACCTCTCCAACCATTAATCTTCAACTTGCAGTCAGCCAACTCCGATCCAATAATTAATCCTTCTCATAGGTGGAGAGGCCATCAAAGACCACGACGTCGAAGTGCAGATTGCCCATGTGTTTGAACATCAGCACACATCGGTCCGTTAAGGCGTGGTCGTGGGCGAATCATGGCCATCCATCTTCGAAGAAGATGTCACCATCATCGTCTCTACACACCTTAACTTCCCACCTCACTTTAGGGATTTTCAACACTGCCGTTTTGGACTTCTCTTATTTTAGCTTCTGACAATATTGTCATGGCAGCGTCTGTGCACAATTAAACATAAACTAATAGAGGCAAACATAAATTAGTGATAATTAAAACATAGGAAAAGAAAGTAAATGAGAAATTAAGTATAGAAGTAACCATTTTTTCCATTACATCAGGCTTCATTATCTGGATACATTTGATTCCAATTTCTATTTGACCTGAGAATAGTTGTAGTTTTGAAGAAAAGGAAGACAAGTGACAATTCTTTTACTTTACTTGAAATCGAAATTATTTGCAGGAGACAGATGATGGCACTGATATATATTTACTATATATTCGCTAAAATAATATAATGATCTTATTTTTTTGAGATATCCGAAATAATAAAAAGTACTTCGTAGATTAATTAAATGCATATTAGAAATTCGCACCGCAATAATATAAAGTTGTTTAAATGCATATTTGAAAACCTTACATTAATTACATATTGATCCACATTCACTTTAAACATGGTAGTAGTTGAGTTCTCATATCAATATCCTACAAGCAATCTTGTACATTAATTACTTACTGATCCACAATCTGATTACATACTGGTCCACATTCACTTGGAACACGGTAGTAGTTGAGTTCTCATATAAATATTCAGCAAGCAATCTTGTACATTAATTACATATTGATCCACAGTCACTTGGAACACGATGGTAGTTGAGTTCTCATATCAATATTAAATGTGTTTTGCGTTCCCTTTCCTAACGGCAGATGCATTGCAACACATTCACTATGTATCCACTTAAATTGGGTGCAAGAAGATGCAGATGACATGGATGCAATCTTGTCAATTTAATACACACTTAAATGCTCCACAATCGATTGGGTTGATGCTTTTTAGAGTTTTCTAGTAGAGCATTAATTCGTCTTGATTGAAGCGCTACAAATGATGACCTAAATATTTAGTTTAGTTGGATACACAAAGAAATTGCTAGACCTCATAATTTGATTTAGAGACGTCCATCCAACAATAAATACCTACATGCATGAAGCTTACATCTTGTCATCGTAAGTAATGACGAAAATGCAAATAGACGACGTTTTAGATAATACATTATGAATATAATTATCGAGGAATTGCTTATATACATACGTACAGTGCTCAAGGGGGAAATTTATATTAAGAAAAATAATAAGAGATCGAGGAGCTGTCAAAAATAAAAATGGGGTACTTTCCAATGAAGAGTCTTTATGATGACATTCGTCGTAAAGAATGGAGTTCCGACGAGGTGAAATACCTCGTTACTTGGCTACACACGAAAGTGAAGGTAATAAACTTGTCGAATGCATATTATATGATAAATTTGGTAAGGAAATTATCTTCAGATTTTACTCGTTATTATGGTGCTGAAATTATCCGTCTCAAATACTATTGAAATTACACGACTTGGCGTCCAATTTTGATGCTTTCAATTTCTTTGCCCAATCATTCGGGGTCGAGGATGACGTATCAACGAATAAAATCATGGTGACCCATGAATATTTCGACGGGCTTGAGATAGAGGTGAGAATTAATTTATTGTGATATCTTTTTTTTAGCCAATAATTTATTATTTTATCATTACGGCTACGTGTTAGTAATTTCATTTGTTTGTTCATTCTAATTCATTTTGGCCTATTTAATTTTTTGTCACACAAAAGTGATAGGAATAAGAAATTTAGGCGTGTGGGTTTTCTTCATCTTGGATTGCTATATGAGATTTTATATGTCGGAGGTGTAGAAAGTCTTGATTTTCAGTGGATACTTTTAGCCCTCTCCTACATGGATCGACGATGGATTGGAGAACCACTTTCACGTCCAAGTCGTAGACCGTGGCCTGTGAAAATCATTGGATATGGATTGCACAATTAAAATTATTTATAAGTTTTCAATGTAATGTTTTGTTTTTGGAAAGTAAGTTTTCAACGTAATGTTTGTTGTGTTATATATATATATATATATAAAATGTCCTATCCTTTTAATAAAATTTATATTGGTGTAGACTACCTATATAGTGAAACTAATACCCTACCAAAACAGTAATCATCCCAAAATTCTCTTCATTTTGAATTGCAGTACTACAATAAAATGAAAAATGGTGAAAATATAAAATGAATCTACAACTGCAATTAACATTATTATTTTTTCGAAAGTTAAAAAAATATTATTTTTCAGATGGATAAATTCACGCCAAACCTCTTCTTTTCCTCCCCAATGTCTTCCCTACACTACACTACGATGGAATAGACCCCGACGTCCCCAATCCAAGATACCCAACCCTCCCTGCCCTGCGTCCTTGGAATTATGAAGAAGAATATCGTTTTGTTGATGTTCTGTTTGAAAAAGTTAAATTCGAAATAGTGGTTGATACCCAATTGCTCTCTAACTTTGTAACGGATATCTGCTCATTTATCCACATCGGCATCCCATTTTCCACAATGAAAACTCAAACGGAAGTCATAAACAAGATCTTTGACTTGGTTTGTGCGAGAAGTTCCGGTGGTTGATCAATGCTCTCAGCATCAAGTACGACAAGGAGAATCACACCATTGAAGCCACCCATAAGTATTTCCTGGTGGTGAACGCACAAATCAAGAGCTTGTTTCATATTCCCCTTCGAAATTATGGTAAGATGGCAAAACTATTTTTTGTTAGGGGGATTGCATCCGCAGATTTCCCCTCTCTCGTCTAGCATTGTGGTGGTGTTCGCCGCCGTGGAATGTGGTGTTAGGGTTTTGCCATGGTCGTGTTTCATGGCTGAACTATGTTTTGTAATTATGTATTAAGTATTTTGAATGCATACAAGTATTATGTTCGTCCTTGGAATCTTGTGGTTAATTAATTATTGGCATATTAATTATTCAATAATATTAATAAGTTAGAGAAAATGAAAAAGTTAAATGCAAGTTTCCTTGTACTCACTTCATTCATGCATTAATTGACAGAAATGATGACTAAGAAAAATGTAATCAAAAAGAAAAAAAGAAAAAAGAAAAAAAAGAGAAAGAGAGACCAAGTTGATATAGAAGAAAATCTCTATGCAATCTTTTCAATCAAGTAGAAGATAAAGTTAATTAAATGCATAGGATTTTAAAAATCTGCATGCAAAGATATGTGCACAAATAATTCGAAACTTTTACCAATCCCTAGTTATTAATAATTGCAAAATTGATATTGATGAAAAATACTGCAGATGTTTGCATGGTACACTGAAGTCATCACAAAAGTATACAAGCTAGCGAAAAATATATATAAATCCATTACAAATTAATGCATATGTTTGCATTGCATGAATGCATTAATAAGTGCACGCTCAACCCTATATGATCATTGTCCAATAACTTCAGATCTTGTGATTCTTGTAGCTCACAAAAAAGGAAATAAAGTGTATTCTTGACTGAACCCAAAATAAGTATTATACATAAATTTGGTGGAAGAAGATGCAAATAACATTCTTTATATAATCATAAAGAAAAAAGTAAATAAGATGTGATTCTGGTAGCTCACAAAAAAAGAAATAAAGTGTATTCTTCATCCAACCCAAAATGAGTATGACAGTACAAAATAATCGATATATAGTCATAAAGAAAAAAGAAAATAAAAGACAAAGTCGATTTAAATGCATAGAAGAAAATCTACATGCAATCTTGTTCTCACTTTTTTTTCCCTCTATTTATACCATTTTGTTATTTATGTATTCACAACAAACCTTTTCTTTTTCTCTCCAATCTCTTCTCTAAATCTTTTCATCTTCTCCCCAATCTCTTCCATACACTACAGAACGATGGAAGACATCTCCATACCAAGATACCCAATCATCTACGCCAATTACCTCGACATTCCCATTCCAAGACACCCAACATTCCTTGCCATGCATCTCTGGTCTTTTGAAGAAGAATTTTGTCTCGTTGATCTTCTTAACGAAAAAGCCAAATATGTCGGAAGGATTGATACTCGCTTGCTCTTTAAGTTTGTAACGAATATATGCCCACTTATCCACATTGGCATCCCCTTTTCCCAACCCAAAACCCGCAGCGAAGTCATAAACAAGATCTTCGACTTGGTTTGTAGGTGCGAGAAGTTCCGGTGGTTGATCCATGCTCTCCAAATAAAGTACGACAAGCGGAATCACACCATTGAAGCCAGCCTTTTGTATTTCCAGATGATGAATGCCCGAATGGTAATGAATTATGGTTTTACGTACTTTCGAAGTTTTGTAATTACTGAAGCAGTGATTCCTAATGTTTTCTGTGTTTTCACAAGAGCCTCCAGAGATCATTCTCCTTACAAATTATTCTAAGATGGCGGACCTATTTTTTAACCGGGGGATTGCTGGCACCAATTTCCACTTGCTCCTAGCGCAGTGTGCTGGTGATCAGTGATCTACTTGGCCGGGATGTGGTGAAGCAATCATGTACTTATATGGGATGTGGGATATGGGATGTGGTGGGAGGGTTTCATTTTGTTTGAGTATTGTGGGATGTGGTGGGAGGGTTAAGCACAGTTGTGTACTTAATTTTGTAGTTGGATTTTTAAATGCTATTACATATTTTTTCTTTGTTTGTCCTATTAAATGTGTTGCACACGTGATAAAAAATCCAGAGCATAACAAAAACAAAAAAAAATGGACTTAATATATTAATATATATAACACGACATTTACTTAAAAAATATAATTAATCAAATACTAACAAAATATAATAAATGAACATTGTTTGGAGGTTTCCTTTCTTACTGCGCTCACTCAACCCGTTCCTATGTTATAGTCTCGATTGAATGAGATTGCAAGATATCCTCTAAATGGACATAGTGTACGAAGTAGTCTAACCGAAATCGATTTTCCTCCGGAGTCTCCTACATGCAGATTTATAAGCATTGGTAAAATGTAGTTACTTAAGAGAACAATTCAATTATGAAAAGCTTATGATCTGTGTCTCATCGAAGTCTTACACCGAAATCCGATTTTGTTGACTATCGTAGGTTATGTTCAGACGGCCAATATATTGTCTAAAATGATGACACTCCCTGATGAGTGAGCGCACCTTCATTATAATCTCATGACGAGTCCGACGCATAGGGATCAGATTCATCGAAGAGAGAGACCGCTCTATCGAATCAATAAGCCCGATCATTATAGGAGGATCCCCCAGATTGTCCCAAATATTGGCAGCAGCCCGCTGCAACATGTCTATCACATCATCCTCCTCAGCCTTCGTCTAGGATCTATCATTTGGCAGCGCAACAGCATTTTGTTGATCCATTTGGACTTGAGGTTTTTTGGGATAAGAGAAGGTATAACATAAAATAAAATTACACGGTAAATTCCTTGCACCTACCGAATAGTCGCGTCTCTACAATTAGTATTACCTACCGAAGAGTCACGTCTCTACAATTAGTATACCTACCGAAGAGTCTCGTCTCTACAATTACTAAAATCTAAATTATTGTATATTATAATTTGATTCAAATATAAAAAATTTGATTCGAGCACGAAATCGAACCCAAAAAATTGCTTTGTATACATTCATAACCCGTGGAAATAATCATTTTTCTGTGCATCGTTTTTGAACAGTAATTTTAACACATAAATATTTAAGCATTAACTTATTCAGATAAAAATTGCTTTAAATTCCTTGCACCTACCGAAGAGTCGGTCTGTAAATATTAGTTTAAATCAATTAATTTACATTGATATGAAATATATTCTTCTTCTGATCCCCAATCTATTCCCTCTTTAAAATCCCCAGCCCCAAATGTATTTCCAATGCGGGCGGTTGAGGCATTTAATTTAATAGACAAGACAATATGATACTGCTTTGCAGAACATTGGAGTGAGTTTGAAAATTGGAGGTGATACAAAAGTAAAGCAACCCATATAGGTTTTGTTTTGAATCGTTGAAATATGGTCATGCATATATGCCAAAAAAAATTATGTTTTCAAGATACTGCATGGGGTTAATGTGGTTGTCTTGGAATCGGATTCTTCGGATCCGTGAATAATAGATGCAAATAAGAGAATACATATAGAGACACTCTTAATTAACCGGAATAGAAGTCCTTGCAAACATAGTAATAGATTTTAAAATAAGGCGCTTCACCATTGCATACTCGACAATTGAATTCTTTTGTAGGTTTCTATTCTCATATACATATTATATATCGATCTATATATTTTTGGGGCCCCTATTTTTTCATTTTCGGGGCCCTCTACGGTCGTCAACCCCGTGCAGCAAAATCGCCCCTGGACATGCATTACGTATGGGTACGGTGACTCGCACATAGGGTCATCGTTGGTTGTAGTCTTATAGGTTAAAAATAATGTTAACCTATAAGGCTGCAACATGTCAATCTCTTGTAGACATACGTATTTAATAACATATATTTAATTGGACAAGGCTAATATCACCACTATGGTTGTTTAATTAAGACGCATTTACAACATATAACATGAAATAACCCAAAAGACAAGGCTAACATCACCGTTATGGATGTTTAATTAAGACGCATTTACAACATATAACAAGAAATAACCTAAAAGATATACTTATAAGATGCATTTAAACATGTAGTACAATTTCGAATCCAGTACTTAAAACTGCCGACAATACAATATGAAATAGTATATTATGTGTGATTAACTACGAAGCAACCTTCAAGGAGGCCAATTGTCTTAGGCATAATTTCAAAGGCCAATTGAAAAGCCTTCAACTATGAAATGATGTGTAAGACCAAATTCCACTATATTATGTTGTCCGTGACCATTGGAGGACAACAAATATAAGAATCCATTGAATTTCCAAATCTCCGTGAACCATGATGCATGCCTGAATCCAACAAATGGCATATATTAAAGTAATCTGACATTAATTTGGACAAATAAAATAAAAGCAAGAGAAATTTAAATCGCATTATAATCTA
Source organism: Salvia miltiorrhiza (assembly GCF_028751815.1). Lineage (NCBI taxonomy): Eukaryota > Viridiplantae > Streptophyta > Magnoliopsida > Lamiales > Lamiaceae > Salvia > Salvia miltiorrhiza. The sequence continues at coordinate 51,534,217 of NC_080394.1, read as the reverse complement.
TAACATTTAATTTGTAAACTTCAGACTTTTGAAGCATACAAAAATATTTTGTATTCTTTCAAACACTTATAAAACAATTTGAAATGACATAAATTTTAAAAAAAAATTGGAATTTCACTATTAATTATTCTTGCACAAAGAAAATAAAATTTTCTAATTTTTCAGAATCAATACACGGCTCTAGGATTTTAGATTTGCTGCCATTAACCAAAATCTTGCATTCAATTATTCAAATATTCACATATCTAACACAAGTTTGGAAAGTAACCTTCCCAAATTAAACCACAAGTTCTGTCTTCCAAACACAAACACATGATAGTTGTTTTACTTGCAAAACAGTGACGGGGTGCAAATCTTTGCATGCAGTACTTGAAGAGTTGTGCGCAGTAAGAACGGCGAAATTCTCCAGCTTGATCCTGGCGGAGTATGGACACTGAATTCTTTGTTATCAAGCACTCAAAGTACTTCAAGGCCATGATGCCGCAATTGGTCGTGTTTCTTTGTTGAGGCGGGTGGTCATAAATGGTCAAGTCCCACACCTGTTTAAACCTTTTTTTTTCTTCAATCTTCGTTCCCACACTTTGCACTCCTGACAAATTGTAGCAAGATTGATCAACGCTTGAGCAAAAGGCTTACAGACATGAACTGGATCCCCTGACACCGAAAGCGAATCATACACGATTACGCGTTGCTGGTCAATCTTGATCTCATAGCATACCCAATGGTCCCTATTAACCTGGGCTAATCCAACCACCTTCTCCGCCTGCTACCAAGGAGTTGCCAGCTGAAATGGTGCCTTCCCTTCAACGTAGAGTTTCAGTTGACTGCGCAATACACTGTATGTCTCGGCACAAAGGGCGTTCGGCAATATACCAAAAAAAAAAACGACATGTTGTATAAAATATGGTTCACATCACTAAAATAAAGTACAACGTAGGTGAATAACATAATTATTTTAAAATTTACCCAGCCAATCTGCTTCACCACCGTCCAGTTCCTGACAAAGGCCGTCGGGTTCCTCTTAAATGTAACGATATTCAGATTCACCAAACAAATCGATATGCTGCAAAATAGGTTCATTACCGAGTCACATTCTCAATGAAATTGAAATTGGAAGTATATGTTATTAGAAGTTAGAACAACTGACATTAGTAGTAAGCCATCCTCTGGAATTCCACAATTCATCAAACCAACTTGCATGGCGGTCTCCAACATATGGCATACCCTTCAATGGCTCCGACCTACAACGTATAACACAACAATTTTGTAGTTAAATTATTTTAATAAGAACTTTAACTTTATAGTGTGGGTACTTACTTTGGATTATTGACATTGCTTGTGTACCATGCCTTGAAGGCTGATATTGAATCCAACGATGCTACCCGTAGCAGATAAGACCCTCGCTAACTCCATGCTTTAATGGTTGTGGACCTTTTAGTCTATGGGATTTTTGAGTTTGCGAGCGGTCCGTATCCATGTCCATTATTAACTCACAGTCAATAACAGAATTTCCAACAACATTGCATGAATCTAATTTTGGAGGCAATTTTGTTGTAGGCTTCAGTTATGCCTCAGATTTGCACTCTTTGGTTTTGACTGATGTACCAGTTCATTTCTCCATTTTCTTGGTATCCGGCATCCAGCTGTCGAAATCGTGCACGTGTAGACTTTCATTATCCCCTTTCCAATGTTTCCTGTTAATAACCCGATCAAAAAATTGTAGTTCTGCAGAAGGATCCTCTTATACATAGCTAGGTCCGGCCTCATTATTCCCTTTTTGGCTGTGGTTGGTTGATGGCTTGGTCTTTTTGTTCTCATCAATTGAAACAACTCTCGCAAGTAATTCGCGAGATAGCTTGATAAGCTATTAATGAAGCAAATAATTAATTGAGATTATCACTGGTTATTGTGAAATTATAGTGAATATAGCAAAAAATATACCTCATCAATTTGCATTCTTGTGGGCAGTGAAGTGTTGTCCCCCTTTTCAGCTTCAACCACAATCTCTTTATTTTGGTCAATAGCCGAGATCTCTTTTTGTCCTGGATCGTTTGTCTGTAGTCTCAACAACAACCTGCACACACACAATCACACTATTAAAGGCAAAAACCAAACATGACTCTTTCAAGCAATTTATAGTGGTATACCTATTTTTTTTACCTTTTTTTGTCACCGTAGATGAACTCTGACCCTTTTCCTTTGTTCTCTTCCAAGCGCGCTTCCCTTCTCTTTTTTTATTGGAGGACTGCTTCTTTTCCTTCATTTGTGGATCGACACGTTTGCTAAACAATTCCTTGTCAGTGATGTCAACGATTGAATGCGCAACTCTTGTCGACCTTTTAGGCAGCTTACTAACTTTGTGGGGTCCTTCTTCTTTTCTTGTTCTAATATTGGTCATTGTTCTGATTTGTTTGTAATTTCCTTGCAAAATAAAACTGAGAACAACAAAACACCAAATTTTAGAAAAAAAACATTGTAGATAGAACAATTTCTCATTGAGGAAGTCGAAAGGTCAACTACCATGATTTAATTAAAAAAGGATGAAGTCGGTAAAATACGTCTGTTTCTCCTTCGATTGTTGGGTTATATGATTCTCGAAACGGTAGGCTTCAGCATATTTTTGAAACGTTTCCACTGATTCACTCCAAAAACACTCCGGTGATGGGTGATGTTGTAGAACGCGCGAACAAGATAGTTAAAAGGTAAAGTGTGAAAATTCAATTTTCCAATTTTAACCGCAATTTTTGATACCTCTTTTTTTTTACTGAAGTAGAGAAGAATAATAATTTCGGCTATGATTTATAACTTTATAAAATTTTATACAGAAATTGAGTATATTATCTAAAATTTATATGGTAATCTAATATTTATAAGGTAATTTAATCATAGTGAATTTGTAAAAGAGTATTGCTAAACGTACATAATATGTAAGTACATAATGCCCTTGAAAATTTATTACCTAATTTAAATTATTATCATTACTAAATTACCCTTAATTTATATTGAAAAGTTTCTAAAGATTTTATTTCTTTTTTTATTTCAAAAAAATTGGAAAGAAATTATCGACATGGCCTAATCATAATCATATCTAATAATATACGGTCACTTTATTTTATAAATGATATGAAACGTTCTTATTACACGACGGCTACACGATTGTGTCTTGAGCCTTCGTGTGCACAATTATTGGTATATATATATGTGCACACGATGGTTGCACACTGTGGCTACATGACCATGTCTTGCTATCGTGTGCAAGCCGTAACTTATACTCTTTTATTTAGGGGAGTTTTAGTCCTTTTATTGATTTTGGTATGAAAACTTATACTCTTATGGATGGGTGTAAAAAACTTCTATATTTTATGTTTTGGTATAAAAAGATATATTCTCTCAATAATAATCTATCTATTGATTTTTTTTTAAAGAATAAAAATTCGTGGATAAGGTAATACGACTTATTGTTTTTAAATATCCTTTAAAAACATCATAATATTATTATTATAATATTTAATTGTTTTGTTTTATTTCAATTCATATTACGAGTGAGTTTTTAATATTTATTAGAAGTTCGTATCAGAAACTCATATAATAAAAATTTAAAACAAATTTCTCCTTATTCATATTAGAAGTTCATGTGATAACCATGGTAATTATATGAATGAGAGAATAACAATGAAATTAATTCATATACTTTATGATGTTTTAGTTCAAAATTGACTTTTTTTATTGTTGATAATGATGTGGGGTTGTACTTACTCTTAAGATCTCGTTCACATAATTGAATAATTGGAGGTGATAAGATTTTGAGTTATTAAGGAAAGATTATGGGTAATCTTTTCCTTAATAGTTTCCCAAATCTGTCTTCCACTATATCGATCCAAAGCAGAACATTTGCATTCAATAATTTGGGAAGTCAAAAACTTGGAGGTTATTCCATTATCTTTTAATTTTTGGCCTTTTGCGTTACATTTCAATATGCTCCACTAATAAAAGTCTCGTTCATAGTATCATTGAAGATAAGACTTATTATTTTTGTCATTAGTAATCGTGGTAATTAGAAATAGTAACATCCAAATATTAAATATAATTTGCCTTACTTATTGCAAAAACTGTTTATTAGCGGTTTTCCAATAATACCTATTTAAAAGCACACACTTGAAATACTTTTGCTTCGGTCGTTATATATATATATATATATATATATATATATATATATATATATATATATATATATGCGAATACCAAAGGTAATTTACACTTTTCTTCATTCTTACAACATCCGAAAAAATGGAGGAGGAAGAGGCCGTGTGCAAACCCGAGGAAGATAACACGATGCATAACTTATATTCGTGCTTTACTTTACCTCCATGTCAATCACACCATCAGCCTCCCCCGCCGTAGGTGCGCTTTAAACCAATTTAAGGAGTAGTTCGACGACCAGTGGTCGGAGTTGCAGCAAGTGGAATCAAGATTGGGACTGGAAGTTGAACCCAACAACGACAAACCTTGTAAGAATTTGTCGTGCACAATTTGTACTCGTCGTGCGCATCGTAATGGTCGTCATCAATTGAGGCGAGTACATATGTTTGTTCATGTGATTTAATTTTATATTTTCCATACAATGTCTAAATTGTCCCATATTATACTGTGATTTTAGTTGTCTATTGTGTGGGCATTTGTTTGGTCGTTGCATCGAAAATTGGGTACGTCGAAATAACACGATTAGTAAATACCCATGCATGTAGGGACGCATTTCCTTACGTCCTTATGTTTTATTTTTAAAAATATTCAACAATAATCTATTTGTATTCCTAATTTTATAGTGCGCGACCTGCTCTACCCCCACTACTTTGAGTGCCTTACGAGTCATTGAGGAAGATGCGGTAGTAAAACTAACATTTGCTTTACGTGATGAATTTACGGATTAGGAATTTATTAATTATGTTTCAAAATTTATGTTTGCTTGAAACTTCCATATTGTAAGTGTTCAGAAGAGATTGAGAGAATGCATGTGAGTATAGTATCTATTGAAACACTTGAACGTTGCACGCATTATTACACTTACCAACGTTGTGTGCGAATATGTACTCAAATTGTTGACATTAGTTTGTCGCTCATGCTTAATTACGAGCATAGAAGCACGTTATTGGGTAATCTTCGAGTGGAGGTTGACAATATCGAGGGACAAGATAGTGATGAAGAGGATGACAGTGATGATAGTTTTGGTTTAACATGCATAATTTGCTTGGAGGGAGCGCATACCAGTGGTAGAGATGAACATGACATATGATATGTTCTTTCCTTAATTAAAATGAATTAACACACTAAAACCTAATAAGAAACTAATTATTTGGTCTTTGATCGTGCAAGTTGCTTGCCATGTGGGCATATAGCTATCGATACTTGAAACGTCGGATACGTGCACGGTGGAACGTGCAGGTTCATCATTTTACCTTGTTATGTTATTTATACTTTTTTCCATGTCAACACACTTAACATGGGATGTGTTTTTTTAAATACATATAGTGCCCCAAATGCAGGGAAATATTCACACCGCCTACTATACGCCATCTATACAACTCTCAGGTACATTTTAATTTTATACTATACTTGCGTTATTTATGGCTACAAAAATTAATTACGTGTAATTCATACCTAAATTATGTTTCCAAATTGTATAGCTTGTTGATGAGGCATCCACCGCAGGGGATATGAGCGATTTGTCTGATTGAGTCGTGCATGGCGTGATTGAATCGTTTAGATGTTGTTGGGGTTTGTCATTTTACATTTAATCCAACCTTTATGTGTACGATTGATGGACTTGGATATGATCTACTATGTAACAATATCAGCTATTGTTATCCCGTGTGATGCACCTATTAATATTTTGTTCAATTATTTTTCTTTTTAATTATATGTCCTCATTTTTCTAATTATAGCATAGATTATCAGGACAACTAGTGTACATATATATGACTAATTAATTATTTAATTATTAGATCATAACATCCACACTATGCATGTAAAATCCCAGGCTTCGTCCCTGATTTGAACTCTCTTCTAATATACAAGTCCATGTTTTGGGCACTTTGTTAAAACACAAATAAAAAAAATATTCTCGTCATTCGATGTATTTCTCATTTTTTTTGGCATAAGCTGGTGGAAGTATGCATTATGTTGTGGCATCAGATTCTTTTGACGAATTCCAACACTTTTAGATTCACTGAACCATTCTTTTTTTTGTTTTGTCTTATATTGTTTGTTTTTGTATATCCAACATATATAACACCTATTAAACTGTTTAAGGAGGGAGAACAACACACCACAAAATTGTATAAATTCTTTGAAGGCCACAATCATGAATTACATACGAACAATAGATGAAGCTCAACGTCAAATGTGGTACGACAACAATTAGCTACCCGTTATGGAGTACAAATTACTGATGGAGTTGCTGCCCTATGTGGAAATTGGTGCTTGGGACGGCAAGCCCTAAGGCATGCACAAAAATATCGGCCGACACGTCTTCAGTACGGTGAATCGGGTTGTCGAAATCCATCATGACCTCGGATTGTACATTCACAAAATAAAGGATTTGCGTAGTTGATATAAGCGGTTTTGCAAGCTCCTTGAAAACCCTGCGGTCAAGTGGTATCCTATACGCAACACCATAAATGTTTGCGCCATTAAATTCCAGGAGTTATTACAGGTCCTATATACGAGGATATCAGAACACAATTATTGAGTTATTTCACGAGCACATATATTTTTATTCTCTATTATATTCAAATAATATAATAATAACTTCGATATGTAAGAGGACCCGATGATCATAGCCTGCCAAGAGCACGGGGGAGCCCATGTTCTTCTTTTTTCACGCAATGTTTCAAGACGATGAGGAGTGAATGCCCGAATGGGACAAAACCCATAATTTTCCAACACTTCGATTACACATATGGAGTGCATGTTTTATGAGTAATGTTTAAGTATGAAAGATGTTTGCATTCTTCATGTTTAGCTTTATAATATGTTTGGCGTAGTTCTTATTAGATTATGTAATATGTTTCTCATTCCCATGATCTAGATTACCTATGACAATTTTGCCATTTGTGTAAGTGTGAGTTTTGTTTAATTATAAAAAATTCCATTCAACTATGGTTGCCTATTTCGATGTCGATTGACTAATTAATCTAACATTCTCTTAGTGTGCTTTGTCCTCATGTTGCTGCATCACAATTATATAAAAATGTAATTAAAAAATTACTATGTCATGTTAAATTTTATTTTATGAATATTTTATACAAATCAATTAATTTGGGTACATAGTCAAGTTGAAATAAATGTGCAAAACATTAGTAAGCTGAAATACAACACATAATTTAGTCTATTACTATCAATGACTTTACTTTATTACATGGGAGATGTGCGGACATACACTCGTATCGTCATAATTGTTTTTATTTTTATTAGGGGTGGGAAGATAGGGTTCGGGTATAGGGTAGCCGATTATCCGACCCGAAAAATCAGGTATAGGGTACCCGATACCCGAAAAATTAGGGGTCGGGTTCGGGTTCGGATATTTAGGGTATAAATAAATCGGGGTATACCCGAAATACTCGAATTTTTAATTAAATATATTTTAAATTATTTAATTAAAGTAAATTTTTAAAAATCTGAAATAGTAAAATTAAGTTTGAATTGAATCAAGTACAACCCAATTTTAAATTAAATATATTTTTAAAAATATGAGATATGTGCTTGTTGATTTTTGATTTGATGTTATATATTATTTGTTAATACAAGGAATTGAAAACGTGCACAATTATATAGGGCAATGGCTGAAGATACATTTTCAAATTTTTTAAAAGAAAATCGGGTATTAGGGTACCCGAATACCCTATTAAGCCAAATCGGGTAATTCGGGTACCCTAATACCCGAATTCACAGTTTGACTTTGAAAATTGCCATTTTGACCGGGTAATTTAGGGTACTCGAATACCCGAGTCGGGTATTAGAGTACCCGATTAAGGCCGAAACCCAATACCCGAGCACCCGATTTTTTCGGCCTTATTCGAGACCGAGTACCCGATTTTTTTTGGGTAGGGTACCTGATCCCGACCCGATTCTCAGCCCTAGTTTTTATGAAGAATCCCTTTTCAGGATGTATATTACACTATGGGGACGCAAATACTATTTTTTTGTACATTATTTTCACCAATTCATATTTACTTTAGACTTATTATAAATATATTTCCAACAAGACTACACACAAGGCACCGTAAGATTCCCTGGCAATGTCTTTCAAATGTTGAATTAGTACATTGAGTTATATGCTTTACATGCAGTCAAAGTTGGAGTTATATGGAGGTTGGTTTATCACATTTAATAAGAATTGCCAAAAACAATTTAATTTTATGTATTCATGAAAAGTAGGTTTATGCACCATATTCCGGTGCAAGGAATTAATTTGTATAGACGTGAAAGATCTTAAAATATTTTGTTTTTAGCGACATTTAGGGTTTTCACCATATAATGAATTTTTTTAGGGCTTCTTCTGCACGCCAACGCTCTGCACAAGTCACTAACCCTATTCTAGTGCAAGGAATTAATTAGTCATCATCATGACACTGACACAAATTTAAATGAATTTGTATAGACGTGATTCTTTAGTGCAAGGAATACTAAATGCAACCGCTTATTAATTAATTAATTAATTAATTAATTGATAGAGTGTAATGAATTTGTATAGACGTGATTCTACGGTGCAATGAATATTGATTGCTTCAATTTATGTGGATGAAAAGCACTTATGTATTAACACAATTTTAACCTATATTGATTACCTTAAAATTTCAAACGAAGCAGGTGTGCACAAGAACGACGAAGATGAACTTCAGGAGCTAATTAATTCGCAAACTCGAAGGCAGATAAATTACTCTATTAAAAACTTAAGTTCAGTAAATTATAACATAAAATGGGTATACCGGAATGCTTAGGGAGAAAGTGTAGAATTGATGAGTAAATACCTTCTAAAATTCTTTGGAGCAGAGGTTCGCCGCCGATGGAGTGGAGATGAGCTGGTGTTGGTGCGCCTTCGTTCTCAAAGAGACATGAAAGGTGAAATCGTGTAGAAGGTGAAATCGTGAAACCCGTTTTTCACGCAGTATTTGTATTTTTTTTATGTATTAACCTTTTTAAAAAAATAGACTGAGGGGTAGAAAAGTAAAATGCAATGAGAGAGAAAATCGATTCTCGATACACGTGCAACTATGGTTGGGAAAAGCAACCAATGTATAGCTGAATTCTGCATTAAATAAAAAGTTTTATTCAAATAAAAAAAATGAAAAAATGACGTTGCCACGTGACAAGATCTGAGCTACGTTATGCATCGAAGCAAATGCACCACATAAATTGAAGGGTTTAATAAATCATTTCTCATATCAATGAAGTACAAAAATAAATCACTCTTACATGATTACATCACAAAATTTACCACAAAACACACCCACAATCCAAAAGTTTCATGAAATTAACAAAAATTAGTGGGTCCCAAACCAGCAAATTTTTACAAAAAACAAAATTAGTGGGTCCCAAACCAGCAAATTTTTACAAAAAACATTATTCGGCCCATGTTTAGATGGGCTTATATATAGCCCAATAAAATTCCAAATATATTCACCTCGTCGGCCCAAAACTAGGATGGCAATGGATCTTGGACCCAATCCAGATCCGTGGATCCAGATCCATTTTTACGGATCTGGATCTCATTTTTTGGACCCGACGTATCTGAGCCTGATCTGGATTTCAATTTACAAAATGAATCTGGATCTGAATTTTAAAATTTTAGATCCAGATCCGACCCAGATCCGACCCGTGGACCCGTTTATTTTAATAAGTACTATATATTATTTATTTTCTATATTTAAATATATTGAAAATTAATAATAATATACAAATTAGAATTACAAACCCTAGTTTCTACTTTTTCTCCAATTCCCTCGGTCCCTCCCTCTCCAGGTCGCCCACGCCTCCCTCTCAATCCAGTGCGCCGGCGAAGGGAAGTTACAGCCTTCGACACTCTCGCTAGATAGCCGAATTTAGGATTTTCAATTTAGGGGTTTAGGGTTTACGTTTCTCAGAATAACTCTTCAAGTCTGAATCAATACGATAACAGATTCAACCTCGGCGCCTGCGAATTACTACTACTGAAGATGGGGAAAGCGAAGAAAACTCCTAAATTTGCTGTTATGAAGAAAATCGTCACCCATAAAGCAATTAAACAGTAAATTCTTCCTTTTAATCTAGATTCTCGTGCAGTCATGCTTTTTTAGTTTCCAATTTCCTCGATTTGTAATTGCAGGTACAAGGAGGATGTCTTGAACCCTAACAGGAAAGACTTGACCAAGGAGAAACTCCCCCGCAATGTGTGAGTTTCATCGTTCCGAGCTTTTCATATTTGAACTATACTATTGTGTTGTAAGCGCGTTTGCACATATTATGCTGAGTCGTTATCTTGGTATTCGATTTGATATCGAATGGTTATTTGATGCAGGCCGCAAGTTTCATCAGCGCTTTACTTCAAGCACAATACTGCTTTAGGGCCGCCATACCGAGTATTGGTGGATACTAACTTCATTAATTTCTCCATCCAAAATAAAGTGAGTGCTGCCAGTTTCTCAGTGTTCATTGTTTACTTTTATTTCCATGCGCGCGATGTCAAATTACACTTGGGTGGAAGAAGTGGGACCAAAATAAGGTTCAGGAGTGCTGTAAGCTATTTTTGGAGCTCGAAATCCTGAGCTTTCCCTAAGTCTGGTTTCTCGGATGATGATTGAGAATGAGAAGTTACCTTGCTGATTTAAAAAGAAAATACGATAAAATGACCTAAATCCTTCTTAAATAAATATATAAAGTGATGAGTAAATTTCCAACTTCAAAACTTGCTGGTCTCCTTATTAGTCTAACTGACCCCCCCAGAAACACCTGATTCGTGTTATAATGTAAAGGAACTTCTTCTTGGCTATTGTTTCTTTCCCATGGTGCAACTAACATATTCTGACTGTTTATTGTCTTATTGATTGTTAAATATGTTGCAGTTAGATTTGGAGAAAGCAATGATGGACTGCTTGTATGCAAAATGTAGGTTATGCTACCATTCTTTACACAACTTATTTGTTTGTCTGCTGCACATTTCTATTATTTACTTGCTTCGTCTTACTCTCTGTAGGCACTCCTTGCATTACTGACTGTGTTATGGCCGAGCTTGAGAAGTTGGGTCAGAAATACCGAGTTGCTTTGAGGCACGTATATCTTTATATTGGATACAACTTCTATTCAAAGTTGATTGTACTGATGATGAGAGTTCTTGAATGCTTGTGAGGCTATTGCTGACTGTTTACGTTCATGCATTATGAATTTATGAGTATTAGTAATGATGCAAGTGCTTGAAGCGATTATTTTCTTGTCCCCAAGTCTGCCTAAAAAAAATACCCTACACCTATTTTGTTGTCATGTTTATTTTATTTTATTCTAGACTGTAATGATGAATATTGCGTATGCTGAAATTAGCTTGTTTGTTATACGAATGAGGCTTGTTCATTTTGTGCTCTTTTCTTTCTTGTATCAACAGAATTGCAAAGGATCCTCGATTTGAAAGGCTTCCCTGTATTCACAAAGGAACCTATGCTGATGATTGTCTTGTTGACAGGGTTACACAGGTACAAAACAATTAATCGGCTGATCTTTAGACTTTAAAGCATTGTGACTAAATATTTCTTCCAGCCTTTTATACTCCATGCTTTGAAAAATCACTAAATGGTAGAAATGGCCTGTTGTAAATTTTCTTAAAAGTCTTACCAACTAATTTTTGCTGTTGTCAAATTACATGTATAATGTAATGGCATGAGGTTTTAATTGCAAACAAATTAACCGAGTGCCATCATGGCCTATGAAACAGCACAAGTGCTACATTGTTGCAACCTGTGATCGGGACCTGAAGAGGAGAATCCGTAAGGTACGATAAACTCACACGTAGGAATAAGAGTTCTAGTTTTCTATTTTCTGACATTGATTACTCTTGTATATTTACAATTTGGTGATGAGATTGATCAAATTTCAGATCCCTGGCGTGCCAATTATGTACATTACAAAGCACCAATATTCCATTGAACGGCTACCTGAGGCTACCATTGGTGGTGGTAGGATAAATCATTCGTTGTCGACATGTTTTCTATACTCATCTTTGAAGTTTCGCATCTCTTGATTCCCTTTTGCTTTCCATTTGCTACCTGCACAGCTCCAAGAGTCTGAAACTAGGGTCTTCTGAAGTTGAAAGTCTCCGGTGCTCGTTTACTAGAAGAAACTCCCAACTTGAGACGGCAAGAGTTATCCGTGCATTGCAATTGCCTTGCTGCTGAATACGCAAGCGAAACGAGGAGGGTGGCTGAAACTTAATAGTAAAAGAGCCTGTTCTGAAACATTGTTTCAATACAGCTGTTGTAATGTAGTTGATATTTGGTGCAATCTTTAGCCTAATTATAGTAAAGCAACATCAAATCTTGTTACTTCTGTTACTCCCAACATCAACTTATGCAATGGCAAAACAACATATTTATTCACACATTTTTCACTTCAAAAAATGTTGTACAGTGTAAAAGAACATCAGATGGATGCGCACTACGTACAATATCTCATACAGAATGTACAAACCACCCTAGGCATCCACTCTGAAATGGAAAAGAAAATTGGGGTAAAAATGAAAAAATTTAATTGTATAGAATTACATTTCAAACAGTAGTAATATTGGTGGTGTTGGACTCATCTTCAACTGGCTTCACATATTTGCCAATCACTTTCTGACGAAATCTTCTTCTCATACGTTTTAATTTGTCCCTACTCAACTGCTTCTTTCTCTCTTTTGCTTTGATTCTCATATTCCTCTCCTTCTCATACATACCTCGCCAGAAGATTTCGCCCGTCGACGGCCACAGCCACCGTCTCCTAGGGCGGTCGGAGTCAAACTCCTCCGCCAAGTCCTCGTCCATGCTCTTGAGGGTGCTGAACTGGAACCACTTCACCCACATTCGGCCTCTCCGTCCACTCAGCTTGTGCTGTTCTTGCATCAACCCCGTCTCCGGCTGGATGTACACCATCCGTCGTGCACTATGGTACGCCCAAACGTTTATCAGCAGCTCGAGCAGACGTGAGTAGCAGTGCTTGTCCTGCCAGTTGACACGAGTGATGGTGAAACACGAGAAGTAACATGAATATACACGAGGGAAACAGCCGGATAGATACCTTCGATAAGCTCAGACAACAACGCCCCGTTCTGTGGTGCTCGTCATAGAACTGTGCATCCAGTGCATCTACAAACATCCTACAAAAACGAAGCACACCTTTGTTGAAATCTAAGTTTGCAAACGAAGTGCCCTCGACAAGGATTCAACAGAAGTACTGACCTTGAAAACATGACGAACTCCAGAAAGGATCGAGTAGGAACGACCCAACAGTGCATGACGGACCAAGTTCCTCCATCTGAAGGCATTTGTGGAAGTGAAGTGAAGTCGTGTTTCACACCATACATTTTCTTGACAGCCTCAGAGAACGCGAATCTGGTTGAGATTACACAGATAAGAACACGTCCGACACATTTATCTGTTCATCGTTATGAAACAATTGAGAATTGAAAGATGATCTCACCGGCAGTTCCCAGCGTTTATAGCATCACAGAATGACCAGAAGTCCTGCTCTGATTGGTATCTCGGATCCATGTCCAGACGAGCCCAGAAGTAAAGCACGTCTCCATGTCTTCTTGCTTCAATAGCTTCCAGTAACAATCTTTCAGCATTTTTAGACAAAGATTTCTGTTCAATTGCAACATTAGGTGTATGAATATTGAGATGGAGTCAATGAGAATCTTCAAGAACAGAACTCCAATCCAATGACTTACCGATCTTGCTGTAGCTCTCCAAGACTGGAATCCTATCCATGCATTTTTATGGAGACGATCAATCCGATTAGCTATAGCAAAAAAGGCTCCATATTCCCCTAAGATCTCTCTATTATAAGCATTATTTAACAGTGGAAGACGAGAAGATGCATCGACATCATCGGCTGCAGGTCTTCGACCTTTCGAGGACTACAGCAACATAATTCATGCAGTAACCAGCAACATATTGTCATGGTTTTGTCATGGGAGAAGGCGCCCAAGAAAATACAAGAGAGAGAGAGAGAGGTACTCACCAGCCTAAGCCCTCTATACAGAGAGGTATGGTGCAAAAAAGGCCAAGTCCCCTCTCCATTGTAAGGTTCATATATACATAGAGGTTGACCTGTCCTTAGCAGTTCTCCTTCATCTCTTTCGTGTAATGTGCGGTCGAGCCTTCTAACGTTTCTATATACTTCATCCCACGTTCCCCGAGCTTGATCAGTTCGATCCTTGAACTAAATCAATTCCGACAAGAATAGAAAGATAAGTATAAAATTGAGGCCTATGCTTCCTAAGGATTTAGGGAGAAGAGTGATCAAAATCACTAACCTCTTCATCCTCTCTTCTTTTTCTCATATAGGCCATGTCAAAATACTTTTGCTCTTCCCAAATGGCAAGCATAAATGTATTGTTTGTCGTAATCAAACCATGAGAGTTTAACTTTTCCTTACGAGTACGATTCAGTTGCTTTTCAACCTCGTCTAGATATTTACAAATCCTGCCACTTTTGTTTGAAGAATTTGCATCTCTAAACGGTTCAAAATAATGCCATAGCCATTTAGTTCGCAACTCCATAGGAATCTCTCGTGCAGCACGGGGACTAGCGACTTCGGATGGGAGCATGAGAATGTTTTCCAACAAAGATGCATATCCTTTGACACTTTCAGAAACCATTAAGTTTCTGGCTGTACGTTTTGCAATCAAAGCAGCATTGTGTGCTAAAGGAGAGAGCTTTCCATTTGAAACCAGTCGAAACATGATCTCTGTCAGCTTCTCGGTATCCTCCTTAGGGAAAATAAATCCATTCACCCTGTCACTAACCTAAGATTTTGCCAAACCAGTTAGTATGTCGTTTTGTAAGTCAAATAACTGCAACTATCACTAACTCAAACCTCTACAAAAGAAAGGCAATTGGAAAATTGTCCCTTGCCTGTTATTTGGCATCTTGACGTACGTGACAAATCAAAAAAGATATGTGCATACTCATAGACGAAAACAGAATGTAGATACCTACATATTTCTGGATCATTGGTAGATTTGGGGCAATTATAGGTTTCCCGAAACACATGGCTTTTAGCAAAATTCCGGGGAAAGTATGCTCGTCAAGGAAGGAACCATAGATCACAAGATCAGCACTGCTCAGAACAGCATCGGCATTTTCATCAACAGCTACAAGCTTAACAGTTTCGTTTGGATACTTCAAGTTCAGTGCAATTGTCTGAGACCACATATTTGAGAAAATATCAAGCAATGAGAAAACTGGAAACTATCTTCATTTATGTTAACAAACATGAGTGGATTTTATCCTATTAATCTAAAAAAACACAAATTCATCATCTTTTAGTAACTTTTATTAACAAGACGATACGTAAACATACGGTAAACTGAAGGGAATGAAACAGTTGTACCTCCACAGCTCTACTGTAGTTGCTCGCAGAGTCGCCAGCCAAGATGAAGATTTTAAGATGAGAACTAGCACCGCTAAAGTTCGCAAGCAGAGGATACAAAGACTGCAAAATAAAGGCATGCTCCAGCCATAAGCCTCTGTACAATAGCTGGCTTCCCACAATGGCAATAGCAAAATCATTTGTGTTAGAAGGCATCATCGTATTAGCTTGCCATGCCGCTTCAGGTGACCCTGGGATGACAAAGTAGTTACCAGGATCACATGCCAAGTAGGCCACCTAATCAATAAACAAATCGGGAGCATTAGTGATCACTAAATCATAGATACCTCGACATGCACTGAGATCATTCAGTAAAATCATACTCACACAACGTAACTGAGGCTATATATAAATCATTATTACAAATTAGGGGGAGATATGCCTCACGTTCTATTAAAATGTGAACATAAATACCGGTAGAATATAGTTTGGGAAGACTACAACGGTGGCTCTTTGGAAAACTTTTTTCCAGCTATCAACCATTTCAGTTTGACCACTTGAAACATATTGTCTCAATCGTATAGCAAGCGTCTGTTCATGGATGGTCCATACAAGTGGTACTTTTCTGAATGGTTCCTGCATAAGACTGCAACAAGTAAAATCCTTATTTTATATGAAAAGTCATAGTCAGCTACAAATTATAAAAGCTAAATGATATTATGAACATGGATCCTCTATTTGATTGCATTTATAGGATTTATTAAAATCAACGACCATGAGTTATCATTCCATGTAATCAAGTTTATGGCTATTCTTGGAGGATTTGTAGTTCGATAAAAGTTTCCTTATTTAACTAGTACTTTTATATCCTTTATCGTTTCCCTCTACCATTTCCTTCTCCACCTCAACTCTTTCACCTCTAGCCCAGTTTCCAGCAATTACATCTTAGTGTTACTTACCTAGATAAGACACCCACAGCTCCAAGAGAATTGACTATTATTCCATGATAGCTGCAAAGTACAAGCGAGTATGTCAGAAAATTTTTGGGAACATTCAATCCACACTAACAAAATATATTTATTTTTTTCTCAGCGTAGGTATAGTGCCACAACTTTGTAAGGAGAGCTGAGGTTTTGTTGAAAAGTAAATTCGATTTAAGTAAGACGAAATGAGTTTCCAGAAATTAAAAAACAGAAAATTTGGCATGATAAGATATATTTTGAAGAAAGTCAAGTTGTGATACATGGATCCAAAATGCAAAAGTTCCATAAACTCTTTCTAGATTAGTAGAAACCTAGAAGAAATAATATGTAGATATTTTCATGGAAATTTTAACTATCTAATAATGGTATTAAAATGTATCGTCAAGATTTTGGTCATTGGTTTACATTATCATTAATTATGGGTCAAATAATGCAATTAACAGTTTATTTACATAGAAAATTGACAAGTAACCTGACAAATTAAGAATGGTGTGCATACTTTAGCCAATCTACCCTGAACTTCATGTTCTCATCTGCACTGATCACATTGAGAGGAAGCCCTACCTCTCTCCAAGTAGCACGAACGGGGCCATCTTCCAGCGAGAACACCTGCAAGTACCAAAGATAAAACTCCGTCGTTCAAATAGGCAAGCTGAAAGGACTTAATCACAAATTTTGGAGATAAAACTCACTCAAACAAGAGATACACAACCGAAGCTTAAGAAGATAATAGATCATTTTAGAAACAAAATACAATCAATGCTGCAAGCATAATCATAGAACTAAATCACTATGGCAAATATGATTATAAGGATATGATTGCAAAGTGTGTAATAACCTCAATCTCGTAGCCGATCTCCCGCAATGCAGAAGCAACAGTAACCATCAAAATCTGATGTGGATCAACCCACAAATCTGCAAAGACCTACAACCACAATTCAAGATTACAACACCCCTTTTCAAAATTCAAAGATATAACCAAGAAAAACCACGCACCGACGAACTATAGACGCAGCAACACTTAAAACAACTCATATTTTTCACCACGCCAATATCAACACAATCAAGAACTGTCAAATTAAATGAAGAGAGAGAACACACACACACACATTTTTACCAAAGCAAGCTTGGGTTTGTTGTACCCAAATCTGGTGACATTTGGTGAAGAAACACCGAGGGTGGCATCTTCTGCATCCCTCCGAAACTTGGCCAAGATTTTCAAAGGCTCAAACTTGACATCTTCACCAAAATCCAATTCTTTCAAGAATGACAATTCTCGACTGCTTGTTTCATGGCGCCTTCTAAACACACCTTCAATTCGACCGAATTTCCTTCCATCATCCGCCACAGAGCCCGGTAGGAAGAATACCTGAAAGATGAAGATAAAGAAGAAGAAAACAGCAACCGCGCAAATCAGCTGCACATAATCAATCCGCTTGAAAAGCACCAATCTTGCAAATCTTGATCTGCATCTCTGACCCCACAAAATTCCCGAGACATTACAGCCGCCATTAACACCATTGCTGTTATTGCTACTTGCAGAAGAAGAGCGCTGAGAATTTTGATCCCTCTTCGAAAGCTGCCTACTTTCGGGAAAACCCATTTACATTTTCATCAACAAGAAACGCTAAATTCTCAACCTTCGATACCACACATTGGAAAGTTTTCTTGTGGGCGTGAAGAAAGATAGCTATATCCAAAAAGGGGCCGCTCTTTTGAGACGATTAGTGTTCAAGTGTTTTTTCCTTAATTAAAAGTAATGGCAGTGTGATGTCACGAAAAGTAGAATTAACTGGCAAACAGTGTTCTGGTTTTTCTGTTGGTTTTGTGCTCATTCACGAGTAAACAAATAGTAGTGGATTCTAATAGTTTTCTAGAGAGAGAAAGAGAAGGAGATTTGGAGAGAGAAAGAAGATTAATTAACTAAACACGCGCATTATCGCGGCAATTGTTGTCATTAATCGGATATTACTAACCCACCCCATCGGAATTTAGGTTATTTGCATTTACCTCCTTAATCTATTTTTAGTTTTCAGTTTCTGGCATTTTTCTTTTTCAGAACAGATTCAAAATGATTTGATTTATTTAAATATATCATTACATAGTGCTTCAAAGAGAGCTTAATTATAAATGCTTATATTTGCAGCATATTATTTTTTTGAGAGAAATATTTGCATATTATTAGGAAAGGGAAAGTTGTTTGGCCATATTACGGTAGCTATAATATGATTAAAAAATTTATAAAAGTCACGTAATTAATTTTTTATTTTTAAAATAAAAATAGTATTTAATTAATTTTAATTATTTTACACATTATAGCTATTTTTTGTTTATTTTTAAAATAGTATTTATTTTAAAAAAAATTATAGCATAATTTTTGTGTATGGAGTAAGTAATATCCACGAAATAATTTTTGATCATAAAGTGACTTTTCAATGAAAGTACATATTATACGTTAAAAAAAAATCAGAATGTCATTTAAAAAAATAAATCAGAATGCATATTGGCTTGAAGAAATGGAACAGTTGGTTGTGAGTTCCATCCAAATTCTCCACTTCCATTAGTTTAGGTTTTTATTACATATAGGGTGATTCGATCGTCGGTTATCAAATCACCCACATATCATGTCGCCCACTGTGGTGCAGATGAACTCGAGGCTGACCCGATAAATCGGGTGAGGCCTGATCTCGGTTTTATAAGGCTCGTGTGGATTTTAAAAAAAAAATTAATTTTCACATTTCAAGCTAACGGCTATTTAGCCGTTTTTTTGTTTTTTTTAAGATTTATGTAATTTTTAGGATTTTAAAACTAATGCAATTTAAATTTGAAGTAAATTGTGTTATTTAAATTTATGCAATTAAATTTAAATGAAAAATACAAAAATCAAAACTAAAAAGGTCAAGTCAGCTATTAAGTCACTCCACTGTGGCCTCCTGACTCATTGTGGTCCCTCTTCTATCAAGTCACCCTCACTTTGGATACTCTAACAGAACCACAAACACATTTCATTTTTTACTGTGTGTCTGTGACCATATCAAAGATGTATATACTTTATAATATCATCAAATACTTTTCTTTTTTGTCCGTCGTATTAATATTGACTTGTTCCAAAAATAAAAATCGTATTTAATTTTTCACAAAAAGTTGTGAGCTCCACTATTTTCTATCACTTTTATCATTTAATCAATCTTCTTCTTAATAACAGTGTCAAATAATAATGAATCATTATCAACATGACAAAAAAAGTAGAAAAATAACTACATATAAAACACAATTATAAATTGTACAACAGAGAAAAAGGCTTGGATAAATTTTGTACAATAGAATGGAAGAATCAATATTGTAACAATTGAGAAATAAATCCATAGCCGTTAATCAAGTTGATTTTGGAGTGATGACACTCAAACTACTAGTCTCCGACGTTGATGAAAAGCCATAATCCTCTCCCAAATCAACAGACTGGAAATCTGATTCATGACGATAAGATGGCAAAGTAGAGGCCTCCTCCTTTGCTCTAATTCCTTCCAATTCCGTCGCTACTTGCTTCATCGTCGGCCTTCTCTCCCCACTCGGATGCAAACATCTCCGAGCAATATCTGCCATCATCATAACTTGATCCACTCTACCTTGTATAACCTCGGGGTCGAGCATGTCGAGCAAATCATCTCCCTCCATGGAATGCAAGAAATCCGCCGCTAAATTCCTCCCGGATTCAATTCCAGCCGCGGAAACCGCCTTCTCCCCCGTCAAAATCTCGACAACAACAACGCCAAAGCTGTACACGTCGCTCTTCTCCGTGAACCTACTCGACCAGAAGTACTGCGGATCCAAGTACCCGAACGTCCCAAACACCCTCGTCGTGAGATGAGTCTGATCCACCCCGACCGACCTAGATATCCCGAAATCCGAAACCTTGGCATGGTACTTACCATCCAAGAGTATGTTCGAGGACTTGATGTCTCTATGATATATAGGAACAGAGGACGAATAGTGCAAGTGGGCGAGCGCCCCGGCCACCTCCGCCGCGATCCTCACGCGCATCCTCCACGACAACGGGAAGTAGTCTTTATCCCGGGCGTGGATGTGCTCCGACAAGGTCCCATTCGGGACGAACTCGTACACGAGCAGAGGCGCCTCCGTCTCGAGACAACACCCGAGCAACGCGACCACATTCCTGTGATTGATCTGCGACATTATCACAACCTCGTTCACAAACACTTCTTCCTCACCAATCCTCTTGGCCCTCTTCACCGCCACAATCCGCCCGTCCCGCAGCATCCCTTTGTAGACCGTGCCCTGCCCGCCGCGGCCGAGTATCCGATCATCGTCGTACCCGTCCGTGGCGCGGTCCAGCTCTGTGGGGCCGAAGAATTTGATCCTCTCGGCGGCCCCGGCGGAAGAGAGGCGCTCCTCCAACAGCAACCCTCCGTTCCTCTTGAAAAATGTCCTCCTCCGGTTAGCCCTAATCCGATTCTTGATGAATTTAAACAATATCCAAACACCACCCAAGAGAAGAAGAACACCCAACGCACTACTGAAGCCGATGATCATAGATTTCATGTGGCTGCCATTGCTTCGATTCTTGCACACGAAACCCCCTTCTGTGTTGACACAATCACTCCCAAATCCACACACGTTGTTCAAACTCGAGTTCTTGCATTCATCAATGTCCACACACGACAGATACGGATTCCCCTCAAACCCCTCTCGACAGCGACACCTACTCATGTTGAATTCGAACAGATTATCATCGAACGGTGCGCCTCCACGCTTCGATTCTCGCACGCAACCCCGCGCAGATTCCCTACATCCACGTCGAATCTCCACTCCAACGTCGCCGGCACCCACCTCAGCGCCGTCATCTCCGCCGCCGGAGTCGAGAAGTTGACGTAATCCTCGTACTCGCGCGACAGCCACTTGTAATCCGCAAGAAAAGCATACCCACAAACGGAATCATCACCACCGCCGCCGTCTTGTGTTACGGCGTAGGCGGCCTCGACGCGCTGAGACATCTCCGGCACGATGACGGAGCAGCAGTTGATGCCGAAGCAGCCGGCGGCGGCGGCGGCTCCGCAGGTGGGCCGGCATCCGCCGGAGGAGGCGGCGGAGGCGGGGCCCACCAGGGAGACCTCGCTTCTGCAGCCGACCACGACGGCGCGATTGA
Organism: Salvia miltiorrhiza; assembly: GCF_028751815.1. Taxonomy (NCBI): domain Eukaryota; kingdom Viridiplantae; phylum Streptophyta; class Magnoliopsida; order Lamiales; family Lamiaceae; genus Salvia; species Salvia miltiorrhiza. The sequence continues at coordinate 51,512,476 of NC_080394.1, read as the reverse complement.
TGGAGGCGCCCAAGGTGAAGGGGGAGCCGAGCAGCGATTGGCCGAGCTGAAATTGGCCGCTCTTTGAGGAGCAGTTGAGAGGGGTGACTCTCTGCATCACTCGAACTGTGTTGTCGGACAATGAGAAGTCGAAGGCTTCCAAACCGGTGGATTTCAAGAACGGTTTTGATTGGCTGCCGCATTCGACTGCGTACGAGGTGTTGAAGCTGCAGTTGGGGCCGATGCCGAAGGGGTAAGGGATGGTTACGTCTCCGCATTTTTGTTGGCACCCATTTTTGGAGAGCGATGCTTCTGCAGCTGTGGTTGGTGTTAGGCATAGTAAGGTGTTGATGATGATGAGTATTAATGGCGGATTCATCTTTTTCTTCCAAAAATATACATGTATATATGAAGTCTGCAAATTTCTGTTGATGATCAAGAGATGTGTTGGAGTCATGAAAAGAATTATGTGAGAACTTGTATGATTTTGTAGACAAAAATAATTATCTCTTTGGAATTCTTTTCATACTCGTGCTTAAAATATCATTGTAAATTTTGTGAAAATATTGAAATATTTGATGAGAAATTAGGGGCTATAAACTATAAAGTCTATTAAACAACAAAAGGTATATAGTTTACCTTCAAAAAAAACAAAAGGTATGTAGTTTGGTATTTTTGCGTCTTTGACCCAAAAATATCTTAAATCGGATTATTATTATTTTTTTCAAAAATAAAGGAGTATTAATATTGTATTTATCCTTGTGATTAATTTTCTCGTCTTAAACTGTTCAACGGCTAAAACCACTATAACGTGTGCGTGTATATGTTTGACAGATTCAAGTGCAGAAATTCTAATAATTAAGAGAAGGAAAAATCTATAATTTGATGTGTGTGGCCTTGGAAAAATCCGAACAAGATGCATGTTACACTAATTAATTGCTACCACTCTTCAATGAATTAAATGAATTAAAGATCAAAATGAGTGTGTGTGTTCGCCTAGTGGTAAGAAGTTAATGCACAAGATCTAAGGTGTTGAGTTCTCGAGTCCTTCGTTGTGCGATCTTTAAATTTTTTTTATTTAATTATGTAATTTATATATTAAAAAAAGATCACAATGAAAACAAATTTGTCGAAATCCAATTCATTTTCTAGCAACTAAAATCCAATTCGAGATTTTGAGAAACAAAAAAAAAAAAAAAAAAAGAGAGAGACGAATTTAACATAAGGGCCCATCGGCCGGTTTAATTAGTACAAAGATCATATAATTACTCATAATTAAACCACATTTTTCATATATAGCAACTAAAGAAAATATATAGTACGTACCTTGACATGAAAATCCTGTGATTAAATGAGTAATATAGATATGAACACGAAGAAGAGTAGCTTCAAGAAATTATAAATTGAGCTACCTCTTCATATCATATAAGCTATACGTGTGTGTGTATCGAGTTCACGAGTATTGAAAATTTATTGGAATTTCGTAGGCTTTGTGCAAGTATCACGTGGGAATGCAATAAAGATATATAAGTAGGATTTAATTGTGAAGACTAATAATAGTTCATTGTGATGTTTTAAAATGAAACAAAAAAAGATTAATGTACTTTCACGTGTAGCTTCATATTGTACTTCCACGTAAAGATTAAATAAAAAAAATTAAAAATTAATATACTTTCGTTGGTAAATCGTCGTTATTTAACTACGGGAATAATTTTGTTGTTAAATTTAGTAACTAATTCCATGTTTTCTTGTAGTGTGTAAAACCCCTTAATTAATTTTTCGCCCTAATTTTTACATGAACGCACATTAATTTTTCATTTATGTAATATATCTATACTTAATATTCGTTTATGTTAAATATATTTATTTTAGTAAGGCTGATTTCAATCATTAACGATTATATTTCGTTAAACGTGTACGGAATTGTGGTCTCTAGTTCTCTAGAGTAGATAGCTTCACCAATTGTTACTATAATAATAATTTATTTGGTAAAAAAAATTAAATTAATACAAAACGGATAATACTTAATTAATTAATTATACAGCATGCGTGAGTCAATTTCCAAGCCACAACGCGTAAGCTTGATTTGATAGTGACTTCACATGGGAAAGTAATTGTTGACAAGAATTCTTCACTTTGAAAAAAATGGGAGAAATTTCAAATGTGACAAATCCATTTTCAAATAGTGATAGTCCGAAGGGGTCCTATATTATTCTAGAGGTGGGTATAATGATGATAGTTTAATACTCCCTCCGTCCCAAACGAAATGTCATGTTTTCCTTTTTGGGCTGTTCAAAACGAATGTCTTGTTTCCTTTTTTGGCAATACACTCTCTCTCTATACTTAATATTTAAATAATTTACATCAATCCACTTATCTACTTTATACACATTTTTTAATTTCTGTGTCGAAAAGAAATAAGACATTTCGTTTGGGACGGAGGGAGTACTACTTTATTTTAGAATAGTGTTTGATACAAGAGTTTTACACGTTTGAATTTACGTCGAAATACAAATGCCCAAGTTACCTCAACAATTTTACTTTGATTGCTACAGATTTCCCAATTCGAGCCACCTGCCAAACCGGTCCAAAAAATGTCAAAACCAAATGAGTAAATATCATATTAAAATTCAAATATTTTTTGAATTTGAATTATAAGAAATATTTTTGAAAATTTTAAACTATTAAGTTTATATCAAAATATTTCGCGTCCATTTTCTAATCCTTAGAATCATGGAATCATGACATGGCTCGTCGAATGCCACCGATAATTTATACTTCCTCCGTCCCACTATAAGTGACCTGTATTCCATTTTGGGCCGTCCCATTATAAGTGGCCTGTTTCCATTAATAAAAAAATTTAACCCTTTAGAAAATGTAGGCCATACCATTTTTAACCAATTTATGCATTCTTCTTAATTCTTGTGTCCAAAAGTTTTGAGCCACCTATAGTGGACGGAGGAAGTATTTTATTTTTTGTAAATGACATGGTACAAAATCACGTCTTTTTATGTCATATTATTTAAAAAAAATTAAAACAAAATGATATCATGTCATTTAAAACAATAAAATATAAATTACATGATAACATCCGACGAGCCACGTCATGATTCCTGATATCAGAAAATGAACGCAAGACATTTGATACAAACCTAATAGTTTGGTGTATTTACAGTTCAGGATATATATTTTTGATAAAAAAATGATATACTATAATATGAGGTTTAATATGATACTACTTATCTAAAAACAAATAAAGTCTAACTAATAAAAATAAAAAATAAATAAAATCTCATAATTATAAAATAAGACCTCAATCACTGCATCACAAAAGTCAATTTTGATGAGCTTCCAAAGAGGAGAGGAGAGGTGAGTCGGATGATTCTGCAGTAGTGATGGAGTTGAAAGTTGTGGTGTCTGAGAATTTGTATTCCTCAGCAATCTCAATACTATGAAATCCCACATCTTCTTGTTGCTGTTGTAATTCCAAAATGTGGCCATCTTCCATCATTCGAATACCTTCCAACTCCGCCGACACCTCCTTCATCGTCGGCCTGCTCTTGCCGTTCAAATGCAGGCATCTCCGGGCAAGCTCAGCGACGGCCGCCACCTCTTTCCGCCGCCCTTCTTTCACAACCTTGGGATCAAGAATCTCCGACACCCGATTCTCTTCCATGCATTGCAAGAAATGCGCAGCCAAACTCCTCCCCACATCAGCTCTCACTGCCCTCTCCCCTGTCAAAAGCTCCACCACCACCACTCCGAAGCTGTATACGTCGCTCTTCTCTGTGAACTGGTTCGACTGGAAGTACTCCGGATCCAAGTACCCGAACGTCCCCATCACCCTTGTCGTCACGTGCGTCTGATCGAGGTCCACGGACCTCGATGTCCCGAAATCCGACACCTTCGCGCGGTATTTCTCATCCAAGAGTATGTTGGTCGACTTCACGTCTCTGTGATAGATGGGAGCAGATGCAGCGTAATGCAGGTACGAGAGGGCGGCCGCCGCCTCTGCAGCGATCCTCACGCGCATCTTCCACGACAACGGGAACTCGTCGTTGTGCTCGTGGATGTGCTCGAAGAGCGTGCCGTTCGGGACGAACTCGTACACCAGGAGAGGGACCTCGGTCTCCAGACAACATCCCAGCAGCCTCACCACATTCCTGTGTCTGATTTGGGATAGGATCACGACTTCATTGATGAATGCTTCCATGTCGACTTGTTCCATCTTCTTCGACTTCTTCACCGCGACGAGCCTTCCGTCAGGCAACATCCCTTTGTAGACCGTGCCCTGCCCGCCACGGCCAAGCACGCGGTTTTCATTGTAGTGATCCGTGGCCAACGCCAGTTCTTTGGAGGCGAACAGCGTTATGTTCTCGCCGCCGCCATCGTTGGAGGAGAGCTTCTGTTCCAACAAGATGCCACCGTTCTGCTTAAAGAATCTCTTCTTCCGGTTGGCTTTGATTCTTCTCCTTATAACTTTGGAGAAAATCCACGCCCCTCCGAGCAGGATCAGCCCGCCGGTGGCGCTACTGATGCCTATAAGCGCTGAATTTGTCCGGCCGCCACCGTCCTTACACACGAAACTCCCGAAGGTGTTGACGCAATGCCCGAATGCACAGTTGTTTAACGACGAATTGCTGCATTCGTCGACGTCTCTGCAGCCCCCTCCCGGCAGATAGGGGTTCCCCTGAAAGCCGTTGTCGCAGTTGCATCGAGTCGTGTTGATAAAGTTGCTCGCGTCGTCGTCCAGGGAGGCTGCGAAGTAGACGCTCTCGTTCATGCATTTGACCCCCTGGAGAGACGTTGTGGCATTGGACACGTCGAGCTCCCACTCGAGTATCAACGGGACAGTCATCCCGGACGACATCTCGAGCAGAAAGGAAGTCCAGTTGCCGCCACTGCGGTTCAAGTATCTAAAGTAATCCCTCTCTAGCCATCTCTGATCGCTGAAGAATGTGTACCCGCAGACACTCCCAGCACGGCCATTGCCGGTGGAGTTGTAGAACACCTCGGCCTCTTCAAACAGCGATGGCAGTGTCGTCTGGCAGCAGTTTATCCCGTTGCAGCTTGGCGAGGTAGATCCACAGATCGGGTTACACCCTCCGAAGGAGGGTATTCTCCCGTTCGTGGTGTCATAGTCGAGCATTCTCACCTCGTTCCCACAACCAATGACAACTAGCCGGTTGTAGAGGCTCGAGTACCTGAAAGGGGTGCTGCGGCTGACTGTCTTCCCGACAAGGATCACCGTGTTGGTGGAGCAGTTTATAGGGAAGACGCCTTGTAACAGTCGAACTACCTTCCTGTCCAACGAGAATTCGAGCGCTTCCAAGCTCATGTACTCCAAGAATGGCTTTGGGGGGTTGGTCGTGTTGTCGCACGCCACTCTGAAGTATTCGTTGGCGCTGCACTCTGCACCGATGCCAAAAGGGTACGGGATCGTGACATTGTTTCCACATGTGTCGGGGCAACCGGGCTTCGACAGGGACTCCCCTCCACCCATTCTTGTATATAACATTAACAACAATAGCAATACAATTTGCAGCATCAACCTCATTTTTCTCTGCAGAATTCAGAAACATAGAGACTATGTCAAAGGTAGACAACTCGTGTATATTATATATGTTTCTGCAAGTTTACAAGTCTAGACGAGCAAAATGAGCTTGCAGCATAACCATTACATATATGACTCAAGATGCAATCAAAAGATCAAGATAGCCATCTAGCAGGTAAAATCACTTTGGATTTTGAAGAACAAGAAAAGGAAAGAGGATCCAAGCATGATAACTACCAGTATGTACCTTGCGTTAGGAAATCCTGTTATTGATCAATGAATCGTATCGTATGTGCTGAAGATTGACTATGAGTATGGAGCAGCAATCAATGCAATTGAATGTGTGTGTGTGTGTAGAGGACATTATTTATCTGTTGAAATAGACAACACAGTGGTCTACTTTGGTGTAATTAAGACTGTGTCAAACTCTTAAATTATGTATCATTCAAGTTGACACAGTCAATTTGTCTTTCTATTGTGATTTTTTCAAAAGGAAGCTCAACTTTATGTGTCATAATACATGAATGAATTTGAAGTAAATACCCAAGTATCAGAACAGATCAAGATAACTTTTTGAATGTCTTATTTCATGCAAAAGAGGAATGGATACCTGTTCTTCCATGATTATTCCCAAATCTTGTTGCTTCTAGATAACAACTCAAAAACTTTCCCCATGAGTTGCCAAACTGAAGGAGAGATTGATGAAAGATCAATTGCAGGATTCCAAAACTGGGTCTTGTCTTGTTTACAGATCCCACTGCTACTTCCTTCATTCTTGGCCCTTTCAGACATACAATCTCTTCGATCACACAACCACTCAATCAAGAATGACTAATGAATGATTTTCTTCCATGGAATGCAAGAAATGGGTGCAGATAAACTCCTTCCTGCTTCAGCTCTAGGTGTAGGATTCTTAATCTGTGAAAGGTTCATATCCTCATTGATGAAGAAAGAGGCTAATGACTTCATGTCATTAATTCAGGTAACTAAGTACATTTCAGTGGGGCATTTCATCGAACACCATCGTCTCATCATTCAAACCCTAACACTTGTGATTCATGAGATGTGTTTTCTCAGTCGAATCTGGTTAGCCTCTCGTTGGAGCTCCCTGCGCCTCTGGTTCTCGACTGGGAATTTGTCGTTGAATATGTCTGAGTTTGACAGTGAGCAAAGGCACAACGATGAAGGAAGCGGTGATGGAGTTGGAAGCAATCCAAATACGGAAATTGGTCGCGAATCTGCAAACTTGTGATGAAGAAACAGAGCCTGCTGCCATCTCGACTGAGGTTTATGATTCTTTATCAATCCCAAACACCGCCAATTTTAGCACGACTGCAGGTTCATCGGAGTTTCCTTTTCTGTCTGCGAGTTCATGAGCTCAATTATTTCTACTTTTGTGGTTAAGTTTTGTAATAAGATCTAAATAAGGAAAATTGGAGCTAAGGTTTTGGTTAGATCGTGGTTTGGTTTGGAATTGGACAGTTAGTCGTTTTTTTATAGTCTTAGATGGTCTGGACTTCATTTGAGACTCAATTTGGTGTCTCAATTTTTTTTTTTAATGTTTTAGTTTAATTTTATCATTATTTATTCAATCCAATTAGAGTATGTAGTTATTTAACTTATTTTTATTGTTTAATTTTATTTTTATTAATTAATTCATTACTATGGTTGATAATTCAAAATTATACTCCAATGACAATCTTATTTATAAGTTTTTCAATTTTCTTTTTACAAAATAAATAATATAATTGTCATAGACGGTGATACACAAAAACTATGGGCCACTGACACTCTTATTTATAAGTTGGAAGGTTATATTATGGGTGATTCTATTCATAGCCTCCATGATGCAGGTAGAAGCGTGAAATATATTTGATACTGATAAATATACGAACTCCGTTGATAACCATTGTATGCCGGAATACGTACAATAAGGGTTAATCCGTTGATTCACTCATGAATACCGGAAGAACACCGCGAGAAGGGAACAATCTCACCCTCTACATTTTAACTCTCAATTCAACTCCCTTAAAACATAAATAAAACTCCTATTTATAATAAAACCCTAAACATCTAAAAGGAAACAAACTAACTTGACCAACAAGACAAATCAATAATTAAAGATATAATATATTATACGATTCTATCTTCATCACTCCATTTTACTCTTTATAGCCTTTTATTTAAAAAAATAATTAAAAATTTACTATTTTATCCTATATTTTATAACCCCCAAATCAAATTAAATTTATAATAAATTAACAATTTCATTTAAATAAATCTGAAAATATTTATAGCCTCCTATCATAATCTAATAAAGAAATACATTTACGCAGATATAAACCCTCCAAATCACTGTGTAGCTCCAACTTAAAATTATGAGAATCACATGAAATGAACTACCAATTAACGAAGAAGAGCTCATCCACGTTAACCAATGAAAGATCATGGAAACGGGCAAAAACTTGTTGAAACTACTCCATGTAATTTGATATTTAAATCATAGCCCATTTGGGAATGAACCCAATCACTTCTTATGGTCAATATAGAGTGACGAAAAGATGCAAAAGAGATATGAGATCCATGATTATTTGGAGAAGGCATTTCTTCAAATTGTAACAGATCTCCTCAAACTCCTAAAAACAAATTTGAGTGAAAAAAAATTAAGGCATTAATCGAACCCTAATTAAGCCCCAAATCAGAAAGCAAAAACTTGATGATCTCTAAACAACGCTTAAGACAATTTTTAACTTTATTAAATTATATAGAACCAATTCAGATTTCAATTATACACATTTCAATTGCTAAACAATTGATAAGAAATTTGATGCGTCTGACTGATTTTTGAGAAGGCGGCGCTTCTTCATACTCGATAAATATTTTTAGATTGCAATTAAGAATTATACATATTTATTCTTTCAGATTTAATTATATAAAATTATTAATTTATTAAAAAGTTAATTTAATTTGGAGGCTATGAAATATAGGGTAAAATAGTAAATTTTAATTATTTTTAATTATTATTTTAAATAAGGGGCTGTAAAGAGTAAAATGGGGGCTATGAATAGAATCACCCTTATATTATTGAATATGAACCACAATTTTTTTTCTTTCAGTTTGGTAAGAAAATTTGTTTCATAGCTCGAGAAGTAGTAGGTGTGTCAAAAAATTCATTTTAACACTTTTTTATTTCTGGAACAACTCAATCATAATAAATTGAGGTATCAGAATAGATACATATATAGGTAAAGTTGTTTATTGGACAATGGTGTTCTAACATTGTACTCATTTTATTTGTAAATTTGTTAACTCATTTGTAGTTCAATAGTATTTCTTTCGTTTGTGCAAGTGATTAGGATACAAATTTCAATCTCTCTCGATTCTTCAACTCATAAAAAAATTAAATTTTAATATGTTTTAATGTCATTTCTTAAATGTTGACAATTTCTTACAAGTTTACATTCACGTAATCGTGTTATAATTTATTATCTATAATTGTTCTGTAATATTTTGATTATATAGTTATTGTCATTCTTTTTCTTTTGAGAAAAATAGTTATTGTCATTCTTAACAGATGAAGAACTAGTGCAAATTTAATTGGGTTGAAAAGTTCCGCAGATAGGCCCAAAGCCCATCTAAATCACATTAGATGAGTGGCTAACGAGATGCGGACTATTTTGCAAAACTCCCCAATATATCCCACATAATTTCATACTAAGAGCATCCGCGGTGGTGACCCGATAGGGGGTCTCGAGTCATCCCTTCTATTGGGTCGCCCACTAAGCGACAACGATTCGATAGGGTCCCGATAGAACAGGGCAGCTCCGATAGCACAAAGTCTTGGGCTCGTGTTTTACACGCACGCGCCAATTTAAAAAATAAATAAATCAAATCAAATTCAAAATCAAAGAAAATTTTCCATTTGACCGTTGCTTTTTTTTGTTTATTCTCGGTCATTCGACCGTTTGAGTTTTAATATATATATATATATATATATATATATATATATATATATATAGAGGAAGGCTAAAATAAGAACGCTTCTTAAAATATAAATTAGGAACCATTTTCAGCCCTTAGATCATTAAGATCTACGGTTGATTCATCACCTTGTTGGATAAATTCATGGTCCTGAGTTCGAATCCCAAAGGTAGCAAAAAATTATTTTTCAAAATTCATGCCTTTATACAGTTTATTCATGCGTATTATACATAAAATTCATGCATTTTGGCTGGTTCCTAATTCTTAAAATAAGGGTGGTTTATTGAATAACTGCCCCCTATATAATATATATATATATATATATATATATATATATATATATATATATATATAGGGGCGCGCTCCATTGAGACCCCCTATTTTTCGTGTAACATGAGTCCAATGAATAAGACATATAATACTAATGAACAAAACGTATATCTAATGAACAAGATGTATATACTGATGAAAAATAAAATTTAAAAAATTCGTAATGAATAAGATATATATACTGATGAACAGGGCCGTATATACTGATGAACAATGCAGTATATACTGATGAATAACAAAATTTAAAATATTATGCTCCATCCAAGATTCGAACCCTGCGAAAAAAAATCACCCTCAAGATACAATCTTAGCCATAGGATTGAGAAAATAAACGCACCAGATCGTGCCCTAGATCTCACTAAAATTATGGGGTCTCACTGGAGGGGGCCGCTCCAATGAGACCCCCTAATTTTAGTGAGATCTAGGGCACGATCTGGTGCGTTTATTTTATCAATCCTATGGCTGAGATTGTATCTGGAGGGTGATTTTTTTTCGCAGGGTTCGAATCTTGGAGGGAGCAGAATATTTTAAATTTTGTTATTCATCAGTATATACTGCATTGTTCATCAGTATTCGGCCTTGTTCATCAGTATATATGTCTTATTCATTACGAATTTTTTAAATTTTATTTTTTTCATCAGTATATACATCTTGTTCATTAGATATGCGTTTTGTTCATTAGTATTATATATCTTATTCATTGTACTCATGTTACACGAAAAATAGGGGGTCTCACTGGAGCGCGCCCCTATATATATATATATATATATATATATATATATATATATAGGAATTGGTTCAATTGAGATTTATATATATATTGAGATTTTGAGATAAATGAACATATAAGTACATTTTGATGAACTTGTCAATTAATTTTTATGAACGCGCGTTGGTCTGGGGTTCAATCCCTACAAGTGGCGTGTTTTTTAAATAAATTAAATAGATTCATATGTTCATGAGTTATATTGGTTATGTTCAAAGAATTTATTGATATGTTCATTTATCTCAAAATCTCAAAATATTTAAAATCTCAATATAAGCTAACCCTATATATATATATATATATATATATATATATATATATTCCTTTTTTCTCTTTTATAAATTTGCCTATCTTTTTCTTCTTCTTCTTCTTCTTCTTCTTCTTCTTCACCTCTCTTCCATACTCTTCTATCTTCTATCACAAATTTCTCTCAAAAAAGAAAAAAAAAATGGATCCACACAATCCCAATTGGTACGACTCAAATTGGGTTCCTGACCTCTCCGGCGGAGACGATTATCATCTCGATTTGGCGGGTATCAACTTGGAGGAGGAACCTCGTCCAAGCAGCGAGGAGGAGATGCTAGCCGCCCATTCCGCGTCGAAGCCCAAGAAAGGAGGGCGGCGGAAGGATTTTTTTTATGTCTTTAGGTTTTTTTTTAATTAGTTTTTAGTTTTTAATTAAGTAATTTTAAATTATGTCTTTAGTTTTTTTTAATGTAATCTTTAGGATTTTTAAAATTAATGAAGCTTAATTTGAAGCAAATTGTGTTATTTAAATTTCTGTAATTAAAATTAAATGAAAAATACAATAATCAAAACTAAAAAGATCAGGTCAGCTATCATATCATCTCACTGCAGCCTCACTGACCCATGTGATCCCCCCTCTATCAGGTCACCCCCCACTGTTGATGCTCTAATACTTTTGAATGCAAAAATATGTGAAATTTCAGAAAGAACCCCTACCAACTAGAAAATTAATTTTTTTGTGGACAAAGTCAATGATGGTAAAAATATACTAGTTGATTTGGTTAGGTACTAAAGTCCATATACCAATAAAATATGAACATAATTATGTTTTTTTTGATAAATTACATAAATAGGTTTTATAAGTGCAATCGAGGGAGTTGAGTAATAGGAGGAAATAAGATATTTTTATTGATTTTTTTTTAAGAAATGAGAGAATTTTATTAAAAGCACAAACATGGGATATGGAGATGATCTTCCCCAAAGAACGTGGATTCATTCCAAACATGTAGTGCAACAATATTTCTCGTGGCTTTCGCTGTACTATAAGCAATAATATTTTGATTCCTCCTAAATTTTTTGATCTTGAGCCCCGTTAACGACGATAATTCAAACAAGAGCGCCCACTTCGATAACATTTTGCTCACGAGAACTAATGACGTCGCACGCCAGTTTACAATTAGACTCCACCGAACACGTCGTGCATCCTAGCCTCCTTAATGCCCATACCAGTTATTTTCAAAGTTTTTCTAGCAACAAATCCACTTTCATGATCCCAAATGACTATATCGATGCCCGTAAAGTTGTCATCTTTGAAGAAAGTTGCATTCACTCTGCATCTATGCATCTAATCCTCCCCACTCATCGCGACTGCTCATCACTAGGAAAACATATATAGCAGGAAAACATGCTTATCACACCGAAAATATAGGAATAATATTATTCCTCCTTTGTAGTGTAAAAGAGGAATGAGTAAGTGTTAAATTCTATTTAATAAGAAACAAGGGAAAATAAATAAAAGATTTAAATGATGAAATTTGGTTTCATCTTTTATTTTTTCATGATAGATTTACAATCAAAGAGAATGCACCAGTGAAAAAATTACTAATTTTTAAAAATAAAAAATAATAACAGTTGTGGCAACAATTTGTAAAGAAACTAATCTATTCGGATAACATCCTAAAAACAAAAAGGATAAAGACACATTAATTTGTCTTACCAAACTCGTGAGTCAATTTGCAAGCCACAACGGGTAAGCTTGATTTGATAGTGACTTCACATGGGGAAGTAATTGTTAACAATAATTCATCACTTTGAAAAAACATAAAAAAATTTGGGTACAATCGGGTATATCGTACAATCGGGTTGACACACACCTAAAATAGTGTTATTTATACGGTTCGAGTCAAAATACGAGTTCAAATTAAGGTGCGGATCAAGATCTAAGTGAGGATGCAACCCATGAGCGAATCTTCATGGTTAGTGCACTGGGCTCTAGCCCAATACAAGCCCAAAATTTTGTCTTATATATATTAAATATATTTAGCCTAATATCTATATAGTTCACTCTTAGCCCTGACCAACTTTTAGAAAAAGATTAAAAACCTTTCAACATAATATTAAAAATAAGTTTCTCTTGTAGAAGCTGGATTAATCTTTTTAAAAATATATAGAGGTAGTTTTTTATATGCTTTCAATATTGAATTCACTGAAAAAGAACATTATTTATTATAGTAGGTGATCGAATTTTAATTCTAAGTTTATTAAAATTCTACTTGAATAACGAACTGAGTCTATTAAAATTCTACTTGAATATAAAAATAAATTGTACGTACTGCCCAAAATTTTTGGCTCGGGGGCGATCGCCCCTAAACCCCCATTTAATACCTTCAAGTTCAGCCCTCCCTATCGGCAATTTTGGGATCCGCTTCTGGTGTAACCCAATTGTACGATACACTCGATTGTACCCAAGACCATCTCTTGAAAAAATGAGAGAAATTTCAAACGTGACAAATTCATTTTCAAATAGTGATAGTCGGAAAAGGTCCTATATTATTTTATAAGGTTAATGGTAATCTTTATCCTATTTGAAAGACAAAAACAAAAATATACCCATTATAATAGAAATGTATAAAATGTACCTTTTTGGGGGTTGAAAGGACTAAGATACCCATAAAACAAAAAGAAATTACCAAACAAATTCCCTTCCCCCAAATCCCTAAATCACAGACACTCTTTTCTCTCACTCTCTCTCTCTCTCTCTCTCCACTGTGCCTCCGGCGCCTCCACGCCTCCGCCGCGGCCTCTACCACCTCCACGCTGCTGACGTCTATAATTGGTAGTGAATATATCTCTGCAACTTCAACATCAAACACAAAATGAAATAATTTTGAAATATTCATCTTCAAAACCCCCAAAGCTAGCTTCTTCAATTGTGGATTTATTCGATTCGATCATAATCTGATGGTTTAAGGTATATTGAGGTCTTCTATACATGAGTTACTATTATTCAAAACTATTTTATGGTTTATGAACAACATTTTTGAATTGAGTTGATATATCTCGAAGATTCGCGTGTTTGTTCTATTGTGCTCGATTCGCGAACTTCGCTCGGCATGCCCGACACTTAATGTCGAGCAATAGTTCAATTTAAACTATTGCTCGATATCTCTGCCTTGCTCGATTGTTCAATGCTCGAGGTATCGAGCAATAATTCAATTTGAACTATTGCTTGCCTTGCTCGACAGTTCAATGCTCGACGCTTGACGTCTCCGCCTCGCTCGACAGTTCTTTGTGGCTCGACATGTGATGCTCGACACTCGATGCTCGAAGTATCGAGCAATAGTTTAATTTGAACTATTGCTCGATAGTTCAATGCTCGACGCTTCAGTGTCGAACAATGCGTGAATTACACATAAGGGTAAAAATATCCTAAATGGGTAGATTTTATTATTTTGAAAAAAGTGGGTATATTTTATGTTTCATCTTTCAAAAAGAGTATACCCTTGCCTCTATTTTATAACCTCTTTCAAAATCTGTATAATTCAAAATCTGTATAATGATGCTAGTTTGATACTTTATTTTCGAATAGTGTTTGACACAAGAGTTTTACACGTTGCGGTTTACGTTGAAAATACAAAAAGTGGACCTTAAAAATGATAATATTTGCTTTAATACATTTGTAATTTATCCACATATTTAAAAAAAAAAAATTGGTCATTGTTATTATTTTATTCTCCACTTAAAACATTAAAAAAAATATCCACACAAAATACATGCACAATTTACGTCTTAACTACTAGTTTTCACTTTTTACACGCTAAAATCACTTTTCACTATCTTACTCACACCAACTCTATGCGGCCACCTTCGTTGACAAGATGGTACACAATAAATTATGGGAGAGAGGATCTGATGTGCAAAACTCCCACAAAAACAGAAATAGTTGAGCTCATGAACTCCCAGCCAGAAAAGGAGACTCTGATGATTCTGTAGTCGCGCTAAAATTGGTTGTGTCTGAGATAAACAAAGAATCATAAGCCGCAATCGAGATAGCTGCAAGCTCTGTTTCTTCATCCCAAGTTTCCAGATTCCCGACCACTTTCCCCATCTGGATCGCTTCCAACTCCATCACCGCTTCCTTCATCGTCGGCCTTTGCTTACTGTCCAAACTCAGACATCTCCTCGCAAGCTTCGCCACCGCCGCCACATCCTCCGCCCTCCCTTCCCTCACCACCTCCGGATCAAGAATGTCCAACAGCTTACCCCCCTGCATCGCGTGCAAGAACTGCGCCACGAGGCTCCTCCCTCCTTCACCCTTCTCCGCCGCAGTCACCGCTTTCTCCCCCGTCAGAAGCTCCACCGCCACCACCCCAAAACTGTACACGTCGCTTTTCTCTGTGAACTGATTCGACTGGAAGTACTCGGGATCCATGTACCCGAATGTCCCCATCACGCGCGTCGTCACATGAGTCTGATCCGCGTCGAACGACCGCGACGTCCCGAAATCCGACACCTTCGCGTGGTACTTCTCGTCCAAGAGTATGTTGCTGGACTTGATGTCTCTATGATAAATAGGAAGCGACGATGAATAGTGCAGGTAAGCAATTGCTCCGGCCACCTCCGCCGCGATCCTCACCCGAATCCGCCACGACAAGGGGAACTCGCCGCCTACGTCGTGGAGGTGTTGGAAGAGCGTGCCGTTGGGGACGAACTCGTACACGAGAAGAGGGAAATCCGTGTCGAGACAACATCCTAGCAACTTCACCACATGCCGATGATTGATCCGCCACAGCAGCACCACCTCGTTGATGAATCCTCCCACATCGGATTCCGCCATCTTCTTCGACTTCTTCACCGCAACGACCCTTCCGTCGCGTAACATCCCTTTGTAGACCGTGCCTTGCCCGCCGCGACCGAGCACCCGATCCTCCTGTTAGTCAAAGGTGGCAGCTTTCTTTTGTGGCTGTCACCAACCACCTCTCACCAACTACCTCTCACCAACCACATCTCACCTACCACCTCCAATTCCTTCACTATAAATAATCCCCTCCGCAGCACTTGCAAAACACACCAAACAACCATCAAAGCTTTCTGCTAGAGAGAGATAGAGAAAGAGAGAGAGAGAGAGAAAAATCTTGTGAGAGAAAACTTCAGTGTGGAAGTTATACACGAGTGATAAAAGTGAGTTGAGAGATAGCCTCTGCGTAGGCAGATACAAAATACAGTGTGGTAATTTTGTTGTACTCCTCCTTTTGAGATTCTCTAATATATTGGTGTGGGTCCGTGGACGTAGGCAGTTTGGCCGAACCACGTTAAAAATATCGGTGTCATTTATTTTTCTCGTTTCATATCGGTCGATATCCAAAATATTGCGTCACACTAGATCCCGGGCGGAATTAGTTGCGTCTAATTTCCTAACAACTGGTATCAAAGCCACGTTGGTGGCGAAATTTTTTTTTCTTGCGCTGGTACTATTCACGTGAATAGTGAATTCGTGAATAGTAAATTTGCGAACAGTGTTTCGTGCGCAACGGTAATTATTCTTTTAAAATTCTTAGTATGCTCTGTGGTTGCAGTGTAAACTGAACCTCCACATCAGAAACGAATTTTTTGAGAAAATTATCGTGTTTTCTGATCGAGTGGGAGCAATGTCGACAGACGATAAAATTTCCAAAATGGAGAAATTCAATGGTGTGAATTTTGGATTTTGGAAAATGCAAATGGAGGATTACTTGTACCAGAAGGACCTGTATAAGCCCTTGAAGGAAAAGCCAGTGGATATGAAGGACGACGAGTGGGAGGTGCTTGATCGAAAAGCACTCGGCGCAATCAGACTGACCTTATCAAAGTCAGTCGCCTTCAACATAAAGCATGAGAAGACAACAACGTCTCTCATGAAAGCTTTATCCGGCATGTACGAGCAGCCGTCTGCAGCAAATAAAGTTCATTTGATCAAGAAATTGTTCAATATGAAAATGACGGAGAGCGGAAGATTTGGAGAACATTTGAACGAGTTCAACGAAGTGACGGACCAACTTACCACGGTGGACATCAAATTCGATGATGAGGTCCGGGCTTTGTTAATTCTTGGGCAGTTACCTGAGAGCTGGAATGGCACAGTTACGGCCATTAGCAGCTCTGCCGGTAAGTCCAAAATGAAGTTCGATGATGTCGTGAGCATGATCTTAACCGAGGAGATCCGGAGGCAGTCAGATGTAGTCTCCACTTCAGGTGCCGCTTTAAATGCAGAAAGCAGAGGCAGAAACTCAAACAGAAGTCAAGGGCGTGGACGGAGCAAGTCAAGGAATGGCAGGCAGAGCTCCAGGATCCACAAGAATTCCAACAAATCAAAGTCTGTTGAATGTTGGAACTGTGGTCAGGTCGGACACTACAGAACGCAGTGTAAAGTACCTTCAAAGGGAAACGAGACAAAGACCGAAGCCAATGTTGTGGCTGAAGAAGAAGGCGATGCCTTGATATGTTCCATGGAGAAAAGGGCCGAGTATTGGGTCATAGACTCTGGAGCATCTTTCCATGCCACCTCGAATCGAAATTCCTTCATAAATTACATGTCGGGAAATTTCGGAGAAGTATATCTTGGAGATGATCATCCATGCAGCGTGGTGGGCATAGGAGAAGTACAGATCAAACTCAATGGATCTGTATGGAAATTGAAGGACGTGAGACACATTCCAGAGTTGAGGAAGAACTTGATCTCCGTCAAGCAATTGTCAAGAGAAGGATGTGATACACACTTCTCTGGTGATTATTGGAAAATCACTAAGGGCGCAATGATTCTTGCACGTGGCAAGGATACTGGAAGCCTATACACAACGATGAATGCGTGTGTGACAATTGCAGTTGCTGATAGCAAGAAGAATGCAAATCTGTGGCACCAAAGACTTGGGCACATGATCCAGAAAGGGCTCAAGTATATGCATTCGAAAGGGAAACTACCAGAGCTTCAGTCTGTTGATATAGACTTTTGCGAAAGTTGTATCTTCGGGAAGCAGAAGAGGGTGAGTTTCAATACCAGTGGTAGAACTCCGAAGCAAGTAAAGCTTGAGTTAGTCCACACAGATGTTTGGGGCCCAGCAGCAGTTTCATCCATTGGCGGAAAGTCTTACTTTGTGACTTTCATCGATGACCACTCGAGACACAAGTCAGAGGTGTTCGAGGCGTTCAAGAAGTGGAAGGCCATGGTGGAAAATGAAACTGGCTTACGGATAAAGAAGTTGAGATCCGATAATGGTGGAGAATACGAAGATATGGCGTTCAAGAAATTTTGTTACCAGGATGGCATCAAGTTAGAAAGGACGTTGCCAGGGACACCACAACAAAATGGAGTTGCAGAATGCATGAACCGGACGTTGACAGAAAGAGCTAGGAGCATGAGGATACATGCAGGACTGCCAACACAATTTTGGGCAGAAGCTGTCAACACAGCGGCATATCTCGTTAACCATGGGCCATCTGTACCATTGGAGTACAGAATACCTGAGGAAGTTTGGAGCGGCAAAGAAATTAAACTTTCTCACTTGAAAGTATTTGGTTGTGTCGTGTATGTACACATTAGTGATAATGCCAGGAGTAAGCTCGACTCCAAATCACTAAAATGTACTTTCATTGGATATGGTGGAGATGAGTTCGGGTACCGTTTTTGGGATGATAAAAACAGGAAGGTCATTCGAAGCAGGAATGTCATATTCAATGAAAATGTGATGTACAAGGACAGGAATGCAGTGCAGTCCACCGACACAACAAGTGACGATCCAACATACGTTGATCCAGATGATACTGCAGAGTGCAGTACATCAAAGCAAACAGATGAAGGTTTGCAGACGGAGGAGCCCAACTCTGAGGCTGATCCACCACAGTCTCCAGTTCCAGCTCCAACTCCTATACCCAGGAGGTCATCTCGACCTCATGTTCCAAACAGGAAGTACATGAATCAAATGTTACTGACCGATGCTGGTGAACCTGAATTCTATGAAGAAGCATGTCAAGTCGGAGATTCTGTCAAGTGGGAGCTTGCAATGAAAGAAGAGATAAAATCTCTTATCTCTAATATGACGTGGGAACTAGTTGAGTTGCCCAAAGGAAAGAAAGCTCTACACAACAAATGGGTGTACAGAATCAAAGAAGAGCATGATGGTTCAAAGCGATATAAGGCAAGATTGGTAGTCAAAGGTTTCCAACAGGAAGAAGGAATTGACTACACAGATATCTTTGCTCCGGTTGTAAAGTTGACAACAATCCGATCGGTCCTGAGTATTGTTGCAACGGAGGACTTGCATCTAGAGCAGTTAGATGTGAAAACTGCTTTCCTCAATGGTGACTTAGAGGAGGAAATATACATGCAACAACCAGATGGATTCTCTGTCAAAGGAAAGGAGAAGCTGGTGTGCAAGTTGAAAAAGAGCCTGTATGGCTTGAAGCAAGCTCCAAAGCAATGGTACAAGAAGTTTGATGGATTCATGCAGAAAAATGGCTACATGAAGTGCAATGCTGACCATTGTTGTTACTTCAAGAGGTTCGAGTCCAGCTATATCATCTTGCTACTTTATGTTGATGACATGTTAGTAGCCGGCTCAGACTTGAACGAAATCAAGAAGTTGAAAAGACAGCTTTCAGCGGAGTTCGAGATGAAGGACTTAGGAGAAGCAAAGCAAATTCTTGGGATGAGAATTTACAGAGACAAGCAAAAAGGTGTTTTGCAGTTGTCTCAGGCCAACTACGTCAATCGAATCTTGCAAAGATTCAACATGAGCAGTGCTAAGCCGGTTAGCTCAGCATTAGCTAACCATTTCCGCCTATCCAAAGAGCACTCTCCAAAGACTAAGGAGGAAAGAGACTTCATGGCTAAAATTCCTTACGCCTCAGCCATTGGAAGTCTGATGTATGCCATGGTCTGTACTAGACCAGATATCGCTCATGCAGTGGGAGTTGTGAGCAGATTTATGGCAAATCCAGGAAAGCAGCATTGGGAAGCAGTAAAGTGGATATTGAGATATCTACGTGGATCTACTGATAGATGCTTATGCTTTCGACGAGGTGATGTAGCACTACAAGGTTTTGTAGATGCAGATTTTGCCGGTGAGGTAGATCGCAGGAGAAGCACTACCGGTTATGTCTTTACTGTTGGCACGACTGCTGTTAGTTGGATCTCGCAGATACAAAAGATTGTTGCTTTATCCACTACAGAAGCAGAGTACGTGGCAATCACAGAGGCTAGCAAAGAAATGATCTGGTTACAAGGGTTGTTGGCAGAATTGGGTTTTGATCAGACGAAGAATGTCTTGCACAGCGATAGTCAGAGTGCGATACATCTGGCAAAGAATTCAGCATTTCATTCTAGAACGAAACATATTGGACTTCGTTATCATTTCATCAGATCTCTGTTGGAGGATGAGGTGTTAATACTTGAAAAGATCCAAGGAGCTCAAAATCCAGCCGACATGCTTACAAAGGCAGTAACCATTGATAAATTGAAGTTGTGCTCAGCTTCAATTGGTTTGCTAGAATGACAAAGACAGAAAGGCTGCTGCGTTGATCGAGGTGTGAAGACAGATTGAAATCAGTCTTCAAGTGGGAGATTGTTAGTCAAAGGTGGCAGCTTTCTTTTGTGGCTGTCACCAACCACCTCTCACCAACTACCTCTCACCAACCACATCTCACCTACCACCTCCAATTCCTTCACTATAAATAATCCCCTCCGCAGCACTTGCAAAACACACCAAACAACCATCAAAGCTTTCTGCTAGAGAGAGATAGAGAAAGAGAGAGAGAGAGAGAAAAATCTTGTGAGAGAAAACTTCAGTGTGGAAGTTATACACGAGTGATAAAAGTGAGTTGAGAGATAGCCTCTGCGTAGGCAGATACAAAATACAGTGTGGTAATTTTGTTGTACTCCTCCTTTTGAGATTCTCTAATATATTGGTGTGGGTCCGTGGACGTAGGCAGTTTGGCCGAACCACGTTAAAAATATCGGTGTCATTTATTTTTCTCGTTTCATATCGGTCGATATCCAAAATATTGCGTCACACTAGATCCCGGGCGGAATTAGTTGCGTCTAATTTCCTAACACCTCCTTGTACCGATCCGTCGCTATCGCCAGCTCTTTCGAGTCGAAGAAGGTCACTTTCTCAGACAGCAGCAAGGGCCCACCGTTTCGCTCGAACAACTTCTTCTTGCGGTTGGCTTTGATTCTCTTCCGCGCTGCTTTAGACAACACCGCCGCCGCTCCGACCAAAACCAACGCACCTAACCCAGAGACGACACCGACGATTACTGCTCTCGGCTGGGGTGATGATCTTCTGTATTTATCATCGCCTAGACATGAAAATGAGCCAATCGTGTTGACACACGTGGTCCCGATTTCGCAGGTATTCAACGTCGAATTCTTGCACTCGTCTATATCCTGGCAGATCAAATAAGGATTCCCTTCAAAACCAGACTTGCAAGAGCATACAGTAGTGCTGCTATTCATGTTTGCATCATTGATGATCTTGCACTGAACCCCTTCTTTCGCAGATGGTATCTCGAATTCCCAGTCGAGAACCAGAGGCGCGCGGAGCTCCGACGAGAGGCGGCTGACCGGATTCGAGAAGTTGTGTAAGCTTGTGTGATTTGTGTAATCGTTGAGGATCCATCTTTGATCGGTCATGAACACGAAGCCGCAGGTGAGGGCGTCGCTGTCGTCGGCTTCGGCGTTTCGGTAGAAGAACTCGATTTCTCTCTGGCGCGGCGGGATGATGTTCTGGCAGCAGTTGATTCCGTTGCAGATGGGTGAGACGCCGCAGATGGGGTTGCATTCGCCGTAGGAAGGGAGGAGGGAGACTACGTTCTGGCAGCCGACAACGACCAATCTGTTGTAGGCGCTGGAGAAGGTGGCGAAGGAGAATCCGGCGACGGGCTGCCCCAGCTGCCGCAGCTTTTTCTCTCTAGAGCAGTTGAGGGGAGAGACGGACTGCATCACCGTAACTGTTCTGGTGGCCAATGAGATGTCGACCACTTCTTCAAACCCTAATTGCACCATGAAGAATGGGATCGGGGGATTGAATGTTTCGTTGCAGATGATCGTGAAAGGTATGTCGGCGCTGCAGTTCATGCCGATGCCGAAAGGATATGGAACGACGACGTTTCCGCACTTCTCTCGGCAGCCCGGCTTCGACAAAGATACGCCGCCTTGTGCTGCCGTTAGGCGGAGGAAGAGCGCGGCCGCGAGTAATGAGGCCAACCTCATTTCTATTTTCTTTGAAATGAATTCTATAATGAATTTATCAAGTTTTCAAGAAAATAAAATTATAAAGCACTAGAGACTAGAGATGAAAAAGATTCTAATATTAATGCTTTGAAAAATTAAAGAACGGCGTTGAAAAATTGTGAGGTTGATTGATAGGCATCGTGGCTTATTCATGATCAAGATTCTAGATTACCAAGTCCTTGAATTGATCATGAGCTCGTGCTTAAAA
The DNA here is from genome assembly GCF_028751815.1 of Salvia miltiorrhiza. Classification (NCBI taxonomy): domain Eukaryota; kingdom Viridiplantae; phylum Streptophyta; class Magnoliopsida; order Lamiales; family Lamiaceae; genus Salvia; species Salvia miltiorrhiza. The sequence goes on along the minus strand of NC_080394.1, from coordinate 51,490,146 downwards.
AGAAGTTATATAATGAATTGAAAACTCTAATTGATTCAGCAAGAATTTGTCAAAAGTTATCTTGATCAGTATACTGATCAAGATAAATATAATTGAATGTGTCTCCATTGAATAATTAATACTACATAATTTAAGAGTTTGACATGGTCTTAATTACACTCCAATAGACCACTGTGTTATTTTTAGCCTCTTGAATTGATTCCTAACACAATGGTGTATTTGAGTCATATATGTAATGGTTATGTTGCAAGCTCATTTTGCTCATCTTGACTTGTAAACTTGCACAAACATATAGTCGCTTTGTTTATTTTGAATCTGGTTATATATATATATATATATATATATATATATATATATATATATATATATATATATATATAGGGTTGCATTCAAGATTGCACAGGTGCGGGGGCGGGGGCGGGAGCGATACGGTTCGAGTGCGGGGATACGGATTTTTAAAAATTATAGGGTGAGATTCGTGAAGGATACGTCTATTATATTTATATATTTTATTATATATAATCAATCAAATACATATATATTTATATATTTTATTATATGTAATCTATCAAATTTAAAAATTAAAATAAAATCTAAAAGGCTATATTAAAAGAACCCATTTAAAATAAAATCAATTATAGCTCCCTAAAATTTGAAAGGCTATATTAGAATAAATGAACCCATTTAAAATGAAATACATTTAGGCCCATTTAAAATAATTAGGCCCATTTAAAATTAAATCAATTATTAAAACTTAAAAGTCAAAAGTTTTACTCTCTTCACGAATCAGCCCTCTCTCTCTTTTCTCCCTCTCTCTTTCCTCACAATCCGCCGCCCTCTCTCTCTTTTCTCTCTCTCTTTCCTCACAACCTGCCGCCCTCTCTCTCTCTAATCTCTCTATCTGCTCCCTCATCTCTCTCTCGAAATTGACCATGCCGCCACCCTCCTTCCAACGAGAATCGTCGGCAGCCGCGCCCCCCCTCACGACCCCTCCACTATTTTCTCTCTCTCTCTTTCCTCACAACGCAGGCGCCTCTCCCCCTCAAAATTTCCGGCGAGATCCACTGGAAACATCGCCTTCTTCCCCTATATCTCTTCGGAACGACAGCCGCGACTCAGCCGGAACGCCGCCATCGCCACCTCCCTCGCCACAGCCGGATTCGCGAGGATGGCGCACCCGATTCGTGAATCCTTTTTTTTTTAATTTTTTGGGGGGATTCGCCACCTGGCGAATCCCGTGCGAATCCCACGCGAATCGTACCCGCACCCGCCCCCTGTACGTATCAGATATTGCAATGTATAGTTTTTCCGGCGAATCCGTGCATTATAGGTTGCATTCTATAAGAACACATCCCTATATAGAGTAATGAGTCATAGTATGGTTCGTTAGATCAAAATCAATCAATGGACGAGATTGCAACTTCTGTTAATTATTATAATCATTTTTAATATTGATTTTAATGAATCTGAAGTTCGTAGGGTCAAAAAAGTAAACATACTGTGAACATTATTTGGAAAGAATTATAGTATCCCACAAATTTCGCAGCTACCGAATCTGTAGGAGGTTTTCGATCGTTTTGATGGATTTGGACTATAGCTATGTGTTTCTTATTGATATTATCACGGAGGATGTTAGGTTAGTGAGTTATTGTGTGACTTCCGCCGTCGTCGAAATCTCATTCAACAATTTCTGCATTCGCCGGTCAGCCACTTACATTCAATCATCACTTTTCCCTTTCTCGTTCACAAAAATCGCCGACAACCACATATAACTCACATCTGATAGCTGCCATCTACTCCAGGTTAGTGACGTTGATCGTCGACGAAAATAGTTCAGATTATGAAAAAAGTTCAGGCATTCAAAAATTTCCAGATTCATTCATTATAATTCAATAATCTGTATTTAGATTGAAAAAATGGTTCAATTTTTGGTCAATCTCCTTTTCAAAGTGATAAGAAATGCCAAGGCGTTCGAGTGTGTCAATATGGTTCATCGCTTCAACAAGATTGCTTTCAGCAGCAGTTATCATATTCATAACTTCCTTCTTCAACTCTTCAACTGCCTTGCAATGTTTCTCCGCAGCCTAATTAAACAGTAAACAACAAACTTATTTTTTAATACTTAATTATCATAGTGAATATATACGAATGGCCCAAAACGAATATAGTAAAAAATTGTGCAAGTACCTTAGCACCAGAATCATCCTTGATGAACTGATCGCCCCACAAACTTGGGGAGAAATTGGCGATGGGCCTCTGAATTTCTGCTTGTGTTTTAGCCATTCTTGAATGAGAATTTAGTGTGGTAGGAAGATATTGCAGAGAGGTGAAAGCAGAAGAAAATCTGTAGTGTGTTACATGTTACAGATCATGAATATTTAAATATTGTCTAGTATTAATATTCTTGTGCATTCATTCTGTGTTCGACCTAAAGTTATATACACGTTCAATATATACATAACTATCAGTCTATATTTTTGGATGTATGATAAAAGTTACGAACGTCTGAACGTATGTATAATAAATCAATCTATTTCGTTTATTGTAAATGCAATAAGATATAACAAAATTACTCTGTAATAATTAAACCAAATCTCCATCATCTTGCATTTGTTATATCATACTGCATCATCAGGGCAATGCTCCATCATCAATTAGATAATTTACTTTGAATCTTTATGATTTTAAATGTGATTAATATAATTCATTTTGTTTGTAACATATATTGCTCCTCTGCGCTGAACTGAAATGATGGTACCAGGTAAATACTATCCAATTATCTTTATTTTTGGGTTGTTTTATTTTATCTCGTTGCTTTAACTATTGGATTTTATATTGTAGACACACCAAGTGACTCGTCAATTTCTCCAGGCAAAAAATGCAAGAAATTGATTAATCATCACTGAACAAATATAAACAAAGGTAAACAAACGATGAACTATATCTCTCTAATAATTAACTTAAATATTTGCATGTCACTCTGCATTCCTCACTTTAAATTTGATCACCATTTTAGGCAAATCACCTGTTTCCTTTCGTTCACGTTATTATGTTCATTTGTTTTCCTACGAAAATATCGACGAACGTTAATATGTTCATTTATTTTTTTACGAAAATATCGATGAACATTAGAATGTTCATTTATTTTTTACAAACATATCAACGAAAATTAGTATGTTCATTTATTTTTTTTACGAATATATCAACGAACATTAGTATGTTCATTAGTATTTTTCTACGAATACTGCGTTCTGTGGATGCATTATTCACGTAACAGACTCTTCATCAAATTAATATTCCATAAATAAAAGATTTGATTGCCTATCTATGACAATTAACGAAAATATCAAGTTCGACATGTTTGATAAAAAATTTTAATAACATAACTCTATATGTTCGAACATAGATTTGTCAGACATGCTTTAGCAATATAACATTAGTTGAACTTTTTTTTGATGTGTACTATGTATTTTTTTAAATATATTAACTTTTGTTATCCAATTACACTAAGTTTGATGATGAGACTAAGCATTGCTCTGGAGATGTGGTTGGGGTTACAACGAAGAAAAAAGGGTTGCAAAAAACTAGCAAATTGAGGTCCCCGTTTGTTCAACGTGAAGTTTGCGCATCCAAGCGGTTGAGAAAACAAGAAAGAGAAATAGCGCTATACAGCATGCATTCAGCTATGCTGAACGGGTATGCTGTTTTGTGAAGAAGAAAATAATTACTGTTTTATATTTGCGGTTTCATTTTTTCTTTAATCGATGTAGGCTTGAGATACTAATTGTACATGACGGTGTTGAGCTGAACAAATATGAGTTCGAATCTCTTCGTAGCGGGTGCATTGTTGATAGAAGTATCGTAAATGCTTTGAAGTAGAGCTTCAATGAATGTTAATTATTTGCTGTTAGGGTAAGGTGTGGTTAGAATATTTTATAGATGTTGGTTTTTGGGTTTTGCTACTTTATTGCTTGTCTATTAAACATTATAGATCCCCGCAACTTTTTCATTCATTTTCGTTCTTATGTTCATTTATATTCGTTACATTTGAACATGTATAACCATCTCTACATTGCATCAGATTTTGAAAACTCGTTGGAAAATGTATTAATATGTATTCAGCAGTGAAACATGCTGGACACATTTTAATTCATAAACTTTTTAGTTATCACTTAATAAGATAGCTTGCAAAAAAAAAAAATAACCACATGAAAATGATAAAATTTGATTTTACATTATTGATCAAAAACCATATTTTCTTATCGCTTAATGTGAGCATATGAATTTAAAATTGTGCAATGAACATATAAAACATTCCCAACTTGAAATAATATATTTTTTTTTTTAAACCACAAAAAATAGCCATTCATTCCATTAACTGAGTTAGCCTGAGGATATGCCTTAAGGTCTCAACCACTGCAATTGGTATATAATATATTAGTATGTCAAGAAAAACATACTGAGTATAGTAAATATGTTTTTCACCGTATTAGGATGTATGCAATTTTTACCGTATGAGGATGTATACAATTTTTATTCGTAATATTTATTCATGTTCGATACATATGGGCGAAGTGGTCTATTCAAGGAACATGGGAACAAAAAAAAAATGAAACATTAACGTACTTAAGTATAGTATAATGTAGAATGATGTTCAATTAAATAATGTGTCATGTTTACTCAAGAACATGAAACATTAAAATTATGTTTCAAAGTATTTGTTCGTAACATGTAAAATGATATTCAATACATATACAGTTAATGTTCATTGAACAATATAAGATGCTCGACACATTTGTATTAAGTAAATTTATACTTATAGCTTAATTTTATCATATGAAGAATTATCCAATAAACATTGAAAAAATCTATTTGAGAAACATAGTAGAAATAGTAATTATGCTCTGGTGACTTGATAAATATGGAGGAAGTGGTCTATTCAATGAACATGGGAAAAAAAAATGGAACATTACGTACTTAAGTATAGTATTATGTAAATTGATGTTTACATTCAAATATTTTTTGACATGCATTATATAGGTTATGAATGACAGAACGCATGTTCATTAAATTTTTAGATTCATTTGTAGTTTAACATGCATTATAAAGGTTATGAACGATAGAACGCATGTTCGATAATTTTTTGAAGATGAACATTCAAATATTCCAAACGTAATGTCCTAAACTTTACCTTTTATATTTCCGAACTCGACCACCAAAAATATTGAAACCGAGAGAATCTCATGAATGATTAAATAAGTATGGTGTTGGGTTCGACGCATAAATTTGGAATATTTAAAATTAAGAAAAAAAATTGATTTTAAGTTTAATAGAAAATATAATATGATGTTTATTGACATTTAAAATAATATAGTTATTATAATATCAGCAAGGTTATAAATTATGAATTTCTTATATTCAAGTCCAGTAATGAAAGTATATAGACAAATATTATTTCATACATTTAGTATATAGATATGAAATGCAGTCATTGCGTAAAGGGGGCATTGTTGAACGAACAGTGATAAAATCTTGGTGTGTATTATTGAATAATCGAGAGGAGATACGTGCTAATTCCTCGTCATTGAGGTTTTTTCCAATGTTTATGATTTTTTTTTGTATAAGAATTGTTTCTGTACATCGAATAATAAAAAAACAATCATTTAGAATCATTTTTTTTTTTTTTTTTTTTTTTTTTGATCGGGCAAAGTCATGTTAGATGTTAGTAATTAGTTCCCCCATCCACTCCAAGAACCACCTTATCTCTCCATTCACCAAATCCACCTTATATCTCCAATCTCCAATTCGCTCCCAAGAGGGATCGAACCCGGGTCACTTCACTTAAGTGAGGACCCGGTGGCCAGTGGGCTAAGTTGACCATTTCAGTTTTAATTTAATTTTTTAAAAGTTGACCATTTCAGTTTACATTCACATAAAAACCGTGTTATAATTTAGCTATAATTGTTCTGTAATATTTTGATTATATAGTTATTGCCATTCATCACAGATGAAGAACTAGTGCAAACTTAATTGGGTCGTTAGGCCCAAGGTTTTGGGTTGAAAATTTCGGCAGATAGGCCCAAGCCCATCTAAATCACATTAGATGAGGATAAAGATATTTAGATGCAAAAATCCCCAATACATACTACTTTTGGACAAATTCAATGATGCTAAAAGTATAGTTGATTTGGTTATGTAACTAAAGCCCATAGATGTTACAAGGAAACCAATATATCTTGTAGGTGTCTTTCATTGTAAATTTATTACTATAAAAAATTGAGGGATAAAAACAAATCTCTCTTTAAGTAGCTTTTTTTTTCTTTTTTTTTTCTACAAAAGATAATTTCATCCTATTTTATTCTTTATTTTAACTTTAAAGAGAGATAGCATTATTCTCTTTGGAGTGAAAGGAGTATGAGAAATAGTGAAATTCTCTATTAAAAAAATTAAAGCATTTAAAGATATAATTTATTTATTCTTTACTTTCATAATAAATTTATAATCAAATAGAACACATCTCAAGTACAAGAATGCATTTGGTGGAAATGCAAAGATAAAAGAGTCTGCATTATTGACTCAAAAAAAAAGTCTGCATTATTACTTGAATGTCCTCAATTAATAAGTCAGAGATTCAATAATCACAGTAAAAATAAGAAACTTTTAATATTAATTTTTTTAATAAAAGAAAAATGATAACAACCGCGGCAACAAGCACTACAAAAAAAGTTTCCGCTAGTGACATGAGGTTTAATAATTATTGTGTGTCACAAAATTTAGTGATATTTGAAAGTATAACTATTAGTGATTAGTTACACCATCAAATGCCACTAATTTTTATGACACACATAATAGCTACCAAATCTCATGTCGTTAGTGGAAACTTTTTTTGTAGTGAAGCCAATAATTTGTAAATAAAGCGAATCACTTACCTAAAAAAAGGTATAAAGACACATTAATTACGCTTACCAAATTCTCTTATTCAAAGTGATCGATTGCCTAATTTTGTAAGTAAATGTACGTGCGTGTGTCGAGAGTTTCGATCATTATGTTCTAAGTTTTAGAGGTTTGATTTTGTCACATGCATTTTTCAAGATAATCAAGAAATCCTAAAAAAAAAAAAACACACACACAACACACAGTGACCATAATTAAGACAAGACTTGACCTGTGTTTGCCACAACAAGAAAATTCAATGCTGTAATGAGACAGGTGTCCGAATATGAGAGGCGGAGGCGTATATTATGATGATTTATTGGAATATTTTTGGGTTATATTGGTGTGCTATTTCACCTTTTTCCGTAGATGGGTATTAAACTACGCCTACAACCAAAAGAGTTGACATTTTTAATTTAATCGCCAAAACACGTTTCTTCCTGCTATTAAGAAACGTCGTTTAGAAGGTCTGATCTTGATTTGACTTTTGATTTGTTTTGGATGGGTTTCTAAAAGAAAAATCAGACTTGGATTTTGATCCATTTTCCTTTTCGGTCGTTCATTCTTTAAATTCCCACTTGAAATCCAATTAGCATTTGCACCCTATTTGTATAAAATTCATATCAGCTTAATTATTATACTTATAAAATAAATATAATAAAAAATTAATTTTAAGTAAATATATTTGAGTTGAATATTAAAAAAAAATAAAAAAAAAGAATTCACAATAATAAAAAGTTATTTGAGAATGCAAGAAAAATAACAATAAAAAATTAAAAAATGGATTTATTCAAAACAAGATGAGTGATGCAGCCCAAGGTGCGTCGTTGGTGTCAGACCCGGTGCATGTACCTGTTGGTCCAATTACACGAGCACGAGCCAAGAAGTTTAAGAAGAGTTGAGGAAGAAGCCAATTGGAGATGATGGAGTTGGTGAATTGGACAGCCCACCGTTTGATTAATCTCATTACGTGCGAGTGTGTTCAAGCTTGAAGATTTTATTTGTTTTGAAGACTTTATTTATTTGTTATAAGCCCAAGAGTTTTCAGCCTTGTTAATTTCGAAAACAAGGGCTTAGTTAGCTGATTAGTAAGTTAGGGTTTTATTTAAGTTATTTCCTTATGAGACTAGGTTAGTTTTCGCCGCCTATATAAGGCTTTTTGTTGGATGAAAATTGCAGCTTATTCATTTATCAAATTCGTGAGTTTTTATTCTCTCTTGAGTTTTCGAGTTCTTCTTGATTTTTCCAAGACGAGTTCAATTATCGATGTAACGGCGAGTCAACCAACCCTCGTCAGGCGTCATTCATCGTCCCCGAGTTGCTGCATCAACATCACGTTGGGGTATATTCAATCGCCTATATCATTTCGTGGGTTAAATTCAGAGGTTTTGGGATATTCCATAATCGTTCGTTTTAAGTCTTCCGTTTGCATGTTCGTTTGAACGGTCGGTAAGGATCGTATCAATGAGATAGGAGAGATAATTTTTTAAAATTTTAATCTTTAAATAAATATTGATTTTACATTTTAAATCAAATATTTACATAAAATATATCAAATTAAAACTATTATCGTAATCTTTAATTTGATATGCATACTAAATATTTTATAATTGATCAAATTTCACAATTAAAAAAAAAAGATGAAGAAAAAGAAAATTAAAAAAAATGTAGTTTACAAATAACCTTTAATTTTATTATAATTATAAAATTTTCATTCAATTTTAAAATTAATTTGAAATTGATTTCAATTTGAAAGTTACATTTTCAATATATTATAGACTATAGATGTATTATACTCCATTTTTTGTTTCACTTTTAACTTTTTTTATATTTATTATTAATTTTTTTTCTTCGATTTCAATTTTGTATGCTTTAGTTTACCTTTATGATCATTAACTGGAGTTTATTCTATCAAGTGAGAATATATAATTATTTTTAATTATTTAATTTCACTTTTATTAGCTAACAATATATTTATGAATTCTATGGTATGTAATTTCTAAAATTTTAAATTTTAAAAATAAAAATTAATAATTTATAATATTATTAATTTTTTTATAAAAAAAATAAACCTCTTGAGGATATAAGAATTTCATATAACTTAATTACTAAATAATAATTATATGTTAGAAATCTTAATTTGAAATTATAGTTAATTTGAAATCTAAATAATTAATTATGAACGTCGGCACCCAAGTTAAATTTATAACTATTTCAGCTTAGGCCATAAATTCAATTTATGACTATTGATGGCACCATTTCAATAATTATCCAATGAATATAAGAAAGAAGAAAATATTATTATGTATCTGCTGAAAAAAGATTAAAAAAATAAAATAAAAACTCTCGAAAACACAAAGAAGTTAATTGAAGGTCGAACTTCATTAAAAAAAAATTAACGAAAACTCGGTGGAAAAACATCAATGAAATAAAAATAAGTATTCATCTATTACAAAAAAAAAAAAAAAAAATCCAAATATTATCATGTATCACGTACATTGAATTTCATAAAATATAATAATTTCTCGAAAAAATACTCCATTCGTCCCATGAAGCTTGAGCATTATTCTTTTTTGAGTTGTCTCACGAAGCTTGAGCAGTTTTTTATATGATAATTTTTTTTTTCTTTATTCACTTTTTATTTTTTCATATATCACAGTTAATATATATTTTATTAATTTTTTAAAATTCGTGTCGAAAAAAATTAATCAAGCTTCGGGGGACGGAACGAGTAGCATAGAATAACAGTGGAAACGACGTTACAATCTATCAAAATCAACTACCACTAACTTTTTCATTCTTTCGCCGTTAGATTATTCGTGACTTGTAATCCTCACACGTGTAATTAATCGAGTTCTAGTGCTACAATACTATTCAAAATTTTAGGTCGCCGACAAATTCCATTTCTTTTCCATATTTTGTTACTTGATTTATTTTATTTTATTAATCACCCGTAACTCCTCCTGCCCACAAAATTAGTTTACATAATTTCCACTCACATGACATAGGTGACTTGCTTCCCTAATTAGGCAAAAATTTCATACAAATAAAACATTGTCTAAATTTATTTGTTTTTTCGTACTGAAATGTAGTATTTGGTGAGGTACACATAATAGGTGTCTAACTCATAAAATATCTATATGATTTGAAATTCAAATCTACGATATCTTATTTACAAGATCATCACTCTACCAAATAGATCCCCCCTCACAAGAAAAACACATAGTCAATTTAAAAATGATGAAATTGATAAGAACATGTGGATCCATGTTTTGCTGGAAAATCTTTGTAGTGGTGTTTAGATGTGGTGAATCTGGAAAAAGACCCTGCAAATCTAAACCACCAACACCTGCCCACTTTTTTATACCAAAAAAGAAAAAAAAATTATAAAATAGAATAATTAAATAGCATTCATTTTATTCACGAAAATTGTAATGTTGTTTGGGAATATAAATTTTAATAAATGATTATGATGAGGACAGTCTCGTACATTTCTCTTGTTGAGCTTAGCTTTATAAAGCTCGACCGAAAAATGAAGGCTTAAAAGGTTCAAAATTATGTAGTATTTGTGAGCTGTCTCAAATATTGTTACAGGTGAAAATAGAAGATTAAAGTCAAAGCAATTCATACACTAAGTTGCGGCAGAGCTGAGCAGCCTTGACGGTGCAGCTCATGGTTTCAAATTGTAGAATCTTTTTTTTTTCACTATATTTTGATGTATTGGCTTTAAATTTATGAAATGTATACAATGTTAATTATTTTACAATCATATTTTGGAGTGTTGGATTTAAATTTATGAAATGAATACAATGTTAATTATTTTATTTAGATTGTAAATTATTGAAATTTTAATATGAATTAGGTATGAGAATAAGGATTGACCATTTTATTTAGGTTGTAAATAGTTGAAGTGTAATACACATCTAATTTATACTCCCTCCGTCCCCCAAATAACATCCTATCCATTTTGAGACACTATCTCACCACTAATAATACAATACCCCATTTATTCATATTTTTTATATTTTTAAAACTCTCAATACTAATTATAACATATTTTTCACCACTTTCAATACTAATTATAACATTTTTCACCATTTTTAATACACTCAGCAATTTTGTCTTAAAACTCGTGCCCCTTCATCATAAGAAGTTTTTTAGGACAGATAAAGTATTCAACTTCAATCATTTACAACCTAAATAGAATGATCAATCCTCATTTCACATCTATCCATACTAAATTTTAATTATTTACAACTTAAATAAAAAGATTAACATTGTGTACATTTTATAATTTTCAAGCCAATGCTCCAAATAATAATAATAATAATAATAACAATAATAATAATAATAATAATAATAATAATAATAATAATAATAATAATAATAATAATAATAATAATAATAGGGTTAAGTACCAGATTCCCCATATCGATAGCGTCCCTATCGCGTACAGGACCCTATACTCAGGGTCAAAGCTGTTTACTACTTCAACGTGGCAAAATCGCACCAAATTCCCCTCCGCTACTTAACGGATCCAAACGCCGTCTGATTTTTTTTCTTTTCTTTTAATTTCAGTGGGGCCCACTCCAACGGTTTTAAGCGGGAGACGAAGGAGTTTTCTGCTTAACCTATGAAACTCAAAGGTCTTCTCTTCCACTTCGACCAATCTACCTTACAACACTAAAAAATTATTCTATTTTGTATCTGCGCCTCTGTGGAAGACAAAACTACAAGAAACCTTGCATGCAATGCCAGAAGACGACGCCGGTGAGGCAAGGTAAGTGTATTAATGAGAAAATCGTCCCTTTTCTTTTATTAAGTCGTTTTGATTGTTTTGAGATTTGATTTTATTTTTTTATTTTTTTCATTTCAGTTACGTTTTTTAGGGATTTTGGTTCAACTACGGGGGGGAGGGGTATTGGGAGAAGAAGAAGTGTTGGTGTTATCAAGAGGTAAACACTGATTTTGTGGAGGGAAGTGTTGATTCAATGACTTTCGAAAAGATTGTTGCGAAATATGCAGAGCTAGGCTTTCCCAATTTTAAAGGATATTATGTGCAAGACTCTAATGTGCCTTATGAAAATGGACTTTATATTATTTATGATGAAGAATCAACTAGGAGAGTGTTAGATTTAGTTTTTTTGTTTTGTTGGGAAGATGTCTGCTTATACATAGATGATGAGAGGCTTCCTCTTCCTTCTGAATTGGTTAGTAGATTGTGTGATGCCCTAGATGCAGAAGTAATTGAAAAGCTTGATAGATTACAAGCAAAAGGGGAGGGAGAAAAAATAAAGGGAATTCGGGGATAGGCGGATAAGCTTCAAGTTATACCTGGTGGTGGCGAGGGTTATAAGGTTGACGGAATTCAGGGAAAGGGGGATAAGGTTATGCCGGGTGGTAGTAAGGGTGCCAGCGTTGATGGAAATCAGGGACAGGGGGATACACTTCAGGTTATGCTCGGTGGTGGTAAGGGTGCCAACGTTGATGGAATTCAGAGACATGGGGTTACACTTGAAAAAGAAATTGAGGGTGATACTCTTGAGATTATTGAGGGTGATGATGGTGAGGCATTAGATGGGGAAGAAGAGGCTGAGATGGAGTGTGATGATGTAGAGAATAGGGATAGTAGTGAAGAAGACAACAATGAAGGTGATGAAGAAGAAGATGCTGATACAGATTTAACATATAGTGAGGCATCAAATGGGAAAGAAGAGGATCAGATGGATAATATTGAAGATGAGATTGATGGAAGCTTCAAGCTTGGTCAGACATTTGGCTCTGCGAAGGAAGCAAGAGAGGCAATCAATCTATATGGAATTCAACATGGGTATAAGCTTCATTTTGTGAAGAATGAGAAGACAAGATTGAGAGTTGTTTGTGTCAATGAAAAGAATTTTCATTTTCTGTTCTATTGCTCCAAGATTGGTAATGATGGAGGCATGACTGTGAAGACACTTATCGAAGAGCTCAGTTGTTACAAGCAAAGAAAGGTGCCAAAAATGACACAAGGATTCCTTGCAAACCACTTCAAAGAGAGACTTTACAAGGATCCTAAATTCACTGTCAAACAGATTCAGGAAGAAGTTAAAAGTTATTTCAAATTTCATGTCTCATTATTCAAATGCAAAAGAGCAAGGAAGCTTATTTTGACATAAAAGCATGGCTGGTGGGGTATTACTCACAGCTGTGGGTAAGGATGCCAATGACCAAATCATGCCAATAGCTTGGGCTGTGGTGAGCAAGGAGAACAAAGTAAACTGGATATGGTTTATGCAATGGATGAAGAACGAGTTGGAGTTACAAGAAGGTGACAGAGTTACCATAATTTCTGATATGCAAAAGGTATATTGTTAACTCATATTGCTTAAGTTCTATCTACTAATTGGTACTAATGTTGTGATAATTCACTGCCTTTTATAGGGTCTTATACACGCTGTGGAAACCATACTCCCCAATGCAGAGCATAGATGGTGTGCTAAACACATCTATGCCAATTGGTCCAAGAAATGGAGAGGTCCAGAGTTGAAGAAAGGGCTTTGGATTTGTGCCTGGAGTTCGTGTGAGGAGGATTTCAAGGAAAACCTCACAAAGTTAGGAGAGACCAAGAAGAAAGCTGCTGAGGATCTTATGAAGTATCCTCCACAAACATGGTGCAAAGCATACCAAGATTTCAGGTCAAGTACTTATATGGTTGACAATAATGTTTCTGAGTCTTTCAATTCCAGTTTGTTAGAAGCTAGGAGCAAACCAATCACAAGCATGCTAGAGGATATAATGATGTTGGTCATGAATAGGTTTAGGGATAGAAGAAGAGGTTCTAACTCATGGAAATCTGAGTGATCCCCTGCTGCAATGAGGGTGTTCCAAGCAGCAAGGGAAGACTCTATGAGTTGTCATGTTCTTTGGAATGGTGATAAGGGATGTGAGGTTGGAGATGGGTTAGATAAGCACACTGTGCTACTGGATAGGAGGCAGTGTACATGTAGGAATTGGGGTTTATGTGGCATACCTTGCCAACATGCTATTTCAGCTTTGTATCACTCTAAGTTAGAGCCTGAGAATATGATATCACACTGATATCACAAGGACACTTATACACATGCAATCCAGCATGTTCCAGGGGTTAAATTTTACAAGATAGATGCCCATGCCCCTATTGAGCCTCCCACTGTTGAAAAAAAGATTGGTAGACCTAAGAAACACCGAGTCAAGGCTACCAATGAAGCAAGACAAAAGGCTCATAAACTTTCAAGAATTGGACAAGTGCAACTATGTAGCCTTTGCAAATCCAGTGGACATAAGAATAACAGTTACCCGAATGCATCAAGTCAGGTAAGCTTTAGTGTTAAATTACATTATTTGAACCATGTAAAGACATAACTCTATAATCACCATTTTTGTAAGTGTTAAGCTCTCAAGCTTCTACATCAATGGCTCCAAAAAGGGGAAAGGCTGGATTGGAAGTGCATGCCACCTGGTCTTAAGTGGAAGGGGAAAAGCAGCGTGACTATAACAGCATTGGTTGATGAAGCTGTGGCTAAGAGAACAAGACTCTCAAAGGCTAAATCATCACAAAGCTCAATCATTTCTGATGTGTAGTACTAAGAATGTCAGCTTGGTTTTGATTTGGCATTATGGTTTTTGATTATGTACTCAGATTATGGTTTTATGGTACTTTGTTTGGTGCTTTGATTTAGAACAACATTATGAACAGTTTGGCTATAACTTATGGTTGGTTGAAATTTTGATTTTGAACAGCATTCTGATGAGAAGCTGTTGTAATGAAGTTGTTGCTTTGTTTTATGAGATTTGGCATTTCATTTGGTCTATATACTATGTATGAATTGTCATTGCCTTGCATATATTTGTGATTATGTAACACTAAAGCTTTAATGTAACAGGAAACCATAATACATATAAAAAGCAAAAGTCTTATACTCCCTCCGTCCGCCAAGATTATGTAAAAATTACTATATTTGGCGTCCGCCAAGATTATGTCACTTTCCTTTTATGGCAATGGTCCCACCATCCTCTTTAATATTTTATCCATACTAACACTCTTTATTTACAAAAAACTCACTCAAAATTCAATCTCAACCACACATCTCATAAAGTGGTGGGACCCTTTCTCCACTACATCAAAATCATCACCAATTTTATTAAATCCCGTGCCCAAGCAATTTTACATAATCTTGGCGGATGGAGGGAGTATATCATTAACTGAGAAGAATAGAATTTTTACACCAAACCAGTGAGAAGAAGGGACTTTTACAAGATAAAAAAAATTACAAAAAAAAGAGATCCAAGTGAATATCAACACTGAGTAAGCTACCAAAGTCTTCTTCCTCCATTCATCACAATCATGCTTCATCTTTTGCAAGGCATGGTTCAATTCAGCTTGGGCAACATCAAAATCGCAACCTCTTACTTCAAGCTTCTTCACCATTTTTCTACATCCCTTCAATTCATTAATCACAAATTTAGCTCGTTCGCCCATGGGCTCATCGTGCCACACAAAGAACCCACAACTCTTGGACTGAAATGACAAAAAATTGTATACAATTAAAATCGATTTCAGAAATTTTATCTTCATAAAGAAAGAAAATTTACCTTCCAATTTCGACACCCATAAAACCTCGGCCGAGATTATCAATTGTCCATGAAGTCATTATAGGTGCCCTCAACCTCATGCCATCAATTTGGCAATTGCATGTCCGTGTCTGCCATTCTTCTTCTAGATGAATTGGAACTCATATTACTAATATTTTGCAAAGGAAGAATTGAAACCCTAATTTAATTTGCACAATTTCTCTCCCAAGAGATGTGAAATCAAATTTAGAAAACTAGGGTTCGTCGATTGTAAAATGAGGGCTTAACCTCCCCAGCCTTTGATTTTAAAATTATTGAAGTGGGCCCCACTGAAATTAAAAGAAAAAAAATCGGACGACGTGTGGGTTCGTTAAGTGGCGGGGGGAATTTGATGCGATTTTGCCACGTTGAGTGAGTATAGAGTCATGTACGCGATAGGGACGCCATCGATAGAGGAGAATCTGATACTTAACCTATAATAATAATAATAATAATAATAATAATAATAATAATAATAATAATAATAATAATAATGAGGCTTATTATAAAAGAAAAAAAGGAAAAATGTAGCAACCCTTGAAGGCACAGAAAGTAGACTAAGGGCACAAAACTCGCAAGGAGATCAAAAAACACAAGATGACAATAGAAACATCAACCAATACCTAAGCTCAGGATAATCATCCATTTTCGAATAACGACCATGGACTATATTATTCATTCCACGCATGCACGGTTTATTGCTAAGGTCAATCATAAATTCCCTCGGTTGATAACCCATTTCACTCGCATTCCTAAGACGATTTTTTATGCTACCTTTCGGAACAGCCTGAACTGGCTCCCTTCCCATGTTCTTTCCCGATCCCTTTGGACGACCACATCCTCTCTTCAGCTCCGAGAGCATCTACATCCCCTAAGTAACATGCTCCTCTAGCCGAGTAATACGACTAGCAATATCCTCTGAGGCCATAATCAGAGAAGATGCACCGGCACAATTCTGATCTTTCACCTGCCTTCCAATGCCTGCTAGACTCGACTCTCTCTCGCGCGACGTATCCACTGTCTTTACCGAAGTATCAACAAGTGAATGCTGACTCGCACAAGATTCAGCCGATTGCTGCATAACTTTGCTCGGTGATGTCACAACATGTTGCTTCTCCACCCTATCAACTGAAGACTCTATCTGTTGCCCCTTGGCAACATCATACTTCTCCGTGGCAACACTCTGCGCCACCTCCATCCCCTGTTGGTCATTAGGCTATTGATCCACCAACGCCGCACCAGTCATATGCACCTTCTGCTCCTGTTCATCATAGACAACCTCCAATTCATCATCAGAGTCAGTATGCTTAGCAGAATTCGGCTCATTTTCTTCACTGGCACAGTGACAGCCGTAAGGATGTCAGGACCATAGAAATCAATTTCCCTATTACCATCATTCCCTCCTATCGAGAGATTGGCAAACCGATTATTAGTAGGCACCTTATGATCTTTCGCTTTCCATTGAATAGGAGCAGCCATCTTCTTAGAAGGATCGTTCCTCGCAGCCGCCGGTGCTTTTCCTTTATCCTGATCACGACCATCTTTATCACCCTTATCCCTATCATTGCCCTCCATCTTCTTGCACTTCACCAGCGTATGGCCAGTGATTTTACATCTTGAGCAATATAGAGGGAGTTGCTCGTAACTAAAATCCACATAAAAGGATCCTTCATCACAGTGAACCAAAAGGGTTTCATGCGAAGGAAGAGCAAGGTCCGCCTTAACTAAAATCTGAGCATAATGGCCGAACTCCCCGTTAGCCGAAGCACTATCAATCTTGATAGGAAAGCCAACATGACTACTAATCCCAACAATTATTGCCGGATGCCAACATTCAACAGGAAGATTATAAATACGTACCCTAACGTGGCAGAGCGAATAAATCACTCTATAAGGATAAAAAAAATTTAGACCACTCCTGAATCCTAACAGAACCGGAAGAAATATCCCAAAGTAAATGTTGCTTCACACGAATCTTATCTTCAGCAGAAGAGAATTTCATGGTAAAAATCCCTTCCCCATCGGAATTAATTGCGACGAATGTTGAATATTCCACACTGTATTGAGCTCCTGCTTTAAGGCATCAAAAGGTTTTGGTTTTTCTCCTTTCCGAAGGAGAACACGTCCTATGACCGAATGGTTAAATTCAGCCACCTGCGTTTGATAAAGATTTGACGAAATCAAAAATGAGAACTCGTCTCCTTGAAGTTCAGGCTTTAGAGTAAGAAATTTGTGAGCTGGAACGTCTGGCTTCCTCGTGTTGCACTGTCCCATGACAGAAACATAAGGCGGTTTGAGAGCTTCCCCGTAAGGAGCAGCATCACCCGCCGCCATTATATCAGAATCCGGCAGATTGTTGTCCGCTGGAGAAGGAGCCCTAGGCGAGCGCGCAGAGACCCTCCCAGACGGCGACAAGGGGCAAGTGTTGGCGCCACCACCAGCAGCCTCCGTTGGATTATAACCACCCGTTACCATCAAATCCGAAGCTGACAAAGAGTTGTCCGCCTGAAACAGAACCCTAGGTGAGCGCATCTGCCCACACTGCAAGGGAGCCGTGCTGGCGACACCACCAGCAATAGTCGGTGCTTTCCCATGAACACATGGCTGAACCCTAAACGGGTGAGTAGCAGAATTCCCACGTGGAGGTGGGTCAAAGTTGGAAGAAACTTTAGGCAAGGGGCTGTCATGACGACCAGAAGCCAGTCCGGAGGTCGGAGACGGCAGCTTCGTCGGCGAAACCATAGGTGGCGCGCTAAGGTTCACAGACGAAGGGTTAAGGGAGAGATAGTCATTATTTTCCAAATTTTATAATAATAATAATAATAATAATAATAATAATAATAATAATAATAATAATAATAATAATAATAATAATAATAATAATAATAATAATAAGCTCCGTAGGGTCTTGAATAGGTGTATGGGGGGGGGAATACACCTATGGGCTATTTTTCTTTCCTCTAAAAACAGAGGGATCTCAAGATAGAGATCAATACGAAACTTTACACGCAAACTGTGACACCTGTTGACTGAAAAGAGTTTTGACCAAACAGGGTTGACGACTGATACTGAAAACTCTTCAGTAATGAGTTATCAGTCAAGTTGCTGGAACTTAACTGATGCACGTAAGGGCTTCAGTCGAGTTTGCTAAAATAGAGATGATATAAATCTTCCCGACTATCAGAGGATAGATCAGTCAGACTGATATCATACGCAGCGAAAATAACTTTATTTCGTAATAGCCTCGGTTGAGCACGTTGTTAGTGTTAGGTTTCTCTTTCAGTTATTCAGTATTCAGTTTATCAAAGATAAGAACACAAGTAAGTATGTAAAGACTGAAAGCTGTAAATAACACAAAGACTTTTACGTGGTTCGGAAAACACTTTCCTACATCCACGGTCGGTTGATCAGACCAACAATCCACTCCGCAAGTGCTTAACTGGTGCACTGCAAACCGAACCGTGTGCTTGCCGGGTGCACACAACCGTTTCACTGAAGAGTTCACTCTTCAGTACCCACACTTCACTCGTGTCGGATTTCTCACTCCTAGCACAACCTTGCACTAGGATCTCACGGAGTCAGAGTATCTTCCTGAACTCCTTCATCACTCAAACACTCGATTTCTTTCTCTCGAAAGGAGGTTTGAAAAACTTGCCAACTAAACTTCAAAGAACAAGTTCTTTGGAGCAAGTTTTGACCTGGGCTTCTGGGTAAACAGATATTTGCCTAAGGTCTAAGAGAATGTGTGTAATCAGCAGTGACTGATTTTGGCTTTGGAATTCTCTTCTTCGATTCAAGTTTTGGGGAAGTTAAGCTTTGAGCTTAGTAGCAATTTTGGCAGAGCTTCAGCTTATGTCGTTGAATCGGTGAAGATTGAAGTGATCCTCGAGCGCCACTTATAGGAGAGATCCTGAATAGATCCGTTGGCGGAGAACGTCTTCAAGATTTCTTCCGTTGGAGAGCCTTTTGAATTTGGGCTGAGGCTTCAATCTTCAAGGTTCCTTGTTTGGTGGGAACGGCTATCTTGATGAACAGGAGATGCGACGTCTCTGATAAAGTAACCACCAAATAGGAATGACCTCTGCAGAGAGGGATGATACTGAGATCTCTGCATTTAATGCGGCTGTACTATGTGAGCACGTGGCTTCCTTTGAACGTTGGAAGTTCAGTCCAAAGAAGAATGTTTAACTGATACTTGACTTTAGTATCAGTCCGCTGAGTCCACGGAGCACGCATTAAGTAATCAGTTCCGAACTGATTCTTCAACTGATACTTCAGTTGGTAACTTTAGTCTTCAGTCTTCAGAACCGCAAACTAAACTAGAAACGAACTCTAACACTTGAGTTCAAACTGTTCTAGTCTATTACAATTTGAACCTAATGATTTTGGTATCATCAAAACAAAACATGATATTCCATGGGGTTCCCAATAATAATAATAATAATAATAATAATAATAATAATAATAATAATAATAATAATAACAATAACAGTAATAATAATAATAAAAATGAATGGCTCCGATTTGAAACTGTGAACTGTCAATCCAAAAAAATTGAAATCAAAATCAATCCCAATAGAGACTGTTACTATTTTGATTTTTAGAACCATCGACTGCGATTTCGACTCAGACGATTCAATGATTTCGATTCTAAATGAACAAATCAACTAGTATGTGTGGAGAACGTGTTAGAACTTAGAAACGGTCTGAATCAAAAGTGTTAGCTGCATTACTATTGTGGTCCGAATGAAGGCATAACAAAAGTGACAAGGTCCATTTCTTTTTCTTTGAGATACAAAATACTCTTCCGTTTCATTTGAAATGTCTCATTTTCTATTTTGAGTTGTCCCATTTGAAATGGTTCAACTCATAAATAGAAAGAATTGTGCCCTTAATTTTAGGCTAGCCCATTTGAAATGTCTCTGCTGAAATAGAAATTTTATTAAAAAAAGAAAAAAGAGATTCAAGAGATAAAATAAAACAATCGAAAGCACCCACGAGAAACCATGGGTAATCGAAAAAACGACCAAGATTAGGAAAATATTTTTAGAGGGTCATCCTCGTCGAAAGAATCTTCGTCGTCCAACATATCACCCCATTTTTCTTTTGTGTAAAGGCCACTGCCGACATAGATCGAGCTGTGTCGGAAGAGGAGTGAATCACAAAGTTTTGCAAAATCGCATTTGAAATGTCTCACCTTACACATTTATCACATATTTTCTTAAGATAAAATATATTATAAATATATTATTTTTTTGTAAATAAAATGTATTTATAAAGATAAAATATAAATATAGATGACGAGTCATGTCCTAAAAAAATGGTATATTCTTGGCGTACGTAAAAATGACAAAGTGTCATATTTGTGGTAGACGGAATGACCATATATTATATTGATGAATTAATCAAATAACAACTAAACTAGTACAAATTAGACCAAATATCCAAACAAATGAAAAAATAATTCACACGATGTCGGTGAAACTCGAACCAATAATCTCTTATAAAACAGAGATTTTGATCCCTCAACTTTATCACTTAACTTGTTTTTTAAAATCTATATATATATTGTTGGAAAATAGAAGAAATATCTGATTCCAGTTTTGATGATCCCAAAACCCTTAGACTTAGCTTCTCTAGACTAGACTTCATGTTTGAACTCAACTGTTAGAGTTCAATCTTTTGACTAGAATAAAGGTAACTAATTGTTGTAGTTTCTCGACGGCAAAGACCGAAGAAACTAAAGACTGAAGACCTTGAAAATCAAAGCTTAACTGAAGACTGAACAACTGAAGAAAGATGATGGTGATACAAAGGACAATTGTACTGAAGTCAACGACTGAAAAACTGATGTGTCAAGCCTTATTAGTCAACTTTCTACTCGAACTAAAGCTCAGAGATTCGCATTAAATGCTCCTGCAACGGCATTAAATGCAATAGATATGAAGATCGTCATTTTCAGTACACCAACTTTCATTTCTAGTGTCAAAGTACTGACGCACCATGCTCCTATGACAAAGAGGACTCAAACTCTTAACCAATTAAGAGTCAATCAGATTGAAGCCTCAACCCAAAGTACGGAATGTCTCACAACCGCAGAAATTCTGAAGATCATCTCTCCCGCGGATCTATTCAAGACTTCGCCTATAAATAGAGCTCGAGGAAAACCTTCAATTAAAGAGCCAACATCTCCATGGATAAATTTCGAATCGAAGAAGAGAGTAATTCATTGTTGTAAAATCAGTCTAGCTGATTATTAAAACTCTCTTAATAGACTAGGCACCTCATGTTATATCATTAGCCTAGTATAGATTACTTGAGAGCCTGTTCTCAATAGTCTAAGTTGGAAGTGTTCAAACCTCTTTTCAAACAAGAGAAAAGTGTGTTTGAATGGTTGTTTAGTACCAAGAAACTAAACGAATGGTTCCTTGGCACCAATCAAGCCAAGTGATTGTTGTTTAGTACCAGAAAACCGAACTGTTCTGTCCCTTCGCACCTGGTAAGCCAAGTGGTGGTTGTTTAGTACCAGATAACTAAACTAGGTGGTTACCTTGGTACCAGTTAAACCTAGAGGGAGTTCAGATTAAAGGTTCTGGCTCCAATTATCTTAGCATTAGCTGAGTGGACACGACAGTGTCAGGGTGTGCTAAGTGTTAAATCCAATTCAGGGTGGATTGGTAGGTTTGCTGTGCACTTCTAAGCATAAGCCCAGAATGTTTGTCAGATAAATATTCTGGCTGTGTGTAGGAGAGATGTCTCCGAACCACGTTAAAAATCCTTGTGTTCTCTACTTGCTTTCAATTATTTCCTTTGTCTGTGTTAAACTATTTTCAACTGAAATGGATTAACTGAAAAGTGTAACTAAGGATTTTACAAGTGACAAACATTTTCTAAAGGTTATTCGCACTAAGTTTAAATTTCACTGCTGAGTTATTAATCCTATTGACGACTGATAGTCAGAGAGATTAATAACTCCACTATGTTTTACAAACTAGACTGAAGCCTTACTTGGATATCAGTTAAGCCCAGTGCTCGACTGTTGTCAACTCACCGAAGTATCTTCAGTATCAGTCTATAACCTATTTATAACTGAAACTGGTTAAGTTTGTTTGACTTGCGAAAAATAGCCCACATGTATATTTCCCCCTCCCCCATACACCTATCAGTCAACCCTCCGGGACCCCAACACACACACACACACACACACACACACACACACACACACACACACACACACACACACACACACACATATATATATATATATATATATATATATATATATATAGGGAGAGGTTCAAATAAGAACCACTAAATAAAATTAGAACGGAGAACTATTTTAAGCCATTCGATCATCAAGATCTACGGTGGATGCATCGTCTTGGTGGATGAATGCAGATCATGGGTTCGAATCCTGAAGGGAGCAAAATTTTTATTATTTTCGGATGCATTAAATTTAATAGCGAATGCATTAATTTATATAGCAGATGCATTGATTTTAATGGTTCTTATGTTATCACGATAAGTGTGGTTCTCATTATAACCACACCCTATATATATATATATATATATATATATATATATATATATATATATATATAAGCAAAATAAACTCTATCCTACGTGGCGTCGTATTCACTCTATTCCAATTTTCCTCAATTCTCATTAATTCTTATTTTTTCTAAATTTTTAATTAATGATTTTCGATATCTAATAAATATTGAGGATAATTCAACGAAAACAAAATCAAATTTAACACTCTTGAAATATTTGATCCTATCTTGATGATAAATTAATGAGGGTAACCTTAACTTCGTAAATAAATACGCTCAATAATAATCTTTCATTACAAACATTTTCATGGCGCATAATATATATATATATATATATATATATATATATATATATAGAGAGAGAGAGAGAGAGAGAGAGAGAGAGAGAAAGGTTAAACAGAGAATGACAAATATGTAGAGAATAGAGAATAAATCCTGAGCCTTGATTTATGCCATCTAACGCACCAGATTTTTCCTAATTTTCGGTTACATTAATTAAATTCAAGGACATGCATGTAATTTACTTTTTATCATTAACAATCATTCCTATATTCAAGGTAGATATGATTTTATTATTTATGGAATATACGCTAGAAGATTAAACTTAATTCTTTCATGCATTAAATTATAATATGTGATTTCTTTTTCTCTCCAGTCGTTTCCAATATTTACAATGTTGAACTCCAATGTTGTCGACGCAATTTAAAATTTGGTCAATATATTTTATTGTGATGTTCGTAATTTTGTTATGCTTGTTCTAAAAATTTCATGTTAAATATTTTATGCCATTAAAAAAATTCGAATATTTTATTTATGTGTTCATAATTTTTTTAAGCTTGTTCGAAATGTTTTCTGTTAGATAATTTATGTCTGCAAAAAAAAAATCAAATATTTTATTTACATGTTCGTAATTTTTTAAAACTTGTTCAAATTGTTTTATATAAAAAAAAACAAAAAAAACATATTTTATAGCAGAAACGAAAATAAAAGCAGTTCACTGAGACATAAATGAACAGAGCACAATTTATAAATGAACAGAATATAATATCTAAATGAACAGATATATTCAAATTTACTTGACGCATGAATATCCCCAAAATTCCAAAATTGCTCATTCAATTTGATAAAAAAAAATAAATGCTCATGAATAAATGAACATAAAATAATTTATAAATGAACAGAACACAATATCTAAATGAACAGATATATTCAGATTTACTGGACGCATGAATGTCCCCAAAATTCTAAAATTGCTCATTCAATTTGACGAAAACTCCGTCCACAACCAGTTCGATCGAGAACTCCGTCTACAGCCAGTCCAATCGCCGCCTCTAGAAGACCGGCGATTGGCCGCCGTTCCATGCCCTCCATCTTCTCAAAGTCATGGTTGAACACAGCCTCCTTCTCAAAATCGGGCAGTGGTCGCCGTCCGCCACCTCTGAAATTCCGGTAGGGTTGTCGTTCGTGAATTGGGGCCAACCGAAGGCTGACGCCGCCTACGTTCGCGGCATCCACTCCATCAACCCCTTCATACGACGTCGTGCGAGTACAACCCCAAATTGCTGGCTCCTGAATCGAGATCGGATACGCTGCGCCCCTACAGATGCATGATTCGGAGGAAGAAATTGGAGCAAATTGAGAAATGAGAAATTGGAGAATAATGGAAGAAATGGGTTATTGGTAAGCGATAAATTAGGAGGAAAGTTGGGAAAGATAAGTTTTGCTCAATCCCATATTACCCTTTCGTGATTGAAAAAACAAGGGAGCAATAAATTCAATTATTAAACAATTTAAAACTTCTAAAATAGGAACCGTTAGATTTGATAAAATGGAGGGACATGATTTATTTTCTATTCTCTATACATAGGGTCATTCTTTGTTTAACTTGACCCTATATATATATATATATATATATATATATATATATATATATATATATATATATTAGAGTTAACCTCTTCAATTAAGAATCTAAACATTCGAATAAAAAAAACATTTCCATGGTGATTTTGTAATTTTGTTTATTCTTTATAGAGCTGTGTATTTTCGAACCTCAACCAATTAACACTAATTCAAATTATTAATAAATTATAGATTGACTCAAATATAGATGAATCCTATCAAAGGTAGAATTCTTTGTGAAATTATTAGCTATCTTAAAGCAAAATAAACTCTATCCTACGTGGCGTCGTATAATCACTCCATTCCAATTTTCCATAATTCTCATTCATTCTTATTTTTTTCTAAATTTTTAATCAACAATTTTCGATATCTAATAAATATTGAGGATAACAAGAGGTATTTTGAATTTATTTTAGAGTTAACCTCTTCAATTAAGAATCTAAACATTCGAACCTCAACCAATTAACACTAATTCAAATTATTAATAAATTATAGATTGACTCAAATATAAATGAATCTTATCAAACGTAGAATTCTTTGTGAAATTAACTATCTTATATTTCATCTATAAAAAGGTGTATAATTAATTTTATTTCTTTAACCTCAACTATTCTTATCGGTTGGCAAGTTCGTATACCAGTATTTCTCATCTCTATCTCCGTCTGCTCTCTTTCTACGTAGAGGTATTTATTCAGCTTTTTAATTATCATTGTGCTGCTTAATCTTATCTTGATTAATTTTTCTTTTTTGCTTTCTCAGTTTAGATACCATTTGTTGTATTTCAATTATATCCCTTTTCTATTGGCATCTTTTAATTTTGTGCTAATCGGTTGAGTGATGCTTATTGGCATAATGGAAATTAGGTAGATATAATATTTTAAATTAGATTACATTACATAAAACGATTCAATAAGAAATTGGTGAATTTCTTAAGCAGCTAATTTTTCTTTTTCAATCCTGTATAATGATTTAAACAAAATTAAGATAGATATTACTTCAACAAATTAGATGACATGAATATTTAATGCATATATTTAGGAGGGATATTTTTAATATTTTTCTTCACGTAGATAGATTTAATTAAATAAAATCTTAAATATGATGAAATATTTAGAATGATTTTAAACAAAATTAAGATAGATATTAATTCAATAAATTAGATGACATGAATATTTAATGTATATGTTTGGGAGGGATATTTTTAATATTTTTCTTCACGTAAATAGATTTAATAAAATAAAATTTTAAATATGATGAAATATTCAGAATGATGAAAATCTCCTCAAAGCATAAATAACTTTTTTTACCAACTAAATCACTTTATATCAAGTTAAATAAGGAATAAGAGTAATGTTCGATTTTGCATGATTCGAAATATCATTTGTTGTATGATTCATTACGTATTTGATAATTGATTTACTTATTCTAAATATAGGAAATGTTGACGAATAATGAAGCTATTCGTTTGAATGCCATCAATTCAAAAATATGAAATAAAAATGTGGTGGTCAGAATTTTGCGCTTATAAGTTCAAAAGGATAAATTAGGCAAGGAAGAACTTGAAATGATCGTGATTGATGAATGAGTATGTCCTATCACAGTTTTATTGAATAAATAGTTTTGTAAAATTATTAATTTTCAATTTACTATTTTCACTAAATTTCCTATCCGGTTCTGGAGAAGGCAATCCTTAGTGAATGTTTGTGTTGGAAACCTTGTGGAATATCCTAATCCTTGTTTTGATGATACCAAAATCCATAGGTCTTAATTGTAATAGACTAGAACAGTTTTGAACTCAAGTATTAGAGTTCATTTCTAGTTTAGCTTGCGGTTCTGAAGACTGAAGACTGAAGACTGAAGACTGAAGATACCAACTGAAGTATCAGTTGAAGAATCAGTTCGGAACTGATTACTTAATGCGTGCCGCGTGGACTCAGCGGACTGATACTAAAGTCAAGTATCAGTTAAACTTTCTTCCTCGGACTGAACTTCCAACGTTCAAAGGAAGCCACGTACTCACAAAAGTACAGCCGCATTAAATGCAGAGATCTCAGGATCTCCTTATCTCTGCAGAGGTCATTCTTATTTGGTGGCTACTTTATCAGAGACGTCACATCTCTTGACCTTCAAGAGAGCCGTTTCCACCAAACAAGGAACCTCGAAGATTGAAGCCTCAGCCCAAATTCGAAATGCTCTCCAACGGAAGAAATCTTGATGACGTTCTCCGCCAACGGATCTATTCAAGACCTCTCCAATAAATAGTGCTCGAGGATCAACTTCAATCTTCACCGATTCAACGACATAAGCTGAAGCTCTGCCAAAATCGCTACTCAGCCTAAAGCTTAACCTCCCCAAAGCTTGAATCGAAGAAGAGAATTCCAAAGCCAAAATCAGTCACAACTGATTACATACATTCTCTTAGACCTTAGGCAAACCCTCTGTTTACCCAGAAGCCAAGGTCAAACTTGCTCCAAAGAACTTGTTCTTTGAAGTACAGTTGGCAACCGTTCAAACCTCATTTCAAGAAGAAAGAGTAGAGTGTTTGAGTGATTCGGAGTTCAGGAAGGTACTCTGACTCTGAGAAGTCTTAGCGCGGGTTGTGCTAAGTGCGAGAAATCCGACACGAGTGAAGTGTGGGTACTGAAGAAGTAGTTTCTACAGTGGTACGGTTGTGTGCACCCGGCAAGTACACGGTTTGGTTTGCAGTGCACCTGTTAAGCACTTGCGGAGTGGATTGTTGGTCTGATCAACCGACCGTGGATGTAGGAAAGGGTTTTCCGAACCACGTAAAAGTTTCTGTGTTATTTACAGCTTTCAGTTTTACATTATTACTTGTGTTGTTTCAATTGATAAACTGAATACTGAATAACTGCAAAGAGAAACCTAAGACTAACAACGTGCTCAACCGAGGCTATTACGAAACTAAGTTTATTTCCGCTGCGTATGATATCAGTCTGACTAATCTATCTTCTGATAGTCAGGAAGAGTGTTATCATCTCTGTTTTAGCAAACTCGACTGAAGCCCTTACGTGCATCAGTTAAGTTCCAGTAACTTAACTGATAACTCCTTACTGAAGAGTTTTCAGTATCATTCGTCAACCCTGTTTGGTCAAAACTCCTTTTAGTTAACAGGTGTCACAGTTTGCGTGTAAAGTTTCGTTTTGATCTCTATCTTGAGATCCCTCACTTGGAGAAAAGAAAAATAGCCCATAGGTGTATTCTCCCCCCTCCCCTCATACACCTATTCAAGACCCTCCGGACCTAACAGTTTCTTTTGCTATAAATAAACAAGAGTAAGAAACAAATTGCTTTCAAATTAATGTAGGATTATACCTATCATAACATGTGATTAGTCATGGACAACTATATGTGGCAATCTGTTGGGAACTTAATGAAATATCCTAATCCTTATTTTGATGATACCAAAATCATTAGGTTTCTTTTGTAATAGACTAGAACTGCTTGAACTCAAGTGTTAGAGTTCTTTTTCTAGTTTAGCTTGCTGTTCTGAAGACTGGAGACTGGAGACTGAATAACGAAGGACTGAAGATTGAAGACTGAAGTTGCCGATTGAAGCATCAGTCGAAGAATCAGTTTTGACTGATAACTTAATGTGTGCCACGTGAAATCAACGGACTGATACTAAAGTTAAGTATCAGTTAAATATTCTTCCTCGGACTGAACCTCCGACGTTCAAAGGAAGCCACGCACTCCAGAAGTACAGCCGCATTAAATGCAGAGATCTCAAGATCGTCCTTTCTCTGCAGAGGTCACTCCTATTTGGTGATTACTTTTTCAAAGATGTCGCATCTCCTGCTCTTCAAGATAGCTGTTCTCACCAAACAAGGAACCTCGAAGATTGAAGCCTCAGCCCAAGTTCAAATTACTCTCTAACGGAAGAAATCTTCAAGACCTTCTCCGCCAACGGATCTATTCAACACTTTTCCTATAAATAGCACTCGAGGATCACTTCAATCTTGACCAATTCAAAGACATAAGTTGAAACTCTGCCGAAATTGTTTCTCAGCTAAAGCCCAAGCTCTCCAAAATTTGAATCGAAGAAGAGAATCCCAAAGCCAAAAATCAGTCACTGCTGATTACATAAATTCTCTTAGACCTTAGGCAAACCTCGTTTATCTAAAGCCTAGGTCAAACTAACTGCAAAGAACTTGTTCTTTGAAGTTTAGTTGGCAAGTTTTCAAATCTCCCTTCAATCGAGTGAATCGAGTGTTTGTGTTGTAAAGGAGTTCAGAATGGTACTCTGTCTCCGTGAGATCCTAGTGCCCTGTGCGTGCTAGGAGTGAGAAATCCAACAAGGTGTGTTGGTACTGAAGATTGGATCTTCGGTTGTTTCGGTTGTGTGCACCCGTAAGCACATGTTCAGGTTTGCAGTGCACTAGTAAGCACTTGCAGAGTGAAGTTGTTGGTCTGATCAACCGACCGTGGATGTAGGAAGTGTTTTCCGAACCACGTAAAAATCTCTGTGTTATTTACAGCTTTCAGTATTTACGTTCTTACTTGTGCTCTTTCTTTTGTAAACTGAAAACTGACTAATTGCAAATAGAAACTTAAGACTAACAATGTGCTCAACTCACAAGCTATTGCGAAATAAAAGTTTTCCGCTACGTGTGTTATCAGTCTGACTGATCTATTTCTAATAGTCAGTAAGATATATAACATCTCTGTTTATCAAACTCGACTGAAGCCTTACGTGCATCAGTTAAGTTCTTTTGGCTTAACTGATAACTCCTTACTGAAGAGTTTTCAGTATCAGTAGTCAACCCTGTTTTGGTCAAAACTCTTTTCAGTAAACAGGTGTCTGAGTTTGTATTTGAAGTTTTGTTTTGATCTCGTGTAAAGATCGAAAATAGCCTATAGGTGTATTCCCTCCCATACACCTATTCGAGACCCTCCAGACCTAACAATTGGTATCAGAGCAGGTTGTTCGCAAGAACAATTCTATTTTGATTAGGTTCTAATTGAACTAGATCCTTTTTCTCAAAGGTCTCGAAAAAAATTTCTCTTTCAAAAAGTGTTTACTGCTTTTCATATTTGTTGTTATCTGTTCTCTATTTTTATATGGAGACTAACCACAGCAGAATATCCTCTCTACCTATGTTTAGTATTGAAAAATACGACATATGGAAGTTTCGGCTTGAAAGCTTTCTCACCGCTCAGTATTGTCGAATGTGGAAAGTCATCACCAATGGACTCATCGTCATCACTGAAATTGTCAGAAGAATTCCTCTAGAACCATCTAGAGATTCGTTCGATGATGTTCAGATCAAGCCAAAGGCAGACTTCACCACAGAAGAAAGGAAGCAGGATGAGCTTGACAACCTCACCAAAAGCATCATCTCCGGCACAGTTCCAGACAAGCACGTCACTAAGATCATCAAGTGCAGAACTGCAAAGGAGACGTGGGACATTCTTGAAGGAATGTGCATCGGATTCGAGGAGATAAATGAGAACAAGTTGTCCATTGCTTGTCAGAAATTCGACTCCTTCCTCATGCTCAAGAATGAATCTGTCGACGAGATGGAACTCAGATTCAACCAGATCCTGAACAAATTTCAATCCATCTCGAAGGAAAAGTACACTCAATGAGAAATCAACCTGAAGATTCTTCGAGCACTTCCGCGAGGAGATTGGCAGATCTACTCAGTCGCTCATCAGAACAAGCCAGGATTTAGTCGGCTCCCGACAAACAAGCTTTTCTCTGATCTCTTGGCAAATGAGTTCGACATTCAGATAAATCTTGGAACCAAGAGGGCTGGAGGATCATATGAATATGGTCCATCAACCTCAAGAGGAGCAGCACTGAAAGCTTCAGCAAAAGAAAGCAAGAAGCAGACAAAGGAACCAGCGGAACTCAAGCCCGAAGACTTCTTCAGTCAACATGCTTTGTTGACTGAAAGATTCAACAAGATGGAGTCTAAATTCTGCAAGTACAGGAAGTTCCACAAGCAGCACTACAAAGGAAAAGAAAGAGAAAGAAAGTCCAGATATTCCACTGACAGAAGCGGAGAAAGAAAATACACCACCCTTGACCTGAAAGATATGGAATGCTTTGGATGCAAGAAGAAAGGGCACTTTCGAACTGAATGGCCTGAACTGATGCAGTCTGAGCGCAAGGAGCTGAAAGCCAAGAGAGATCACAAATATGCGAAGAAGAAAATGATGGTTGCTGACGATGCAGGATCTTCCGAAGAAGCATCAAAATCGTCCGACTTCAACTCAACCAGCTCAGATGATGAGAGCCAAGCCCTGATGGCTAACGAAGATGTTCGAAGATCTCCTCAAGCAGAATCAGAAAATGGAAAATGAGATCAATGATGAACGAATCAAGAATCAGACAATCATCTACTTTCCGGATGAAACTTGTCTTGACGAACTTATCATGAAGAACAGTCGACTAGAAGAAAAGCTCAGAATTTCTACTTCAGAGTGTGACAAAGCATCTCATGAAATCAAGAGACTCAATCACAAATTGGAAGAAACAGTCAAGGATTGCATGATGAAGTCTCCCATGATGACCAACTTTCCTTCAAAAGCCCTTGTCGAAAGCATAAGAGGAAAGGTTACTTCAACTGTTGAAGGAAAGAACATCGTGATCGAAGAAGCAGCTGACGCTTCTGAAAACAACACTTCAGAAAAATCAAGAGATCATGATATGGAAAAAGTTCGGAAATGCAAACTGATGGCAAGAACAAATGTTCCTCCTCCACAAAGCTACAGACGAACCAAGGAGGCCCCCAACCAGATCATCCTTCTGAGAAGACTGGAAAGCAGATTTCAGTCAAAGATAGGGCAAGGAACATCAAGACTCAAGCAGAATCTTCCTCACCAGTTCAGGGGGAAGAACAACAACATCAGTCAGAAACTGAAACCAATTCAGTTTTGAAAAGAACAACATCCATGGAGACAAAGCTATGATAAGTCCAGACGAGCCAAATGCCAATCACGACAGCATGCAACTGGACATCATATGACTCATGTTCCACAACATCAGTCAAGTCTCCATCAGTCAAGAATGACTCACGTTTCTCAAAGGAAATACTCTGTGGAGCAAAGAAGACCTCAACAACTCACCAGACAAAGCTTCTACAAGAGTGAGGCTCTCAAAAGGAAAGCTCAACAGAAGATTGCTCATGTGCCAACTGAAGCACCGACTACTTCAGTCAAACAACCGACAAAGCGCAAGAGATCAGCAAAAAAACCAGCTCTGAAGCAGATATGGGTTCCAAAAGAAACACGTGCTAACAATGAAGGACCCAAACATTGATTGGGTACCTAAATTAACTCTTCTTTGCAGGTCTAAAACAGGAAACACAAAAAGAAGGAAGAAGTTAAAGTCTCAATCAGAACATGGTACCTAGATAGCGGCTATTCGAAACACATAACGGGCTACAAAGAATATATAACTCAATATGTTGAGAAAGCTGGATCAAAAGTTGCATTCGAAAACAACTCAATTGGAGAAACAAAAGGCTATGGTGTACTCGACATGGCGGATTTGCAGTGAAGATAAAAAAGGATGAATTCACTATCAGAAACAATCAAAAGAAGGTGGTTCTGAGAGAGATCAGACAAGGAAGTCTCTATGTCATCTCATAGGAAGATAGCCCTCTAGAAACATGTCTCATCAGCAAAAGCAGCTCGGAGCTCAACTGGCTGTGGCACAAGACACTAAATCACCTCAACTTCAAAACGATCAACAAGCTTGCTAAGCATCAATTGGTAGAGGGCTTACCCTCTATTGTGTTCCAAAAGAAGCAAGAATGTGAAGCATGTCAAAGAGGAAAGCAAACCAGGACGTCATTCAAGTCAAAGTCAGGACACTCCTCTGGAAGAATTCTTCAACTACTTCACATGGATCTGTTTAGCCCAATCTCTCCCAGAAGCTACAATGGTAGGAAGTATACCTTAGTTGTCGTGGATGATTATTCACGATATACTTGGGTTATCTTTCTCTACAACAAGAAAGAGACACTGCTTGAATTGTTAAAGCTGCTGAGAAGACTAAGTGTTGAAAAGGAAGTCAACATCATCAGCATCAGATCAGATCGAGGGACTGAATTTCTCAAGGCCGTCATTCGTGACTACTGTGAGGAAAAATGAATCATTCATCAAACTTCTGCAGCGAGGACTCCTCAGCAAAATGGAGTAGCAGAAAGAATAAACATGTCTTTGAAGGAAGCAGCAAGAACGATGCTAGCCAAATCAAAACTCCCTTTGAAGTTTTGGGCCGAAGCAGTCAACAACGCATGCTACACACAGAATTGCTCATTCCTCACTCAAAGACATGGGAAAACTCCATACGAACTATGGAAGAACAGGAAGCCTTCAATCTCATATTTTCATGCTTTCGGTTCTCGGTGTTTCATTCACAACAATGACAAGAGGAGATTAAATACATTTGATAGCAAGGCTGATCCAGGAATCTTTCTTGGATACTCTGGAACTGAACGATCCAGCAGAGCCTATCGAGTGTTTAATTCTCGAACTCTTTGTATTGAAGAAACACCACATGTTGTTTTTGATGAGTCTACTGATGATTTCAGGAAACTGAAAGAAGTGTTGAGAACACTGAAGTTTCCAGAACTGAAAAGCAGGACACCGAATCTTCTACAGTCTTGGTGTGGGGACTCAGAAAAGAAGAAGATACTGAAAAGATTCAGTATCAGAAGATCAGTCAAAGGTCTGAAGCTCAGACTGGAACCACTGCAGATGGCATCAGTAAAGGGGAAACTCCGTTAGCCGAAGAACAAGTTGAACCTGCTAAAGCACCACCAGTTCAACACTCTCCTGCTCGAGAAAATCCTGAACGATTCAGAACCATTCTGACTGAAGAACCTCTACCATTGCCAGAAGAAATCAAGAAGTATCGAAGATGGTTTGAACTTCATTCAAAGGAGAACATCATTGGAGAACCATCAAACGGTGTAAAGACTCGAAGATCAATGTGCAACCTTGTCTTTGATATCAACCAGAACGGCATCAACGAAGATAAGAACTTCAGTTGTTTCTTATCATCTACAGAGCCCAAGGACATTGAAGAAGCTCTGAATTCCACTTAATGGGTCATCGCAATGCAAGAAGAGCTCAATGAATTCAATCGAACTTCAGTTTGGGAACTTGTGGATCGACCAGACGATGCAAAAGTGATTGGTTTGAAATGGATTTTCAAAAATAAGAAAGATGAAGAAGGAAATGTAGTGAGAAACAAAGCAAGGCTAGTAGCAAAAGGATACAGTCAAGAAGAAGGAATCGACTACGATGAGACTTTTGCCCCAGTTGCCAGATTGGAAGCAGTCAGGCTCTTCTTAGCCTTTGCCGCTCACAAATGATTCAAGGTACACCAAATGGATGTGAAATGCGCATTTATCAATGGAGTGCTCACCAATGAAGTCTACGTGGAACAACCTCCAGGTTTTGAGGTTGCAGGACCAGAAAAGGTGTACAAGCTGAAGAAAGTGCTCTATGGGTTGAAACAAGCACCAAGAGCATGGTATGATACTCTTTCTGAGTATCTTGTAGAACAAGGGTTCAAGAAAGGATCAGTGGACAGAACCTTGTTCACTCTCAAAGAAGGAGAAGATCTCCTACTTGTTCAGATTTATGTCGATGACATAATCTTCGGATCCAAATCCGAACGCATGTGCAAAAACTTTGCTGATATCATGACTAATAAGTTTCAGATGTCCATGATGGGAGAAATGAATTTCTTTCTTGGATTACAAGTCAAGCAGACCAGCGAAGGAATACTGATCAACCAGTCAAAGTACGCCTAGGAACTGATCGCCAAGTTCGGTATTCAGCACATGAAATCAGTCAAGATTACAATGAACACAAACTGGAAAGTAGATCCAAGATCAGAAGGAAAATCTGTATCGTCAACCAAATACAGAGAAATCATTGGATCATTGTTGTATTTAACTGCTAGCAGACTAGATATCGCTTATGCAGTCGGGGTTTGTGCAAGATATCAGTCAGATCCAAAGGAAGCTCATATGGATGCTGCAAAACGAATTTTGCGATATCTCAAGGGCATACCCAATTTAAGATTGTGGTACCCAACTGACGATGACTTCAAGCTCACCGAATATTTAGACTCAGATTTTACAGGATGCAAAATTGATCACAAATTAACTTCGGGAACTTGTCAATTCCTAGGCAACAAACTTATCTCGTGGTTTTCAAATAAGCAGACTTCAGTCCCCACCTCCACAACTGAAGCTGAATATGTTGCTGCGGGAAGCTGCTGTTCACAACTCCTATGGTTAGTCCAACAACTGAAGGACTATGGGATCGAAGAGAAGAAAGTCTCAATCTATTGCGACAGCTCCAGTGCTATTGCAATCTCACAGAATCCAGTTCATCACACCAGAGTCAAGCATCTTGCAATCCGACATCACTTCATTCGTGATCACGTCGAAAAGAAGAATATCTCTGTTGAATGGATTCCGACCGCAGTTTAGAAAGCCGACCTACTAACCAAAGCTCTTCCTGAAGAAAGGTTCAACGATCTGTGTGGAAAGATCAACCTCATCAACCCAGAAGAGTGATGTTGTGTTTGAAGATCTCCTCTACAGTCACGATGACTGGTGGTCAACCAACTGGTGCTCTACAACTGCTGACGTGGAAAGAAATGAAGACATGTTTTCATCTGAAGAGAACGTTTTCTGACAAGACAACCAGATTCTGAGGTATCGGCTGACTACAATGATCAATCGATCAGTAAGTATCTTCAACTTACTCTTTGAAAATCAGTTATTTCAGTTATGAGTGCTTTGTTTGTTTTCAAAAGGTTTAGCTAACTGATCGGTTTGTTTCAAAATCTTTAACTGATTGTTGGAAAGTGAAATATCCGTGAAGGATAAATACTTTTAAGAAGATTTGAATTTGATTTAACTTATCATGATCTTCTCTCAAAATCTTTCCAACCTTTTGCCTCTAAAATGAAAATCTTGAGAATCTCATTGTTTTGACAAAATGCAATGAACTTTCTCACGTTTTGAAGCTTCCGTCCTCTACAGTGACGGCGGACCTGAAATTTTCCTTCAAAAACATTTTAGGCACAGTTTTCGAAAAACTTTTTCATCTTCTTTCTTGTTAAAATAGTCTATTTATACCTTGATGTCTTATTTTCTTTTCTGCATCAACTAACAATTTCCACAGCCTTCACTGTGAGAAAAATGTCAATCTTTCAAAAAATTGCAGAGAAAAATTTTATTCCGACAAAGAAGAAATCAATGACTGCGAACTCATGGAGTGGGAGAATGACGCTCACATACTTGATCTTCACCGGACCCTTCCACTGGATCTCAACGTCTCTCCGACGTCAAGCTTATCTCTACTCTCACTTATATCCAGCGACGCG
Organism: Salvia miltiorrhiza; assembly: GCF_028751815.1. Classification (NCBI taxonomy): domain Eukaryota; kingdom Viridiplantae; phylum Streptophyta; class Magnoliopsida; order Lamiales; family Lamiaceae; genus Salvia; species Salvia miltiorrhiza. Next base: position 51,453,744 of record NC_080394.1, on the reverse strand, counting down.
AGTGTCTTCCATCCTCATGCCTGGCGCCAAGGAGCTTCAAAGCTTCCGGAGGTTATCAAGTTTATTTCAAATATCTTGTACACCTCCATGGCATGCAACAACAACGAGTTCTCTCTCGTTGTACGCCGGCATCATCAGCCGCACAAGGTCCTTTCTTCAAAGACCTCATGCTGGCAAATCGACAGTGTTAGTCTTCACGACAGTCACAGATTCAATTTTTCCTTCTCACGCCTTTCTCCCATACTCTCCCTATTTCTCCACCCCTGTCACCTCTCTCTTCTTCTTAAGCCTATCTTTCTTCCTCCAAGGTAGCCTTCTCCCTTTTCTAAGGCAGCCTCCTTCATCTTTTCGTCTCCCTCATTCTCTCGCTCTCCATCACTTCTCCGTCTCCCTTCTCATCTCTCACCTCCGCACTGGCGTCTTCCTCTTCTGCATCTCTGGACTCATCCTTTTCTCGAGTCCTCTCACGAGTTCTTGAGAATCGGAGTTGAGTACCGTCTGATCATAGCTTCCATCATCAGCTCTCTTTTTGATGTTGCCAAAAATGCGGAAAATAGGAAGTCAGAGAAAAACCTTCTCGAAGGTAGTTCCCTGCATCTTTTCGAAAGACTGAAGATGGTAAAGCAAAAGGATCACCAGAAGTTGTAAGGATGACGTTTAAGTAAAGACCTCAAGTCAACGGAAAATAAGTGTGAGTGGAACAAGCTTAGGAACATGAAGACTGAAGATGAAGATCAAGAAGTTCAAGGTGCAGACAAGCAGACTGCTGGAGTCCATGGGTTTCCCATGTGTTTTCTTTGTTGTTTTTGCTCCCTTGTATGTCTTGCCCTGTACCTCGACTGATGTCTCATCAGTTTTTCTTTAAATGAAAAAGAACTTCTTTTTGATCTCAACCTGAAGACAATGACTTTTTGTCCAGGCTCTGATTATTGTTTTTCTGTCTTGTCCTTATTCTGTTTGAACTGTTGCGTTCTTCTCTCTGAGTACAAGTTTTAGAATTTCTTGTTAAGGGGGAATAGTATTTACCCTGTTTAATAACTTGGGCTTTGAGTTCTGTCTTTTTCTTGCTTAGAACTATTGTGTGGTTTTGGCATCATCAAAAAGGGGGAAATTGTTGGGAACTTAATGAAATATCCTAATCCTTGTTTTGATGATACCAAAATCATTAGGTTTCTTTTGTAATAGACTAGAACTGCTCGAACTCAAGTGTTAGAGTTCTTTTTATAGTTTAGCTTGCTGTTCTGAAGAACGAAAGACTGAAGTTGCCGACTGAAGCATCAGTCGAAGAATCAGTTTTGACTGATTACTTAATGTGTGCCACGTGGAATCAGCAGACTGATACTTAAGTTAAGTATCAGTTAAACATTCTTCCTCGGACTGAACCTCCAACATTCAAAGGAAGCCACGCACTCCAGAAGTACAGCCGCATTAAATGCAGAGATCTTAAGATCGTCCTTTCTCTGCAGAGGTCACTCCTCTTTGGTGATTACCATTTCAGAGATGTCGCATCTCCTGCTCTTCAAGATAGTCGTTCTCACCAAACAAGAAACCTCGAAGATTGAAGCCTCAGCCCAAGTTCAAATTACTCTCTAACGGAAGAAATCTTGAAGACCTTCTCCGCCAATGGATCTATTCAAGACTTCTCCTATAAATAGCATTCGAGGATCACTTCAATCTTCACCGATTCAATGACATAAGCTGAAACTCTGCCGAAATTGTTTCTCAGCTAAAGCCCAAACTCTCCAAAGTTTGAATCGAAGAAGAGAATCCCAAAGCCAAAAATCAGTCACTGCTGATTACATAAATTCTCTTAGACCTTAGGCAAACCTCGTTTATCCAAAGCCTAGGTCAAAATAACTGCAAAGAACTTGTTCTTTGAAGTTTAGTTGGCAAGTTTTCAAACCTCTCTTCAACCGAGTGAATCGAGTGTTTGTGTTGTAAAGGAGTTCAGAAAGGTACTCTGTCTCCGTGAGATCCTAGTGCCCAGTGCGTGCTAGGAGTGAGAAATCCAACAAGGTGTGTTGGTACTGAAGATTGGATCTTCAGTTGTTTCGGTTGTGTGCACTCGTAAGCACTTGCAGAGTGAAGTTGTTGGTCTGATCAACCGACCGTGGATGTAGGAAGTGTTTTCCGAACCACGTAAAAATCTCTGTGTTATTTACAGCTTTCAGTATTTACGTTCTTACTTGTGCTCTTCCTTTTGTAAACTGAAAACTGACTAATTGCAAAGAAAAACTTAAGACTTTCAACGTGCTCAACTCACAGGTTAATGCGAAACAAAAGTTTTCCGCTGCGTGTGTTATCAGTCTGACTGATCTATCTTCTAATAGTCAGTAAGATATATAACATCTCTGTTTATCAAACTCGACTGAAGCCTTACGTGCATCAGTTAAGTTCTTTTGGCTTAACTGATAACTCCTTACTGAAGAGTTTTCAGCATCAGTTGTCAACCCTATTTTGGTCAAAACTCTTTTTAGTAAACAGGTGTCTGAGTTTGTGTTTGAAGTTTCGTTTTGATCTCGTGTAAAGATCGAAAATAGCCTATAGGTGTATTCCCCCCCATACACATATTCGAGACCCTCCGGACCTAACACAATCTCAAAAGTCACAATAAAAAAGAGTCTAAAGATTTTAGTATATGATAAGAGTGGTCATACGCATGTGTAGAGACCCAAAATATTTTGACTACAAAATTATTAAATTCTTTAATTTATTTTTTTCCAATTAAATATTAAGATTTATAAGTCGTGCCTAGTTATTGCATGAGCATGAGCATTTAATCATAATAATTTATAAGTATTTATTATTATTTATTTTTCTATTGGGGAATTTATTTATTTTGTTATACTAAGTTACTACATATTAAAACTCAAGCAATTATATTTTTATTTAAGCCCAAATAAATTCCTTTTCAAATTCTGAAGCCCACTTATTGGCCCACAAAGAAGCAGTAGAGTTTCTTCATTCTTTTTCCTTGATTCTCGTCCCTTCCATGAACCCAAATTTTCCTTGTTGAGCAAATCCTAAACTATGGAAAGATTTATTTGATTGATCTCCCTTCCCAAAATAAATATCTGACTCCTTGTATAAATAGCAGCCCGCAAAAACTTAAATGAGCGCCGTGTATTTTTTGCGCTCACATGGTGCGCGCTGAATTTAATATATATTGAAAAGAAAAAAATTAATTGTCGCTACCGCTGGACAACCTGTACTCCTCTCTCTTCTCTCGCTCATCATCTTTCTCTTCTCTCTCAAAGGAACACGCAAACAACGCCGCGCCGTCCTCCTCCTTCTTCGCCGGCGGACTCAAGGCGAAGTTGCTAATGTCGACGGCGGCTCCCGTCGAGCAACCGCCCACCGATTTTAAGCGAGAGGGAGATGGTGAAGGCGCCGACCTTCACCGATTGAGCCTTGAGGGCGGTGGCGGCGGCGTTGTAGTTGCAAATTGAGATCTCGCTTGTGTATTATTGTCAACGAGTTCAGGGAGATAGAGGAAAAGGGGCGGAGACACCGAGGGAGGCGATATCATCGGGAATCGAAAGTGGGCAGCGGTTCCAGAAAATTGCTGCAAAATAGTTCCTTTTTCTTTGTCTTGTTTGAATTTTTGATCGGTTATCAGGTCTCTGAGATGATTTCTAATGCTGATTGGATTTTGCTTTGAAGGAGATGAGAGATTGCTTGTGGCAGACTTTATGTCAAATGAGACTTCTACCATACATACATTTTATAAAGGTTAATGGACACTTTTAACACTAGAAAATGACACGGTTTAGCTTAGAAAATGAAACTTTTAAAATATCTAATGACATACTAAAGCTCGTGGAGAGAAAAACAATGACACTATCATTTATTTAAGGGTTAATAGCCAGAAAATACACGAACTATTTACGAATTTGCATTTTGCACATCACCTTCAAAAATAGCTCCAGAATACATCACTTTTTAATTTCATTGCAATTTGCACATGTGTTGACCACCACCTTGATCGGTGTTGACGTGACGCTAAGAATTTTCAGACGTAGACTCACCGGCATTCAAAATGACGTCGTTTTGAGTGAGTATAAATAAAATAAAATAAAATAAAGAGGGAAATATTTCCAGTTCTTCTTCACCGGCCTTTTCTGTTTCTCTCTCTACGCAGATGGCCTCACAACGGTGCCCCCTGTTCTTTCTCACCGGCGTTGATGCCGAGCACCACCGCCACCTTTTCCAGACGCAGCACCGCCACATTCTTTTCGCACAACATCAGCGTCACCCCCCTCCCCCCAAAAAAATCTAATTATTTGAAAATCTAGAAATCTACAAAAAAAAAAAAACTAGATATGTGGCGGTGGTTATGGTGGAGGTGAGGCGGCGCGAACTGGGTGGAGGCGGCACAAATCTAGATCTGTGGCGGTGACAGAAAGGAGAGGGGATTTCAGAGAGATTTAGGGATTTAAGCATAAAGGTTTCTGAAATGGGGAGAATTTTTGGGGGTTTGGTGTTTTTGGGGAGATTTAGGGATTTAAGCAGAAGGCCCGGCCCTCCTCCTGGTATTGCCAAAGCTCCGGAACCTATACAGGTACGGCACGTGCAGCTTGATATCGAGGATGGCTTCATTTATGCTTGAAGCTCTAGATGGTTTGATCCCTTCCTTTTGGTCGCTACTCAATAGTCTTGTAACACTTTAATGTAGATTCAAAGTTTATTGCTCTTACGTTTATACGAGTGATGAAGTTTGAGGTAATATGTTAACATCACATTTTTGGTGGTTTTGGTGTTTTGATCTCTTTGATGTTTGATTTCTTTGATTTTGATGTTTGATTTCTTCGATTCAAAGGCTGGGCTGGGCGGATTTTGGTGTTTGATTTTTGTGGTGGAGATTTTTATGCTAGTGGTTATGGTGGAGGTGAGGGAAAGCGATGACTCGCCGGATTCTGGAATGGCTCGCCGGAAAAGCAATGATTTTTTTAAATTTTTTTAATTCTTCAAAATATCAAAATGACGTTGTATGCCCACGTGGTTTGCCAGCATGTAAAAAAAGTCACGTGGCTGTCCATGTCATTGTCGGTCAAACTTAAGAGTAGCCGGAATTTTCGCCGTGTGCAGTTTACAACTAAATTAAAAGATGATGTATTCTGGAGCTAATTTTAAAGGTGATGTGCAATATGCAAATTTGAAAATAGGTCGTGTATTTTCTGACTATTAACCCTTTATTTAAAATGAAACTATGTTACTTGTTAAGTAACACTATTAATACATCGAATCAACACTATAACCTTGCAAGATCAGAGACAGCTCGGCAGCCAGAGTAGTGAGAGCTCAGCAGACAGAGCAATATCAGCTCGGAGGCCAGAGCATAAGCTCGGTGGCCAGAGCAAGCACAGCTCTGTGGCCAGAATAGCATCAGCTGAGTGGCCAGAGCAGAGACAGCTCGGTGGCCAGAGCAGCTTCAGCTCAGAGGCTAGAGCTACACTCTGGCAGGCTGCACTCTGGTAGGTCTAGCTCTGGAAGCGCTGCACTCTGTCAAGGAGGTCTCTGATAGCTCTGGCTCTGCAGGCTGCACTCTGGCAGGTCTGGCTCTGGTATGCTGCACTCTGACAAGGCTATCTCTGCTATCTCTGGCTCTGTCAGGCTGCACTCTGGTAGTGTTGCACTCTGGCAAGGTGGTCTCTGCTAGCTCTGGCTCTGTCAGGCTTCACTCTGGCAGGGCTGCACTCTGGCAAGGCGGTCTCTGCTAGCTCTGGTTCTGGCATGCTGCACTCTGGCAGGTCTGGCTCTGGCAAGGCGGTCTCTGCCAACCTGCACTCTGGCAAGGCGGTCTCTACCAATAGCGCTGATGGGTATTACGATCCTCATCAACTACTCCGACACAAAAATGACACTACAATATTTGAAATGACACTATAACATTTCAAATGACACTTTAACATCTCAAAAGAAACTATAAAATATCAAATGACACTACTATATTTCATTTGAATGTTTGTAGTGTCATTTGAATGTCATAGTGTCATTTTAAAATCTTGTACTATCGAGTGTTTAATTCTCAAACTCTCTGTGTTGAAGAAACACCTCATGTTGTCTTTGATGAGTCTGCTGATGAATTCAGGAAACAGGAAACAGAGAATGTTGAAGTTTCCAGAACTGAAAAGCAGGACACCGAAATCTCTACAATCCTAGTGTGGGGACCCGGAAAAGATGAAGATGCTGAAAAGCTTCAGTATCAGAACATCAGTCAAAGGTCAGAAGTTCAGACTGGAGCCAATGCAGATGGCATCAGTCAAGGGAGAACTCCTACTGATAAGGACAGAGCTGAACCAGCCGAAGAAGAACCAACTCATCTCTCACCAGCTCAGAACAATGCTCAACACCTCAGAACCATTCTGACCGAAGAACTTCCTCCAACACCTGAAGAGATCAAGAAGTATCGAAGATGGTTTGAACTTCATTCAAAGGAAAACATCATTGGAGAACCATCAGACGGTGTCAAGACTCGAAGATCTTTGTGCAATCTCGTCTTTGATATAAACCAGAACTGCATCAATGAAGATAAGAATTTCAGTTATTTCTTATCATCTACAGAGCCCAAGGATATCGAAGAAGCTCTGAAGTCCACTGAATGGGTCATTGCAATGCAAGAAGAGCTCAATGAATTCAATCGAAATTCAGTTTGGGAACTTGCGGATCGACTAGATGATGCAAAGGTGATTAGCTTGAAATGGATTTTCAAGAACAAGAAAGACGAAGAAGGTCACGTTGTGAGAAACAAAGCAAGGCTAGTTGCAAAAGGATACAGTCAAGAAAAAGGAATCGACTACGATGAAACTTTTGCACTGGTGGCCAGATTGGAAGCAGTCAGGCTCTTCTTAGCCTTTGCAGCTCACAAAGGATTCAAAGTACATCAAATGGACGTGAAGTGCGCTTTTCTAAATGGAGTGCTCACAGATGAAGTCTACGTTGAACAACCTCCAGGGTTTGAGGTTGCAGGTCCAGAAAAGGTGTACAAGCTGAAGAAAGCGCTCTATGGACTGAAACAGGCTCCAAGAGCATGGTATGATACTCTCTCTGAGTATCTCATTGAACAAGGGTTCAAGAAAGGATCAGTGGACAGAACTCTGTTCACTCTCAAAGGAAGAGAAGATCTCCTACTTGTTCAGATCTATGTCGATGACATAATCTTCGGATCCAAATCCGAACGCATGTGCAAGAAGTTCGCTGACATCATGACCAACAAGTTCCAAATGTCCATGATGGGAGAAATGAATTTCTTTCTTGGATTGCAAGTCAAGCAAACCAGCGAAGGAATACTGATCAATCAGTCCAAGTACGCCAAGGAACTGATCGCAAAGTTCGGTATTCAGCACATGAAATCAGTCAAGATCCCAATGAATACAAACTGGAAAGTGGATCCAGGATCAGAAGGAAAATCTGTATCTTCAACCAAGTACAGAGAAATCATTGGATCTTTGCTATATTTGACTGTTAGCAGACCAGATATTGCGTTTGCAGTCGGGGTTTGTGCGAGATATCAGTCAGATCCAAAAGAAGCTCACATGGATGCTGCAAAGCGAATCTTGCGATATCTTAAAGGCACACCCAACTTAGGATTGTGGTACCCAGCTGACGACGACTTCAAGCTCACCGAATATTCAGACTTAGATTTTGCAGGATGCAAAATTGATCGCAAATCAACATCCGGAACCTGTCAATTCCTAGGCAACAAGCTCATCTCTTGGTTTTCAAAGAAGCAGACTTCAGTCGCCACCTCCACAACTGAAGCTGAATATGTTGCTGCGGGAAGCTGCTGTTCACAACTCCTATGGTTAGTCCAACAATTGAAGTACTATGGGATTGAAGAAAAGGAAGTCCCAATCTATTGCGACAGCTCCAGTGCTATTGCAATATCCCATAATCCAGTTCATCACACCAGAGTCAAGCATATTGCTATTCGACATCACTTCATACGTGATCACGTCAAAAAGAAGGATATCTCTGTTGAATGGATTCCGACCACAGTTCAGAGAGCAGACTTGCTAACCAAAGCTCTTCCAGAAGAAAGGTTCAACGATCTTTGTGGAAGGATCGGCCTCATCAACCCTGAAGAGTGATGTTGTGTTTGAAGATTTCTCTCAAACAGTCATGCTGACTGGTGGTCAACCAACTGCTGTTCTACAACCGCTGACGTGGAAAGCAATGAAGAAAACTCATCCTGATGAGTCAACCAGGATCAAGTGGTATCGATTGACTACAATGATCAGTCGATCAGTAAGTATTGTTTTAAAACTTACTATTCAATATCAGTTATTTCAGTCAAGATTTGTGTGTTTTCAAATCAAAATCTTTCTCTAACTGATCTTTACTTTTAAAAATCTTTAACTGATTTGTTTTCATTGTTGGGTCATGGAATATCATTGGAAAACGGGGATTTGATTTAATTTGATTTGATTTGATTTGATTTGATGTGATTTAAATCTGCCCTGATCTTTACCAAAAATATTTCCAACCTTTTTGCCTATGTGGTCAAACTCCTTGAGAATATCATTCGACATGATATATCTCGCCTTTTGAAGCTTCTGTCCCCTGCAGTGACGGCGGATGTGAATTTTCCTTCAAAAATATTTTTAGGCACAGTTTTCGAAAACTTTTTCATCTTCTCACTTGGTAATTGTGTTTATTTATACCATGGTGTCTTCGATAGTTTTCTGCATCAACTAACAACTCTCCACAGCCTTCACTGTGAGAAAATTCCCAATTCTTTCAAAATTACAGAGAAATTTTCGGTTCCGACTTAGGAGAAATCAATGACTACAAAGTCATGGAGTGGAAGAATGACGCTCACATACTTGGTCTTCACCGGACCCTTCCACTGGAATTCAACGTCCCTCCGACGTCAATCGACGCGAGCGTCTTCCATCCTCATGCCCGAACCATATGGTTTGAAGTACCTATCTCAAGCAGACGGACTTCACCTGTTCCTCAGGCGGCTTCTCACCTTTTTGTGAAGCTTCCGTGTGGTGCAACAACAATGAGCAGGAGCTCGTTGTCAACCGGCGCAACATCGACAGTGCTAGTCCTCACGACTACCACTGATTCGATTTTTCATCCTCACCTTCTCTTTCCTCCATGTATGACGAGGCGCATTTTGATCTAATTCTTTCATCAAAGCCTCGCCATGCATTTCCTTCGTTTCTCCTCTCCTCTTCTTGCACTCCTCTTTCCCACCCTTCCTCGTCTGTCTCCTCGCCCTCCGGATAGTATGTATAGCTGCATCTCATGATTATCTCTAAGATGCTATACATACTTTCTTTTTCTTCACTTTGCTCTTCTCCATCTCGACATCTCCTTCACTTCTCCGTCTCCCTTCTCATCTCTCTACCTCTCCACTGGCGTTCTCTTCCTTCTGCATCTCGGGACCTCTTCCCCTTCTCAAGTCTTCCCACGAGTGCTTGAGAGTCGGAGTTGAAGTCCTATCCGATCATTGCCTCCATCATCAGCTCTCTTTTTTGATGTTGCCAAAAAGGGGGAAAAGTTGGAAGTCAGAGAAAAACCTTCTCAAAGATTTTTCCTGCATCTTCTTTCTTGACTGAAGATGGGACAGCAAAAGGATCACCAGAAGTAGAAAGGAGGACGTTCCAGTAAAGACCTCAAGTTGAAGGAAAACAAGTGGGAATAGAACAAGCTTAGGAACATGAAGACTAAAGACAGAAGATGAAGATCAAGAAGTTCAAGGCGCAGCCAAGCAGATTGCTGGAGTCCATGGGTTTTCCCATGAATTTTTGTATTTATTTTTGTACTCCAATGTAAGTTTGCTCTGTACCTCAACTGATGTATCATCAGTCAATTTATTGAAATGAAAAGAACTTCTTTTTTATCTCAACCTGAAGACAATAACTTTTTGTCCAGGCTCTGATTATGGTTTAATGTTTTTTTCCTCGTTCCTGTTTTGAACTGTTGTGTTCATAACTCTGAAGTACAAGTTATTAGGTTCTATTGTTAAGGGGGAACTGTATTCACCCTGTTTTAGAACTTGTGCTCTGAGTTCAGTCTTTGTTTTGCTTAGAACTACTGTAAGGTTTTGGCATTATCAAAAATGGGGAAATTATTGGGAACCCCATGCAATATCAGGTTTTATTTTGATGATACCAAAATCCTTAGGTTTATATTGTAATAGACTAGAACTGTTTTGAACTCAAGTGTTAGAGTTCGCTTCTAGTTTAGTTAGCAGTTCTGAAGACTGAAGACTGAAAATACCAACTGAAGTATCAGTTGAAGAATCAGTTCAGAACTGATTACTTAATACGTGCTCCGTGGACTCAGAAGACTGATACTAAAGTCAAGTATCAATTAAACATTCTTCCTCGGACTGAACTTCCAACGTTCAAAGGAAGCCACGTGCTTACAGAGTACAGCCACATTAAATGCAGAGATCTCAGGATCATCCCTCTTTGCAGAGGTCATTCCTATTTGGTGGCTACTTTATCAGAGACGTCACATCTCCTGTCTTTCAAAAGAGTCGTTTCTACCAAACAAGGAACCTCGAAGATTGAAGCCTCAGCCCAAATTCGAAATGCTCTCCAACGGAAGAAATCTTGAAGACGTTCTCCGCCAACGGATCTATTCAAGACCTCTCCAATAAATAGCGCTCGAGGATCAACTTCAATCTTCACCGATTCAACGACCTAAGCTGAAGCTCTGCCGAAATTGCTACTCAGCCAAAAGCTTAAACTCCCCAAAGCTTGAATCGAAGAAGAGAATTCCAAAGCCAAAATCAATCACTGCTGATTACACACATTCTCTTAGACCTTGGGCATATATCTGTTTACCCAGAAGCCCAGGTCAAAACTTGCTCCAAAGAACTTGTTCTTTGAAGTCCAGTTGGCAAGTTTTTCAAACCTCCTTTCGTAAGAAAGAAATCGAGTGTTTGAGTGGAAAAGGAGTTCAGGAAGGTACTCTGACTCTGTGAGATCCTAGTGCAAGGTCGTGCTAGGAGTGAGAAATCCAACGCGAGTAAAGCGTGGGTACTGAAGAAATGTCTCTTCAGTGGAACGGTTGTGTGCACCCGGCAAGCACACGGTTCGGTTTGCAGTGCACCAGTTAAGCACTTGCGGAGTGGATTGTTGGTCTGATCAACTGACCGTGGATGTAGGAAAGGGTTTTCCGAACCACGTAAAATTCTCTGTGTTATTTACAGCTTTCAGTCTTTACATACTTATCTGTGTTCTTACTCTTGATAAACTGAATACTGAATAACTGCAAAGAGAAACCTAAGACTAACAACGTGCTCAATCGAGGCTATTACGAAACAAGTTTATTTCCGCTGCGTGTGATATCAGTCTGACTGATCTTTCCTCTGATAGTCAGGAAGACTTATATCATCTCTGTTTTAGCAAACTCGACTGAAGCCCTTACGTGCATCAGTTAAGTTCCAGTAACTTAACTGATAACTCCTTAATGAAGAGTTTTCAGTATCAGTCGTCAACCCTGTTTGGTCAAAACTGTTTTCAGTCAACAGGTGTCATAGTTTGCGTGTAAAGTTTCATTTTGATCTCAATCTTGAGATCCCTCTGTTTTTAGAGGAGAATTTGAAAAATAGCCCATAGGTGTATTCCCTCCCCCCCCATACACCTATTCGAGACCCTCCGGACCTAACACTTCTCAAAAATTGATTTAAGATCAGGTTATCATCAGCTAAGGGTGAAGGAGTCCGATATTTTGAAGACGGCTTTCTGAACAAGGTACGGGCATTACGAGTTCACAGTTATGCCTTTTGGATTATCGAATGCACCAATGGTGTTCATGGACTTAATGAATTGAGTTTTCCACCAATACCTAGATAAATTCGTCATCATTTTCATAGATGACATACTGGTGTACTCAAGAGATCAAAGTCAGCATGAAGAGCATTTGCGTCTAGTATTGAAGACACTCCAGAAAGAAAAGTTGTACACCAAATTCAAAAAGTGTGAATTTCGGCTTGATCGGATTGTATTTCTTAGGCATGTGGTCTCAGCCCAAGGAATTGAAGTGGATCCATCGGAGGTTAAAGTAGTTCACAGCTGAAGCCCACCCAAGTACGCGGGTGAAGTTCGAAGTTTCTTGGGCTTGGCAGGATACTACCGTCACTTCATCGAAGGTTTCTCAAAGATAGCAAGCCCAAAGACGTGATTGACAAGGAAATGAGTAACTTTTGAATGGGATGAGAAATGTGAAAGAAGTTTCCAAGAATTGAAGCAGGGGCTGACGACAGCACCCGTGCTTACCGTTCCCCAAAGAACCGAATGATTCGTGATCTACTGCGATGCATCTAAGCAAGGGCTTGGTTGCGTTCTGATGCAACACGGCAAGGCGATAGCGTATGGCTCAAGACAGTTGAAGGTGCATGAGAAAAACTATCCTACCCATGATTTAGAGTTGGCGCCGTGGTCCATGCCTTAAAGATTTGGCGGCACTACCTTTACGGTAGTAAATGTGAGATATATTCTGACCACAAGAGTTTGAAGTATCTCTTCACTCAAAATGAATTCAACATGAGTCAGAGGAGATGACTAGAGTTGGTGAAGGATTATGACTGTACAATCAAGTGGTGGCTGATGCGCTAAGCTGAAAGGGGAATATGTCTGCAATGTACATATCCGGACTCATTCAAGAATTTTCTAAGCTAAGGATTGAGGTGGTATCAGTTACGGAGTACAAAAGTGCAATTTTGGTGGCTTTAACCATTCAACCGAAACTGCGAGATCGAATCAAGGAAGCGCAAGATGGTGATAGATTCTTGTGTAAATTGAAAGATCGAGTTCTAAGAGGTAACATCAAGGGATTCTCCTTGGTTGCCGATGGAGCATTAACGTTTGAAGGGAGAATTTGCATACCCAATGATGGAGAGATAAGAAGAACGATTCTAGAAGAAGCTCACAGCACACTCTATTCCATTCACCCAGGAGGGACCTGAACAAACTTTTCTGTAGAGGAACATGAAGAGGTTAATTGGAGACTACGTTGGAAAGTGTATGACGTGCCAACTAGTGAAGGCAGAACATCAGCGCCCCGCGAGATTACGTAAGCCACTTGAGATCCCAGAGTGGAAGTGGGAGAAGATTTCCATGGATTTTATGGTTAGCTTGCCTAAGACAGTCAAGGGTAATCACGTAATTTGGGTCATCGTGAATCGGCTTACAAAATTCGCTCACTTTCTGCTTGTGAAGATGACTTACAGCATGGAGCGATTGGTTGAAATTTATGTGCAAGAGATCGTGTGTTTACACGGGGTGCCTGTTAGTATTATGTCAGATCGTGATACGAGATTCACTTTAAAATTTTGGAAGAGCTTGCAACAAGCTATGGGCACGAAGTTAAATTTCAGCACGGCTTATCATCCACAAACCGACGGCCAATCGGAGAGGACAATCCAAACATTTGAAGACATTTTGAGAGCATGTGTGTTGGATTTTGGAGAAAATTGGGAGAAGCAACTTCCTTTGGTGGAGTTCTCCTACAACAATGGCTATCAGGCGTAGGCATGGCCCCGTATGAAGCGTTATATGGGAGAAAATGCAGATCACCACTACATTGGGATGAGGTTGGCGAATAGAGAATTTTGGGACCCAAGATTGTGGAGAAAACGGTAGTCGTGATCAACAAAATTTGGGAACGCATTAAAGCAGCCCAAGACCGACAAAAGTCGTATGCAGATTCAAAGATGAGGGATTTTTATTTTGAAGTGGGCTATAAAGTTTTCTTGAAGCTATAACCGATGAAATGAGTTGTTAGAATCGGCAAGGGAGAAAAACTAAGACCTCGTTACATCGGGCCCTTTGATATTCTAGAGAGAGTTGGTGAAGTAGCATATCGGTTAGCATTGCCGCCGAGCTTGACTTCGATACATAACGTCTTCTATGTCTCATCCTTGAGGAAATACGTCCACAACCCGGACAACATTGTGAATCATGTGGAGCTGGAGCTTGATAAGGACTTAACTTCTGAGGAGCACCCGACAACCATTTTGGATAGGAAGGTTCACGTGTTAAGAAATAAAGAGATCCCCCTAGTCAAAGTCCAGTGGAGTAGGCATGATCACAGTGAGGCTACATGGGAAAAGGAAGAGGACATTAGATCTAAATACCCTCACTTATTTGACTCAGACTCAGGTAGGTAATTTCGAGGACGAATTTTTTTTTTAGTTGGTAAGGATGTAGAGACCCAAAATATTTTAACTACAAAATTATTAAATTCTTTAATTTATTTTTTTCCAATTAAATATTAAGTTTTATAAGTCGCGCCTAGTTATTGCATGAGCATGATCATTTAATCATAATAATTTCTAAGTATTTATTATTATTTATTTTTATGTTGGGGAATTTATTTATTTTGTTATACTAAGTTACTACATATTAAAACCCAAACAATTATATTTTTATTTAAGCCCAAATAAATTCATTTTCAAATTCTGAAGCCCACTTATCGGCCCACAAAGAAGCAGCAGAGTTTCTGCATTCTTTTTCCTTGATTCTCGTTCCTTCCATGAACCCTAATTTTTCTTGTTGAGCAAATCCTAAACTATGGAAAGATTTATTTGATTGATCTCCCTTCCCAAAATAAACCTCTGACTCCTTGTATAAATAGCAGCCCCCTCCATCCCTATTCCTTCACACCAGAAAGTTAATTACCGAGCTCTCATCTCTTTTGGGAGAGGAACGGCGCGTGATACTTGATTATTTAATTACGAGTTTTTGCACAAGAAAGGTTAAGGTGGGGTTATAACGTTGCATTTAACATTTATCCTTATTATACGTTTTACTCAAATTATATGTGTGAGATACAGACAGAAAATTATAGCCTACGGGCTATATGAGACATAAAGTTATAGCATACGGGTTATATGAGACAAAAAATTATAGCCTACGGCTTATATGAGACACAAAGTTATAGCCTACAGGTTATATGAAATAGAAAGTTATAGCCTTCGGGCTAAGAGATAAAAAGTTATTGCCTTCGGGCAATATGAAAGAGCAGACATTTTTTATTGCACTTATATTTGTTGTGGTTCTTATAATATGGATAAATGCACCCCATTGAGTTTATTATACTCACCCCAAAAACAATATCTTTTTTTTTTCAGGGGATGACTCAGGCGATGAGAGGCAGGGCGAGTGATGGTCAAGATAAAAGAAGATTTAATGTTTTATTTTCAATTGTAATAAAGACTCAGTTTATGATGGTTATTTACTTTTCTCTGTTGGATTTAAGTTTTAGTTATTTAAATATTGAAATCTTATTATTTCTTTTCAAAGTACACTTTATTATTTAATAAGAAAATTGGGGTGTCACAGCATGACACAACAACTAACATGGTGTATGATGAAATTTTCGTTAGATTATGAATTAATTACAAATTTAGTAATTTATGTCTCAAAGAGGGACAATAAATAAAAGTCATGGACAATCTCTTTCAAATATAGGATTATACCTACCGAAACCAGTTTTTAGTCATGGGTGACTCTACGTGGCAATCTCAAGAGTCACTAGAAAAAAAGGTCTAAAGATTTTAGTATGTGATGAGAGTAGTCATACGCAAGACACAACAACTAACGTGGTGTATGATGAAATTTTTGATAGATTGTGAGGTAAATACAAATTTAATATTTTATTCAATCTTTAGAAGTTTTAAGTCATTATTAATATTATTTAAAATATTTTTTTCTTATTTTTTCAATTACTGGTTCCAGCTACAAGCATGTGTTCTCTATTTGAGGTGCATGTTGTGCCAAGCAGAATAGAGGGAAAAGAGTAGCAGGTGATAAACGTATTAGAGATGCACATCCCATTAGGAAAAACTTTGCATGTTTTTAATTATGCGGTCACCTCTGAGTAAAACTAAAATATTCTATTAATATTTTTTGCTTGGCTGATTTGGTATATGTTGATTGTTACTACAGAGGTTGGTACAATATTTGAAATTGAAGTGAGAAGAAGCAAAAGAATTAGGATGAGACCACTGGAATACTGGAATGGAGAGAGATTCTTATACGGACGAGTTGAAGATAGTGAGTACTTTTTTTGTCTCTCAGTCTTTTGCTGGAATTTAACATTTGATATCTTGGTACGTGATAGGTCTGATTTGTGACTTCAAATCATGTTTCAAATAATTGTTGCAACTTCTGTTTTAATATTTTTGGATCAAAATTCTGCCTACATAGACATTTAATTTAAGTCAATCTCAACTAAATATTACATCTTTTACTTAAAAACATATTCATTAAATGTTTTATTTTAGTGAGAAAAAAAAATCTTCAAATAAAAAATGTATTGAATAATTACAAAAATTTATGTTTTAATAGATCCCCGTCGATTTTCGACGGGTTACCAACTAGTTAATTAAGAAACTATAAGATTCATTTCAAAACGAGTCCTTATGAGTAGTCGAGACTCGATTGAGCTATTGGTCTAATTAACACATATCATTCCACATTATCATTAATGCTTATAAATGCTAAAATCGTTCTTATTGTTGAAAGTAGAGAGAAAAGTAGAAGATAAGAGAATAGCGTAGAAAGCGTAGAGAGAATAAATCTGTAGGAGCTCATATTATGAGGACTAAATGCCTCTATTTATAGGAGATACAAAGCTATGGTTAGGGTTTAGGTTAGGTCATTAAGTAGGGAAATATATATATTATATATATTTACAACACTCCCCCTTAAATGACTAACCTTAAAAATGTGCTGCCTCATTAAAACCTTACTAGGAAAAATTCAATGGAACAAAAACCTAGTCTAAGGAAAAAGAGTACAGCTGCTCCCCCTGAAAATGATAATTGTATATCTTTGAGACGATGCATGCCAATCTTGTGTACTAACTTTCTAAAAGTCGATGTTGGTAACGCCTTTGTGAATAAGTCCGTCATATTATCGCTTGATCGAATCTTCATGTATCCTTTGAGTTGCATGCAATTTGACTCCAAAGAAACTCCTCATTTGATGTTAGAGTCTAGATGTTCATGCCTTGTTAAAAATCTCTCCGTAAAAATCCTATGGAAAAAACTCGGTAGAGGAAAAAAGTACAAGACGTATATTTACTCATATATTACACTAGTTGTCTCGTTAAAAACCTTAACTAAGAAAACCTTGTAGGAAAAAACTTAGTAAGGGAAAAAGAGTACAACCATTTGGCCTTCAGGGCCATTGACCTTCAAAGTCTAATTTTCTAAACTATTTAAAAGATCCTGCTCCCCCTCAAGATAACAATCTTGAATGTGTTCAATATAGTTTTTGAAATTAAATAAATTATCAACATCATCCACCAATTTTGAATTTCGATTTCTTTCATAACATAGACCAATTGTAATTTGCTTTGAATATAACCAATAACATGGTTAATATCATTTAAAATTCTCCTTCTTGCAGAAACATTAAATCTTGCTAGCAAGTTAACTGCAAATTGTGTATCATGCATGATAAAAATAGTGCTTCAATAGCACACAAGTAAGGAACTTCGGGTCCTAAATAACTTCGTTATTTTCTTTTGGTCTAGGTGTGTCTTTATCAACTTCAAGTGATAGAATAATCATTTGATAGCTAAAAGGATGTGTTATTATTCAAAATCTTCTTTGGGTAGGTCGGCGAATTCATATAAAATACAGTCGATTGATTTGAAATACTCCAATGGGGTGATTCTCGATCTTCAGGTCGAGACAATACTTAGTTTTAACTAAGTCTTTCTATTGAAACTTCACCGCTAGATATTAGTTCACTTTCTCATAAGTTTTGAGTATTCATAAATGTTCTTTCTTCAAGAAGAACTTCCTTAGTTGGTTATGGACTTTCACATATATATATATATATATATATATTTATGTTTAATGACCTATATAATAATACAACCATAATGTCCATAAATTTGATATCTATGTCAATGATTACTGCCATAAATGTTATATAAATAACGAAACATAATGCCATCTATAACATGAGAATATATTTGGGAATCTTAATCCCTTGAGCTACTAACCTCGCTTAATTATTTAGCGAGTTCGGCTCTGCCTCATTTCTTACTTCTATATTTTTCAGTGCTTCTGGCACACTAATATAATTTGTTTTGGATCCAAATAATCTTCAAGTTGAACTAGCAATTTGTTGAGGCAAAAGTATTGTCGACAACTATGATTTTTCTATTACGATTCTGACAAACATGGTTTTCATACCTCAATTCCACATGTTTTGTTGTCATTTCCCTTCATGTTTTGCTTGTGAATGCTTGTTTGTGCCCGAATATTTAGTTTTATGAAGATTTGATATCTTGGTGTAGTTTTGGAGTAATTTCAGGAAAAATAAAGGATTAATTGGAGCATTTTGAAGATATGAGATTGAAGTACGTCTCGAGAGGAATCCGTGAGCGCAAACGGCGACCAAATCCGAGTCCGGACGAGGGAGAACGGAGCAAAACGAGCGGACTGTGCAAAACGCCCAGTACCCCGCGGTCACCACCCGCGGCCGCGGGGTGGGACCGCGGGTCAGCTGTTCCCAATTCCAGGGGTGTACCGCGGTCACCACCCGCGGCCGCGGGGCGGGACCGCGGGTTCCCTGAGTTTTGCCCACGTTTGAGCACCACGGGCGCGGGCCATGACCGCGGGAAAAGAGCGGAGTCGCGTTTTTCAGCCCTTAAACCCCTTTCTCCCCCTTTTCCTCACATTATTCATCTTCCCCAACCTCATACTCACCCATTTCCATCTTCCCCAATTCATTCACACCAAACCCTAGCTTCCATTACCACATCTTTTTACCAAGATTGAAGGCATTGAAGAGGAGAGAAGATTGAAGAAAGCTCATTAATAGGATTTGTCACTTCTTACTCTCTCTTTCATTTATGTATTTCTTTGATTTTGGTTTGTTGTTTGTGAACATGTTTGGATAAAATCCCCCATTGGTTTGGGGATTAGGCTCATGGATGATGTGATAGATTGATTATTATGCTTAATATATGTATTGATTATTTCCTTGTTATTATCTTTTCAAGCCCTAGCTTTAATTCTTGTATGGATTGTTGGCCACTTTCTATGCATTTCTAATTTGTGATTTAAATCGGGAGAGGATAATCATAATAGATTAGGAGCTTGAAACATATTGACTCAATAAACCGGGAGGTTGAGAGTTGGGTGAGAGTTTACCGATCATTTGTGCTCTTGGGAGTTATAGGTTAGAAGTTGACCGGGGACTGGCAACTATGACCCGTAATCTACAGTTTTAGTCGTCCGGGAGGGGGCTAGAACTAGTGGGGAGATCACTCTAGATAAATAGGAATATCAAGACTAATATTGAGCTAATTGAAGTCCATTGCTAATCCATCGTTGCCTAATCCCTAAACCACCTTCATCACTTAATTAATCCACTTTATTTGATTGTTCTTATTTTGTCTTTGAATTTGTTAGTTAATCAAACCACTCACCTCCTTGTTTAGTCTAAATAGCTCTAGCATAATGACTTAAGGTAATCACTAGAATTTGACTACTAATCCTTGTGGAATACGACCTTGCTTCCCTATGTTGCAACTACACCGTATACTTGCGGCGTGGTGAAAATAATAGCGAACAAGTTTTTGGCGCCGTTGCCGGGGATTAGTTTAGTTTCTTTGCTTGTGATATTTTGCTTCATTGTGCTAAACTACTTTAGACATTTTACTTGCTTTAACTTTTGTTTTCTATTTTAAGATTGTGATTTGACTCTTTGTTCTTGTTGGTTGATAGGTAGTGTATGAATACAAGGTCAAAAGGTGCACCTCTTATACCTATAGACCTTGAGGTTGAAGCTTTTTGCCGACACAACAAAGCAAGAACAAGAAGAGATAGAGAGTTGGAGGGAAACATGGCGGAAAATCAAGAATTGATCCTCCAACTTCAAAGGCAACTAGAGGCTATGCAAGGGCGAATCAATGAGCAAGAGGCTCAAAGGAATGCACCACCACCACCACCTATTAGCAATATGTTCCAACCCATTGTCCAACAAGGAGGAGTGCATGCCCCGAGAATCAACGCCACCAATTTTGAGCTCAAGCCGGCCCTCATAAATATGGTACAACAAAACCAATTCGCCGGTCTTTCCCAAGATGACCCGAATGGACATCTTGGAAACTTCTTGGAGATATGCGGCACCATCAAGATAAATGGAGTCCCGGAGGATGCCATTCGACTTCGACTCTTCCCTTTTTCGCTAAGGGGCATGGCCAAGACATGGTACCAATCTTTAGAGGGTGGTTCTATCACTACATGGGAGAACATGGCTCAAAAGTTTCTCAACAAGTTCTACCCTCCGGGTAGAACCATGAAGATGAAGAAGGACATAGTCCAATTTCACCAATTTGATGGAGAATCCTTCTACGAAGCTTGGGAGAGATTCAAAGAGATGCTAAGGAAGTGCCCTAACCATGGTTTAGATCAAAACACAATCATTTGTGTATTCTACACCGGGTGTAGTGGTGAGATGCAAAGAGACATGAATGCATCGGCCAATGGAGCATTGTTGGAAAAAAGCCACGCGGAGGCCGCTCACATCATAGAGAACTTGGCCAACAATTGCCATCAATTCCCAACTGTAACACCCCGTACTTTTCCTATGATGTGAGATAGTGTCTTAACACTATTGAGAGAACTGAGATGTCGAGATGCGAGATTATTTTTTTTTATGATTATATAGGACAGATTGTCTTTTAAATAGAGATACGAGTGACTAAACCGAGGATAGAGTTAGAATGATGAGATTCGAGAAATGAGCTGAGATAGAGATGCTGATTGAATTGAGTTGAGATTTTATTTCCGATTACCGGGAATAAATTTAACAGATACTGAGTTATCAGAGTTTGACTGACCTATTAAAGAGAATAGGTATAATGAGTCTGACCTAGAGTCGAGGAAGAAAGAGTGAGAACCTTGATGAAAAGAGTCGGTCCGAGAGATGTCTAGTTTGTTTGCTTTGCCGACTGCTTTGATGTGACATTATGTGAAATTACGTGACTAATCGATTATGTGATTTTCGTGATGTGTGTCACTGTGACCGAGTTATTATGATTTTTATTCGAGACCTTAGCATTCGGAATTTTGATTGAGTTTCCAAAGCAAGTATGGGTTATTTTTATCGAGAAATCGAATGATGCCGGTTTATGAAAATTTTTCCGGGCATAATATTTTTTTTAAAATTATTTTTCCTACGAAGAGGAATATTATAGTTGAGTGAGTGCACTAATAATAGTGCTATGATCATTATTTTGGTCACATGAATAATTATACTATGGTATTTTATTAATGAGTGACTTTACCATAGTTTTGTGATTTTTATTTAATCACCCTTCACACTTTATTTAATTCCCCATACCATATGTTATATGTCTCAATTTTGCTAAGTATGGAATTGAGAGAGTAGAGATTGAGAGTATAGAGGATGAGAGAGTGGAGATGAGAGTGTAGAGATTAGAGAGAGATTAGAGAGAGAGAGAGAAAAGATTAGAGAGAGAAGAGAAAAGATTAGAGAGAGAAGACCATTAATTACCAAATATTGCATAAGATATGCAAGATCAAACTCAATCTTGCAAAAGCCAAACCTCTCTCTCCCTCACTAAATTTTCGGCCATCACCCCTCTCTCCCTCACTACAATTTTCGCCCAACACACATACATACACTCATCTTCTTCACCTCACACTTCCACCATTTTCCTCCATTAGAGCAAACCTTCGAAGCTTCCAACAAAATTACCAAACACCTCACATCACTCTAAAACTTTCCATAAACACTATCTATCCTAAATTGATCAAGAAAATCCTTGAAGAAGAAGCTCCAAAGTAGAGTGAGAAAGTGAGAAATTTTGGTAAGAACTTGGGTAAGTAACCATGTCTTTCCTAAAATCTTGTTTGAAAGATGTTATGTGAGTGTATTCTTAAAGATGAGCAAGAAAATCACCCCTCCCTTTTCTTTTTCAAATTTTCGAAAAGTGGGTCTCCACCCTTTCAAAATTTTTCTTTTTCTTTTCTTGTTTGGGGGTGAAAAATGAGAGTTATGTGATGTATATTGATGTTTGATATATGTTGTGAAATATGTGTCTTGAGATGTGAAACTTTGATGGAAGTTAGTTTACCCCAAAAATGGTAACTTTGGAGTTAATGAGTTAAATGATGAATTGATGATATAAATGAGTCTATGAGGTGTAGATGATGATGATTGATGGATTAATTTAAGTATATGATGTCAATTGAAGTTTTTGATGTGGGATAGTTTATTAAAATTTAGGGATATGTGTATATATGCCCTTATTTGTGAATTGATGGTTTTGATGTGAGATTAAGTGGTTAAAAATGAAAGATCTATGAGTAGATTAAAGATTTGTATGTGTTTGTAAAAATTTCAAAGAGTTAGATAGTAAAAATTAGGACTTTTTAGTCTATGTGTTATTTAAGTGTTTTTGCTTGGAATATATGTTTTTAAGCATGATTGTAGTGTCTTTGTATTTTTGATTAAGTCTATTGTAGGCTAAATAAAATTTTGGCTTAGTTTAGTTTGTATGATTTTTGAGTTTTTATATGAGGTGAGTTTGATGCTTTATAAAATGAGGTTTATTTGCTCTATGATCATTATGAGAATTTTATCCATGTTTTGCTAAGAGTTTTATGTTGATACATGGATTTTCATAAAAATGTAATAAATATAGTTTTTATGATAAAAAGAGAGTAAATACGAGAATAATGAGTTATATGATGTAAATGATCATATTTGAATATTTGAGAAATTTCGAGCATGAAATTGAGAAGGAATTTGTTAGATATGTTCGTTGAAGTGTTTTCTATGAGATTTGAGTGGATGATGAAAGAAAAGAGTCGAGATTGAGTATTACGAGTATTTTGATGTATTTGAATGTTTTTAAGTGCTTTAAGTGCTTAAAATGAGTTTTGATGTGTTTGCTTTGTATAATTGTTGAGTTGAGCATGTTTACTTGTGTGTATGTTTCGGAGTCGTTTTTCACGACCCACTGACCTACTGTTTTCGAGGGGTTCTTGATACCCAAATGCCCTGAAACTTTTATGGTAGGTATATTTGAGAGTCTTGAGCACACCGGTAAAATTTCAAGTCATTTGGACTTCGTTTGATATTTTTATAAAATGTAAAACTAAGACTGCTACATTCTGCCGAATTGTTCGGTGAGTAGCCAATAGAGTCATCGTTTCCAGTAGCTTTCCTTATCATTCTGAAACCCAAATTTTTATGGTTGAGACCTGAGTGTCCTAGCTAAGTACCCAAAAAATTTCAGACCGTTTTGACAACGTTTACTATTTTTCAAAAATCAAACTTTTCGGTTGCTAAAAACTGCCGATTATGGTAGACTGTAGTAAAACAGTCATATCTCCTAAAATACTTGGAGTTTTTGATCCTACTTTTTTTTAAATGAAACTAGACTCGAAGAGGTTTCTTTTGGTATGAGTTACGACCCCAGGAGAGGTCTGTACAGAGTCTGGTGAGGTTTTAAAGTTGAGTCAGTGCAGAGTAAAGCTTGTTTTCGACTTGTCTATGTGTGTTTTAATATGCCTAAGTGTTTATACTTGTTTATGTGCTTGTTTGCTATAAGTTTGAGTCGAGTTGAGAGTAAAGTCGATAATTGGACGTGTGAATCCTTAGAAGCCAAGTATACCTAGGGATTGAGTTTTAACGGGTAAATAGATGTTGAGTGAGAAGTTAGAGTAAAGAAGAGATTGGATTTAGAATTTGAGTTTCTGACTAAGGTTTGTTTTATCACATGAACCTTCGATGACGATGACGATGTGATGATGACGTATGAAGGCCCGAGCGAGACGAAGAAGTAAGTTGCCTGATTTCTTTCCAGAATAAGCGAAGGACTTCAGGTGGGCAATATTTTGAGTATATGTTTATCATATGAGCTTTCTAAAATGATTTGATGATGTTATGAGCTTATCAAATAATTTGAGATAAATGATGTTTGAGAACTGTTTGACTTGCCAATTTTTAATGTTGAGCTTGTATGTTACCCTCTACTGATGAGACGAATTCGGTCCTGCCACAAGCGGGATTTTGTGCACAGAGGTGACTGTGAGCCGTCTTCGGGTCGGCCGGTCACGGTACTTGAGAGGGAGGCCTACTTCTCAGTACCTTAATTATGATGATGAGTTGTAGATGCGGTACATACATGTCGTATACTTTGTCTGCAGACACTTATTTTTGATGTTGATTATGAAAACTGCATGCACAGATTCTTTTAATGCTAATTTATTTCTGTGTGTTGCTGAGATGTGGCAAGTTCCAAACCTATAGCTCTATGAGCACCTTTCTTGTTTTTCGGCATTTGCCCACTGAGTATTATGTACTCACGCCCTGCATGTATTTCTAAATGTGCAGGCTAAGCTGGGAGTGAGATTGGACTGGTGCTGATGGGGGAGAGTTTCAAATGATGTAAATTAAATTACTATTTTGCCTCTATGATAATAGAGTCTTGATGTTTGAATTACTTAGTTTCTTTTGAGATCAAGCAATACACTCACGGTTATGTGTCTTCATACATATAATCGGTTCGCCTTTTTCTGCGATACTCTGCAAATTATGCTTCCTTATGAAAAATGAACTATACGCGTTTTGTTTTTGTTCGTGAAATTCCTGATAATTAAAAAGTTATGACAATGTTGACGATTTTACCCTTGGGCTAATTTTATGAAGTTTTTCCTTAGCATGCTTTTACGTGAGCTTCCGCATGACGTTCACCTAGTTCTTCTTATCTTTTATTCTTTAAAAATAGTCGTATCGATACTCGTACCCCACTATTACTAGTGTCGGGTCTGCGGGCTGCGACACCAACGGAGAGGATCATCTTGAAGAAGGTGGCGGCTACAACAAGCTCGGATCCGATAGCTCTTTTGACGGCTCAATTGACCGCCATGAATAGCAAGATTGATGCTATATCAATGTCAAGGGTAGAGCCCGTGGTTGAAGAACAAACTAGCTTCGAGGATGTGAACTACATCAACAACAACAACAACCGAGGCTATGCGAACTTCCGGCCCCAACAACAAGGTGGCTACCAAGGGCAAGGGCAATACACTCAAGGATTCCAACCTAACCGCCACCCTAACCTCTCCTATAGCAATCCAAACAATTTCTTGCAACCACCGCCCGGATTTGCGGTGAGCCATGGCATGATCAAGGAAGAGAAGAAGCTCAACCTTGAAGAAATATTGATGAAGTTCATGACCACGACTCAAGCTCACATGACAAGAACGGATGAGAAGTTAGAGGCTCAAGCCAAGCAATTGAAAATGCTTGAGATACAAGTGGGACAAATTGCCGAGTCTATAAACAATCAACGCCAACAAGGGCAATTCCCAAGCAACACAATCGTGAATCCCAAGGAGCATTGCAAGGCCATTGCTCTAAGGAGTGGGACAACATATGAAGAGCCCAAGATGCCCGACGAAGAAGATAGAAGTGGTGTTGTGGTTGAAGTTGGAGATGGCAACCCTTCCAAGGAACAAGGAGATAGAGGAAAGAAGAAGGAGGTGTACGTGGCTCCACCACCTTATTGCCCACCAATCCCTTTTCCTCAAAGACATCAAAAGAAGAATGTGGAGAATGAATTCTCCAAGTTTCTTGAGATTTTTCGAAAGGTGCACATCAACATTCCACTTATTGAAGCTTTGAAACAAATGCCCTCCTATGCAAAGTTCCTAAAGGAGGTCATATCAAACAAGAGGAAGATGGGAGAGAATGAGACGGTCAATCTAACCGAAGAATGTAGTGCCGTTCTCCAAAGAAAAATCCCCACCAAGATCAAGGACCCCGGGAGTATCACAATCCCTTGTGATATTGGGAATGATCGTTTTGGGAAAGCTTTGTGTGATTTGGGAGCAAGTATAAATTTGATGCCGCTCTCAATCTTCAACAAGCTAGAGATTGGCACCATCAAGCCAACCACAATTGCCCTTCAAATGGCAGATCGTTCCGTTTCCTATCCAAAGGGGATAGTAGAAGATGTCCTAGTGAAAGTCAACAATTTCATTTTCCCGGTGGACTTTGTTGTTTTGGACATGGTGGAAGACAAAGATGTGCCTTTGATTCTGGGGCGCCCTTTCTTGGCAACGGGGAGAGCCCTCATTGATGTTGCTAAGGGCGAACTCACCCTTAGAGTGAATGACGAGAGCTTCACATTTTCAATCCACAAGGCTCTCAAGTACAAGGAGGAAAAAGAAAAGAGGGTTGGTGAATGCAAGATGATGCAAGTGATAGAGTCTTGCATCAACATGGAGGAGTACCACACCTACAACAATCCAATGGACACTTGCCTCCTAAACCCTCTATTCTCTTTTGTTAATAATGATGAGTTTAATGCTTCTAACTTATTTATTGAGGCTAATGAAATGAACTTTGTGCAGAAAATTTCACAAGGAGAGGCATGTTTCTTGGACTTGAGAAATGGAGAGCCGAAAGATGAAGGAGTGGAGAAGAAGACTCCCAGCTTGGAGTTAAAACCTCTCCCCGAACACTTGAAATACGCCTTCCTTGGTGAGGATGAGGCGTATCCGGTAATTGTATCATCCTACCTTTCTCCTCATGAGCTTGATCAATTGCTAAATGTTTTGAGGAAGTATAGGTCCGCTATAGGATGGTCAATTTCCGATTTAAAAGGGATTAGCCCATCCATTTGCATGCATAGGATTTTGATGGAAGATGATTTTAAACCTAGGAGGCAAGGCCAAAGACGGTTAAACCCTATTATGCAAGAAGTAGTAAGAAAAGAAGTTCTCAAATTGCTAGATGCGGGAATTATTTTTGCTATTTCGGATAGTGAGTGGGTTAGTCCCACTCAAGTTGTTGCTAAAAAGGGGGGGATAACCGTCATAAAAGATGAGCATAATGAGCTAATTGCAACTAGGTTAGTAAATGGATGGAGGATGTGTATTGACTATAGGATGTTGAACACAGCTACTCGAAAAGATCACTTTCCTCTTCCTTTTATTGACCAAATGCTTGATAGGTTGGCGGGGTATGAATTTTATTGTTTTCTTGATGGGTACTCCGGGTATAATCAAATCATGATTGCCCCGGAGGACCAAGAAAAGACCGCTTTCACTTGTCCTTATGGCATTTTTGCTTATAGACGCATTCCATTTGGTCTTTGCAATGCCCCCGCTACTTTTCAACGATGCATGATGGCCATTTTCCATGATTTAATTGAAAATGTAATGGAAGTTTTCATGGATGACTTTTCCATCTTTGGCAATTCTTTTGATCATTGTCTCCATAATCTATCTATTGTGTTGCAAAGGTGTGAGGAAACTAACCTTGTATTGAATTGGGAAAAATGTCATTTTATGGTTAGGGATGGAATTGTGCTTGGACACAAGGTCTCCAAAGCCGGATTGGAGGTGGATCGAGCAAAGATAGTGGCCATTGAGAAGCTTCCACCACCATCCAATGAGAAAGCCGTGAGAAGCTTCCTTGGACATGCCGGGTTCTATCGAAGATTCATCCAAGATTTCTCAAAGATCACCAAACCCTTATGTCACCTTCTTGAAAAAGATGCAAAGTTCAACTTTGATGAAGATTGTTTGGTGGCCTTTGAAAAACTCAAAAAGGCTTTAGTGAGTGCTCCCATCTTGATCACACCGGATTGGTCACAACCGTTTGAGCTCATGTGTGACGCAAGCGACATCGCCGTCGGGGCCGTGTTGGGGCAAAAGAAAGACAAGCTATTTAGAGTCATCTACTACGCTAGTAGGACTCTAGATAAGGCTCAATCAAACTACACCGTCACTGAAAAGGAACTTTTGGCGGTTGTGTATGCCTTCGACAAATTCCGCTCCTACCTCATTGGCACAAAATCTATTGTTCACACCGACCATGCGGCCATCCGATATTTATTTGAGAAGAAAGATGCCAAGCCGAGGTTGATAAGGTGGATCCTCCTCCTTCAAGAGTTTAATATTGAAATCCGAGATAGGAGAGGATGTGAAAATGTTGTGGCGGATCACCTTTCAAGACTTGAGAATCCCGTGGAAGGGGAAAATGCCGATGTGCCCATCAATGAGAATTTTCCCGATGAGCAAATCTTGCAAGTCAAGACCCACACCCCATGGTATGCGGACTACGTCAACTATCTTGCATCCGGCATTCATCCACCACCCGAGTTGAATCGTTACCAAAGAAAAAAATTCTTTCATGATGTGAAATTCTTCTTATGGGATGAGCCGTTCTTGTATCGACGATGTGCCGACACCATCATCCGGCGGTGTGTACCCGAAGAGGAATGGGGAGCTATTATGAGGGAGTGTCATTCTTCCCCTAGTGGAGGGCACTTTGGCACCAACCGAACCGCTTTTAAGGTGCTTCAAAGTGGCTTCTATTGGCCAACTATTTTCAAGGATTGCCACTCATTTATTTTGAGTTGTGATCAATGCCAAAGAATGGGAGGAATATCAAAGAAGCACGAGATGCCCCTTAACAATGTGATTGAAGTTGAGCTCTTTGACGTATGGGGCATAGACTTTATGGGCCCATTCCCAATGTCTTTCGGCTTCCAATACATTTTGTTGGCCGTGGAGTATGTTTCAAGATGGGTGGAAGCAATTCCTACTCAAACCAATGACTCCAAAGTGGTGATCAAGTTCCTTCAAAAGAATATTTTGACAAGGCATGGAATTCCAAGGGCCTTGATAAGCGATGGAGGATCCCACTTTTGCAACAAGTGGATGGAAGGACTTCTAAAAAAGTACGGGGTGAAGCATAGAGTGACAACGGCTTATCATCCCCAAGCCAATGGTCAAACCGAGTTGGCAAACCGGGAGATTAAACAAGTGCTAGAGAAGACGGTGAATGGGAGCCGGAAGGATTGGTCTCTCTTGCTTGATGACGCACTTTGGGCATATCGAACGGCGTACAAGACACCGCTTGGCATGTCACCATACCAACTTGTATACGGGAAGTCATGTCATCTCCCCGTAGAGTTAGAGCACAGGGCATATTGGGCGGTCAAGAAGCTCAATTTTGATTTCAAGAAGGCCGGCCAAGCTAGAGTCTTTCAACTCAATGAGTTGGATGAATTTCGAAGTGAGGCATTTGCAAACTCAAGCCTCTACAAAGAGAGGACCAAGAGGTTTCATGATAGGATGATCCACAAACGGGAATTTGCACCCGGGGATGAGGTCCTTCTCTTCAATTCCCGCCTTTCACTCTTTCCGGGAAAACTCAAGTCCAAATGGTCGGGCCCATTCCTCATCAACAAGGTCTCCCCCAATGGAGCTATTGAATTGAAGGGCAACGATGGACGCACTTTTGTGGTGAATGGCCAACGCATTAAGGCATACTTTCGAGCCGAGCCACGAGAGAAAGTGTCCGTCATCATTCTCGCCGAACCAAAGACATGACACCATCATGAAGACGTCGAGCTCACGACGTTAAACTAAGCGCTAGTTGGGAGGCACCCCAACAAGGTATCTTTAATTTTTGCAAGTTCAATAAACACACATATACATAGGTATTATATATTCATCTATGTATATATTTTTATGTGTGTGATTTCTTTTCTTTGGAGTTTAATTCCCTTTATCTTAAAAAAAAAAAAAAAAAAAAAAAAAATTGAGAGAAAAACGCATAAAAATTGAAATTTTCAGAGGTGAGCACTCCCAGGGAGCCCGCGGTACCAATTTCCGGGGGAGAGGACTATTTTGAAGAAGGTGGCGGCTACAACAAGCTCGGATCCGATAGCTCTTTTGACGGCTCAATTGACCGCCATGAATAGCAAGATTGATGCTATATCAATGTCAAGGGTAGAGCCCGTGGTTGAAGAACAAACTAGCTTCGAGGATGTGAACTACATCAACAACAACAACAACCGAGGCTATGCGAACTTCCGGCCCCAACAACAAGGTGGCTACCAAGGGCAAGGGCAATACACTCAAGGATTCCAACCTAACCGCCACCCTAACCTCTCCTATAGCAATCCAAACAATTTCTTGCAACCACCGCCCGGATTTGCGGTGAGCCATGGCATGATCAAGGAAGAGAAGAAGCTCAACCTTGAAGAAATATTGATGAAGTTCATGACCACGACTCAAGCTCACATGACAAGAACGGATGAGAAGTTAGAGGCTCAAGCAACCCAATTGAAAATGCTTGAGATGAAAGTGGGACAAATTGCCGAATCCTTAAGCAACCAACATCAAAATGGGCAATTTCCGAGTAACACCGTTGTGAATCCAAAAGAACATTGCAAGGCTATCACTATAAGAAGTGGGAAGATACTTGAAGAGTCCAAGATACCTCCGGAAGTCATGAACAATGATGAGAACATTTCCTCAAAAATGCAAGGCGATAAGGAGAAGGAGAAAGATGTGTACAAGGCACCACCACCTTATTGCCCACCAATTCCATTCCCTCAAAGACTTCAAAAGAAAAATGTGGAGAGTGAGTTCTCTAAATTCCTTGAGATCTTTCGGAAGGTACACATCAACATCCCCCTTGTTGAAGCTTTGCAACAAATGCCCAAGTATGCAAAATTTCTCAAGGAAGTTCTATCCAAGAAGAAGAAATTAGAAGAATTTGAGACGGTCAACCTCACCGAAGAATGTTGTGCCATTCTTCAAAAGAAGCTACCCATCAAGATCAAGGATCCCGGGAGCTTTACTATCCCATGTGATGTTGGAAATGGTCGTTTTGGAAAGGCCTTGTGTGATTTGGGAGCAAGCATAAATTTGATGCCTCTCTCCATCTTCAACAAGCTTGAAATAGGAACCATTAAGCCAACCACGATTGCTTTGCAAATGGCGGACCGTTCCGTTTCATATCCAAAAGGGATAGTGGAGGATGTCTTGGTGAGGGTTGACAAATTCATTTTTCCGGTGGATTTTGTGGTGTTGGATATGGTTGAGGACAAGGATGTACCTTTGATCCTTGGACGTCCATTCTTGGCGACGGGGAGGGCCCTAATTGATGTTGCAAAGGGCAAGCTCACATTGAGAGTGAATGATGAGAGTGTTACCTTCTCAATCCACAAAGCTCCCAAGCACAAAGATGGGGAAGAAAGAATGAGAGTGGAGGAATGCAAATTGATGCAAGTGATTGAACCTTGCATCAACATGAAAGAAAAATTGAAGGGAGAAAGGAAAGAGGAGGAAGCCCAAGGCTTGGAGTTGAAGCTTCTCCCCACACACTTGAAGTATGCATTCTTTGGTGAGAATGAGATACATCCAATGGGGCAAGACCGTGTACTCCAACTCAAAGAGTTAGATGAGTATCACGCATTTGAGAAGTCAAGCCTCTACAAAGAGAGGACAATAAGTGCTAATGACGAGATGATGCACAAACGGGAGTTTGCACCCGATGATGAAGTCCTTCTCCTCACCTTCCGTCAATCACTACCTCCGGAAAAGCCAAGATCAAAATGGACGGGTCCTTTCAAAATCAACAAGGTTTTCAACAATGGAGCAATTGAATTGAGAAAGAAGGATGAAAGAACCTTTGTGGTTGAGAAGGAAAGAATCAAGGCATTTTTGCCCTTGAAACCAAAAGTTGAAGTGTTCGTTGGAACCACCCCCGAGCCATAACACCATCATGGAGACGTCTAGCTCATGACGTTAAACTAAGCGCTAGTTGGGAGGCACCCCAACAAGGTACCCTTTAATTTTTGTATGGTTTATTTTTATTTTTTTTTATATGTTAGTTTTTTTTGTGAGTCCGAGACAACTTCTCCTTCTCTTTTCTTCCAAACTCATTTTCACTTTGTGTGAAATAAGTTTGGGGGGAGGGGAGAGATGGATTAGTTGTCTCATCTATCTTAAGCTTTACTTGTTTTTGTTTGTTTTAGTATTGTTGTCTTGTTTTTGTTATTGTTGAATAAATGAAAGCTTGAGAGTTAGTTGGGTTGATATTTTTGTTTTTGTTTTGCTTGGGATAATTGTATCAAACTTTGTGATGTTGATTGAATGTCATTGGGCTTATGATATGAATCGTTTCTTGGAAAAATTGTGTGTATCACTTGTGGATTATGCATGAAAAGTTTGAACTTGTGACAAGTGAGTTAAATGTTTTGCCTCCAAGAACTTGAAAATGAGCTTGTAAGAATTGAGCCTTTGATTGTCATACATTTACAATCTCATTTTGTTCTTGAGTGTAAATCATTTGAGCATGTGTGTTGATCTCTAGAACTTGCCATGAGTCCTTTCTTGAAAATAAAAGTAGATGTGTTGTTAATATTGAAGTGATTTAAGGCCATCCTTGTTAGCCACTTAACTCAAATTGTGTCCAAATTCTCATTTGATCCTAGTTTACCCCTTTCGTGCCTTGTAGCCTTTCTTTTAATGAACCAATGATAAAGGGGTAGAACTTAGAGTGTTAGTGGTTGCTTTTATGAAAATGGTTGGAAAATGATTGAAATTGCTTGTCAAACTTCGATTGAGTGAAAATCACTAGTCTCCTATAAGCTCAAAAAGAAAAAGAAAGAAAAATGAAGAGACATGTGAATAAAATAGTACAAAGGGGAGTGATTTTCCTTTTGAATCATGGTCTTGATAAGTATTCATAGGGTGAAAAGGAAGAAAAGTGGGGATATTGGTTGATTGATTAGAAAAGAACAATGGTGAATATGACATATTCAATTTGGGAATTGTATGGGATATGAGTCACTTTGCCTATAAACACCTCACCTCACCAAAGAGCTCTCATTGCAACCTAAATAGAAGCCCTTTTTGATCTTTATTTGTAACACATTGAAGTATAGAGAGTTAGGATAAATGGCAAGCTTATGGTAGATTGCATACTTGTTTCAATTTGAGAGCAAACACGTCCATTCTAAACACTTGAGAGTTGAGTGCGTCATTGAAACATCCACTTTGTTAGGATTCAAGCTTGGAGGTTATAATATTGAACTCATTATCACTTGTGACTTCTTGGAATGCATTTATACTTGTGATGCACTTTTGAAAGATTTTTTGTAAAATTTGAAGCCCTTGAAATGACACCAATTCATGCTCACATGTTTGTTTACTTTTATTTCTCTTCTCTTCGTCGTTTGGGGACAAACAACACTTTAAGTTTGGGGGGTTGACAAACATGGTTTTCATACCTCAATTCCACATGTTTTGTTGTCATTTCCCTTCATGTTTTGCTTGTGAATGCTTGTTTGTGCCCGAATATTTAGTTTTATGAAGATTTGATATCTTGGTGTAGTTTTGGAGTAATTTCAGGAAAAATAAAGGATTAATTGGAGCATTTTGAAGATATGAGATTGAAGTACGTCTTGAGAGGAATCCGTGAGTGCAAACGGCGACCAAATCCGAGTCCGGACGAGGGAGAACGGAGCAAAACGAGCGGACTGTGCAAAACGCCCAGTACCCCGCGGTCACCACCCGCGGCCGCGGGGTGGGACCGCGGGTCAGCTGTTCCCAATTCCAGGGGTGTACCGCGGTCACCACCCGCGGCCGCGGGGCGGGACCGCGGGTTCCCTGAGTTTTGCCCACGTTTGAGCACCACGGGCGCGGGCCATGACCGCGGGAAAAGAGCGGAGTCGCGTTTTTCAGCCCTTAAACCCCTTTCTCCCCCTTTTCCTCACATTATTCATCTTCCCCAACCTCATACTCACCCATTTCCATCTTCCCCAATTCATTCACACCAAACCCTAGCTTCCATTACCACATCTTTTTACCAAGATTGAAGGCATTGAAGAGGAGAGAAGATTGAAGAAAGCTCATTAATAGGATTTGTCACTTCTTACTCTCTCTTTCATTTATGTATTTCTTTGATTTTGGTTTGTTGTTTGTGAACATGTTTGGATAAAATCCCCCATTGGTTTGGGGATTAGGCTCATGGATGATGTGATAGATTGATTATTATGCTTAATATATGTATTGATTATTTCCTTGTTATTATCTTTTCAAGCCCTAGCTTTAATTCTTGTATGGATTGTTGGCCACTTTTTATGCATTTCTAATTTGTGATTTGAATCGGGAGAGGATAATCATAATAGATTAGGAGCTTGAAACATATTGACTCAATAAACCGGGAGGTTGAGAGTTGGGTGAGAGTTTACCGATCATTTGTGCTCTTGGGAGTTATAGGTTAGAAGTTGACCGGGGACGGCAACTATGACCCGTAATCTACAGTTTTAGTCGTCCGGGAGGGGGCTAGAACTAGTGGGGAGATCACTCTAGATAAATAGGAATATCAAGACTAATATTGAGCTAATTGAAGTCCATTGCTAATCCATCGTTGCCTAATCCCTAAACCACCTTCATCACTTAATTAATCCACTTTATTTGATTGTTCTTATTTTGTCTTTGAATTTGTTAGTTAATCAAACCACTCACCTCCTTGTTTAGTCTAAATAGCTCTAGCATAATGACTTAAGGTAATCACTAGAATTTGACTACTAATCCTTGTGGAATACGACCTTGCTTCCCTATGTTGCAACTACACCGTATACTTGCGGCGTGGTGAAAATAATAGCGAACAGATTCTCACGTATTCACAAAGTTCATGGCAACTTTAGTAAACCAAATTTTCACCATTTCCCATAATATTTGGTCTAGTTGTTTCGTAATCCCAATATTACGATAATTTAGTGCACGTGCAAAATATATTGGGATTATCGTCTTCAGGACGATGCTCTTCATGAGGTTTCGAAATGATTTGAGTTCTTTATTTGATTTTGTAATCCGCGGATATTTTATCTTGGGCACCAATAGGTCATTTACGCTTCTGGCGTTAATAAGCATTGAATCAAATTCGTCCATCTAGGACTTCAATTATTTGTGGTGCAATATAACATGTATATGAAATTTCACTCATTTGGCAGTCAATAATAATTTGTTGAACTTCCAGTTCATAATGCGTGAATATAACATAATTAATCCAACGAGAAACTTACGGCATTGTACAATTCATCATTCATATCTCCCTCTAATGCCGAAAAAAGTTTTAAGTTGGATAAATCAAAGTATCAACATATGAATTGATCCTTAATTATTGGCTCTATATATGTATTTTTCATAAAGTATACATATAATTTTCATAGAGCTATGAGTGCATTTGAATGGTGATAAAAGAATTTAGTAGATGGGAAATCCTCTTCAGGAGGTATTTTAATCACGCACTAATTGTAATGTAGACAACCCAAATACTCAAGTCTTGAGTTATTTTTAAATCATTTGGGTGTATGAATTTGAAATTCATCTTGACATGATTATGTGATAAAAATAATAGACATGTATAATTATTCAATTCTCATAGAAAAATCAATGAAGCTCTTCCGGAGCCCATACAAAAAATGTTATCAATTTTTAATTGTATAACTCATATTCTCAATAATAGTTCAAAAACAATTGAATTGAGAAGATCAATTGCTCTTCAAGAGCTTGTAATATTTAAATTATGTGTATTTGTTTTTTTTCTTCAAGAATAAACATATATCACCCAAAATATAAATTGTTCTTCAAGAACATGTAATATTCTTCAGGAATACTAATTGTGCTACTTCGGGAGCATCAATATATATTAATTCAATATAAAGTAAAGCAATTTAATAATAAATTAAATACTAAATAATAAGGAAATACCAAAATAAAGCTTAAAATAAAAATTCAATCTCAATATTTTAATATTCTTCCGGAATATTAACTTTATTTCATGTGTTCATCAGGAACACATTATATTTCATATTTAATATGAAGAGATATCGTTGTATTTTTATCAAGAACTTCAACGATTTATTTTTAATAATCTTCAAGATTATTAAGAATCATAAATTCATTCCACAATGATGAATTATTTAAATAAAACAATCATTCGAGGATTGTACTAATAAATCAATTCAAATGTGCTCATCGGGAACACATATTCTATTTAAAATAAATGAATGTCGTTGTATTCAATCAAAAACTTCAATAATTTATTTTTTAATAATCTTCCGGATTATTAAGAATTGTAAATTTATGTTTCTTTGGGAAACGATATATAACATATTAATGTAATATATTACATAAAACATTACAAACAATCAACATATGACGAGCAATCCACTATTGTCAAATAATTGATATTAAAATGAGGGATTCATATTTAACTATATATTCAAGATCTTCATTGGTTAATATGCAAAATGAATTCTATTTGCAATCGAAACAATACACCATTAATCATACATTAATATAACAATTGATAGTTAATTAGCAAATTAACTCCAACACAAGATAATTCAAACATGAAAGGCAATTGAACATAAATCG
The DNA here is from genome assembly GCF_028751815.1 of Salvia miltiorrhiza. NCBI lineage: Eukaryota > Viridiplantae > Streptophyta > Magnoliopsida > Lamiales > Lamiaceae > Salvia > Salvia miltiorrhiza. Next base: position 51,417,515 of record NC_080394.1, on the reverse strand, counting down.
ATGGTATATTATTTCATTAAAAAAATGTGACGGCAAACAAATAAACAATAGAGTTTAATTTAATGGAATACCAATTATCTTGTTCAGAGCAAGAGCGAATTGAAACTGATTCACAAAACTGATTCATAGATCTAGAATGATAGATTTAATAAGAGATTGAAGCAATCGAACCATGGTGATTCAAATACGAATTACCTTGTTGGAAAGACATGATTCTTTCCTAGGGCACACCTCCAATCTAAATCAATTGGTTTGAGACTCAAGACTAGGGCATACCTCCAATCTAAATCAATTAAATACTCATGGCTAGAGGCTCGTGCTGATAACGTGTTGAAAGTAGAGAGAAAAGTAGAAGATAAGAGAATAGCGTAGAAAGCGTAGAGAGAATAAATCTGTAGGAGCTCATATTATGAGGACTAAATGCCTCTATTTATAGGAGATACAAAGCTAGGGTTAGGGTTTAGGGTTAGGTCATTAAGTAGAGAAATATATATATTATATATATTTACAACACTTATATTTAAGTGATATATATGATTTTTTAATTATGAAATCAACAAAATTATACTAAAATTAAATGGGTAGTTACAAATCTCGTGAGCTAAGTACTTTTACTCATAAAGGAAAGAAATATGCAAGTTTACGTATCAAGAAAAAAGTGTCCAAACAAAAGGCAAAATCGTTTAGTTAAAGAGGGGATCAAGTTGACCCTAGCCACCACTCAAGTGTCGCAGACAATTTTAATTTAATCGAATTCTTTATGTGTGTGTGTGTGTGTGACAAATTGATGCTATATTGCAAGTTTTGAATGAACGTGGTTCGTATTTGGAAAAGAATTCTAAAAGGACAAAAATAGTAAAAGAATGAGTCATTGCAAAATTGAAATAAATTAGTATTTTGAAGTGAGACATGAGTCATGACTAGTTATGATGTGCAAGAGGGGCTTGGCTGGAAAGAGGCAATACTAGTGGTTACACCATTATAATATGCACTAATTTGATTTCTTTTCTAAAGTATGCAAGAGGAACTTTATTACTAATATTTCGAGGGGCCGATAAAAAATTGGAGTTGCTATTCGTCCGTTTATTGTAATATAATGGGTTAATTATCTACAAAAATATACAAATTATACTTAAATTTTAATTTTTAATCAGATTTATTTTTTGATCAAAAAATACATAAATTTTTAATTATTTAAAATTTGACACGAGCTCAAAAATTTGCTAGCCAAAGTCTAATGGCAATTCGAAGGTACCGTTCTAGTGATATATTGTTGGTCAGTGCAAGTGGTCGGAAACAATACAAAATGTAGAGTTTCATGACATTAATTTTCGTGTCATTTTTCAGTAATCAAAACTCAACACTATAAGTTTTATTAGAAAGATAATGTCAAGAGATTTTCAATGGTACCTTCAGATTTTCCATCGAACTCTAGACAATCGAGTTATTAACCAACATACTTTGGGCTCAGGTCAAATTTCAAGAAAATAAAATTTTAATGTATAGTTCGTATATTTATAGACAATTAACCTTAATATAAATTCAAAGGCAAAACCTTTGAGCAAAAATTGACAAGTTGAACGCCTTTTAGAGGCTTAAATAAATGAATTTCGTATTGAATGAATGATCTTGAATTTCACTAATGCTTAGATAAAGTCGTTTTTATTTCAGCTCGATGTTAGTTATTTTATGTTTGTATAATATGAATTTTCTTGATAAGAACTAAGAAGTGGCTTTGGATTAAAATCCAAGTCTTTTAGGTGTATTAATTGATAAATTTGCTACCTCAAAAATCATTTTAGTCTATATGGCCTTGAAATTAACAACAGTCCATGCACAACAAGAACTCATTTATATAGTGTTTTGCCTTTTTTTCATCACTGCAATTTGGTCGATTAAATAAGATTTTTTGGTTGCCGTCATCATGATCCAGTTGAAAGTGATATTATATTTTAATTAAATGTTTAATAATGATTTGTTAATTGTTAAGACGAATTTATTGGGATTTGCATTGGATATATGCCATGGACGGACTTCTATTCGTTCATTTGTTTTTATACGGTGTTTATATTACTAAAATACGATTTTATTAAAGAACCAAAAAAATGAAAAAGAACAATCTAAGGAATTCTTGACGGCACAACGAAGCTGGCTAAGAGTCGAGTCTCATTAAAACCTCTTTAAAGAAAATTTAGTGAAAAAACTTTAAAGTGGAAAAAGAGTACTCGTCTAACACGAACAAGGAACAATGAAAAACCGAAGCAAAACAAAACCATAAAGGCGTGGGGAAGCTTAAGGAACTCCGGCCTAACCATCGCCCTCAAGCAACCATGGGCACCAGAATGGCAAGAAAATCGAAAACCAAAGATAAAAACAAACCAAAAAAGACGAAACAAAGACAAAACACGAAGAGAACAAGATAAGAAACGCTTCAGACGATAAACATCAAACGAGAGGGTGCATCTATGACAAAGCCAGCACCTCCTAGAAGCGAGTCCCAACGCTATCCCGGACCAAAAAAACATGTCGGGCGCGAATCCACCAAAAGAGCCCGACCTTCCAAACCCCAGCTGCTAGCGCATCAGATGACTGAAAAAAGGTAAAGGAGATATATTAAGCCTATTTTAATAATTTTAATTGAATTAATAACACAAGATAAAATATCTATAAGTAGTGGATGCCAATATCTTAATTTATAGGAACAACATAAAATTATTTGTGTTTGATTGACTTTTATTTTATCATTACCATTAACAAATCAATCAAATAGATGAATAAATGTTGTACGAGGCTAAATATTAAATTTTACATTATTTTCATAATCTTGATTAAATATTCAGCTCCTTTTCTTCATTTTTCAATATATATATATGTGTGTGTGTTCACAATATTAAAGCTCGAATTGTAAATAAAAACAAAATATAAGTACAAGAAATTAAATTAATTCAGATTGTGTTAGTTCAATTGTAGCTAAAAATTTGTACAGATTGGATTGAAACTGAGAAAAGTCGAGCAATAAATAATGTAGTAGTGATATGTTCTGCTCCAATCAATTTGACTTTTTTTTTTCTTTGAGGGCCAATCAATTTGATTTTGATGCACGTCTCAAATTTTATTCTTTAATGATATATTAAGCCACCTGTGGGTTGGTGCTATGAAAATTATTGTTGCAGTACTGACAAACAATTGATGTTGATTAACTAGGTGAAATAATAATAATAAAAAAGAATTGTATCGATACATCACATTCTCAACAAAAATAATATACTTATTATATCTACGACTATTTGGAAGTTCTCTATGCACTTTTCGAAAATACCCTATTCTTTATTGTATGTCACAGTCATGCTTAGAAAATACAAAACAAATAATTGGGAACAAATTCGCACCGTTAATTTCTCTTATACTTGAATTTGATGATTTCGCGATTTAATTATTAAAACACTTTGGATAAATTTGAATACAATAATATTTCAATCATTTTTTGAATTATACGACGAACTGATCCAACACGCACATAATCACATATAAATCTTTTATTAGTTTGGTACAAAAGTCACGACTTTCTATAAATCAAAAGTTTAAAAATATTATACAAATTTGAGTAATTTTGTATATCATCTAAAAATGTGTTATAAGTAATAAAAACCATCATTAATGACTGATTTTGTATACCATCTAAAAAATGTGTTATAAGTAATAAAAATCATCATTAATGACTGATTTTGTATACCATCTAAAAATGTGTTATAAGTAATAAAAACCATCATTATAGTCATTAATTATTAATTTTAGGGTTAATTACGCCAAAATTCAGGAACTATACCCCAATTTTTAAACTTTCCATAAACTTTTTTTTTTATCAACAATTCCACGAATTTAAAAGGTTGAACAATTTTTCCACACTTTTCATAAATTACAAGTTGATATGGCAATTTTTAAGTCACTTGATAAATGACATGGCAATCCCGGACGGCAAGCAAAACGACGTCGTTTAGTTGAGGTAAAACGACGTCATTTGAGCCCCAAACCCCTCTCTCTCAACCGCATCTCACGGCCGCCTTCCCAGACTCCGCCGGCTTCGCCGCCCGTTTGAACCTAGCGGCAGGTGGCCAACCCCACCGTGGAATCCCTCTCACCACGCTGTAAAACCCATAGAAGAACGGCGACATGAACTCAAACAGCGTCGCCGCCCTAGCCGAATCCCGCCACCAGTATTTGGGCGAGAGTCCACGTGTTTTGATAGAGCGAAGTAACCTCGGCGAGCGAGAGGATTTCGAGGACCGCGACGGCGCCGTGACCTAGCCACATGAACATCAAGATTTTGAATGTTTGTTGCTGCTGCTTCTCTCCCGCCATGTTGTGAATCAATGAAGCTCTCTGCTTTGTTGGGAAGGTAGTGAGGAAAATTAGGGCATTAATTAATTTTGATTTACGCCTCAATCTTGAGAGTGAATCTGCAGTTAAGAGATTTGATAATCCAATTGAATTATACGAGCAGGTGGTTGATTGGAACTAAGATATGATGAATAGGTCGTCGACGACTTTGTCGATGGAGCTGTCGGCGGCAGTAGGTGAGGAGGCTGCTGACGGATCTGCGGGGGTGGTTGGGGAAGAGGAAGGCGGCAGATCTGGTGATGGTGGTGGGTAAAACGACGACGGCGAAGCTCTTCGGAGACGGCAGAGAGAGAGGTGTGATGGTGGGGGAGAGAGGCGGCGGTGGAGGAGCAGCCATCTATGGTAGCGGCTGTAATGGCTGGAGGCCATGGCTGCCGGTGAGAAAGGGAATGAGAAAGAGAATAATTTTTTGTCTATTTTTTGGTTTATTTTTTATCCAAGTGTCAATTTTTCAGTCCAAGTAGGCACCACATGTCAGCCCGGTATTACCACGTAGGCGACAGGTCAGCTCGGATATTCACCGGAGAAAAAAAACATGGAAAAATTGTTCAACCCTTTAAATTCATGGAATTGCTGATAAAAAAAATTTATGGAAAGTTTGAAAATTGGGGTATAGTTCATGATTTTTGGCGTAATTAACCCTTAATTTTATATAATTTTGATGCATTTACATATCAACATATTATATTTTTAATGAATTATACCAAACATAATAATAAAAGATATCTTAATCAATCATATCACGTATCAAACGAATCTTATATTTATATTGACTTATTTATTATTTTCATTTCATACAATTAATTTCAATAAATATCAGCCACATAATTTGAATATTTAATGTTCTAAATTTACTTCTTCGCTGCATCTTTTCTCTCTATATATATATAGAGAGAGTGACGTAGCAACCACATATATATTGCGCAGTGCATAAACAAATTATTGACAATCATTCGTCGAAATGTATTTCGTATGTTTCGTCATCAATGAAGTTTTAATAACGAAATATTTAAAAACTCTCGCATTATATAGGGGGATTAACTTACTTATATTTTCCAATTTGGCCTATAGCTTGCAATATTTTGGGTGAATCAAGTCATGTGATACATGTGAATCCAAACTCTATAACTATCAAACTTTATCACTTTAATTATTCCTACAAAAAAAATAATTTAATTAAAAAATCACTTCAATTTCCTACTTCATAGAGGGGGGGCTCATGCTACACCATGTGCTTCTTTCAAGAATTAACTACCTAAACACTTAACCATATGTTCTCAAAATTTAAAAACTCGTACCATAATTAATACCTTATCCTCATCAAACAATCATGAAATCAGTAAAAAAATTGTACGGCTTTCTATTTCCTAAATGAATGTCACCACAATATCTAATTTGGTGAAATTTGCAGCTCAAACAACATAATAATCAGGTCTCAGCATTAATTCAATATATTCGCCAATATTTAACTTGAATATGACTTTTTTGATAACTGAGATTTTCCCAATGGTATATCTTCTTACATTTTTTTTGTTACTTTTACATGTGTATAGTGTGGTCCAATTTTATTATACTTAGATTAACTGATAAAGTGGACAATCTTTTTTTAAATCCTTAATTACTGCATGAAAATAAAAAATAAAAATTGAATTTGTATTGACGATAAGGATAAAAGAGAGAGAGTTTGAAATCAATTTACAATTATTATTCGGGGTTGAATCGGGTAATTATAAATCAACCTCAAAGAAATTTGCTTATTTGGAGTTGAGGTTGCAGATTAATTACATTAATCTCAATTTGCCTTTGCGCGTTACTCTTTTTTTTTTTTTTGGTTACATTTGTTACACCCTAAACCCTAAAGAAAGGAAAACATACTCACATTCTAGGGCCCAGTGACGATCCAAGATTTTTAAACTGGGTGTACGAAAAAATAATCTAATAGCCATATATGTAAAAGATACTTAACTTAATGTTAAAAATAGTACGTTCCAAAACAATATTCCACATGCTAACCATATATGTAAAAGATATTTAACTTAATGTTGCACATACTATTTCGTAAATTATTCTTGACATAAGTCATTCTAGAAAACACTTTCTCCACACTTGGAGGAACAACCGGAATAACCAACACCAACTTAAATGTTTTATCATTTTTTAAAATTTTTTGATCTCACTTGTCATTATTGTATTTAATACACAAATGTAAAAATTCTATATAAAAATTAAAGTTATTCACACACATAAACAAGTTTGTATATCAAATAAGCAAATAAGTATATAATTGCAAATAAGTTAGTCATTTTATCAAATAAATTAGTGTTGATATATAAGAGTAGCCACTTTCCTTTAGTAAAAATAAATTTTACCCACTAATATAAAAACTTAAAAAAATACCCACATTTACCATTTTACCATTGCATATAAAATTTTACAAATACCCACTGTTCACTGGTTGTGAATTCAACTCGAATTCACAACTAAATTAAAGTATTGGTTGTGAATAACAAGTGTTGGTTGTGAATTCGCGTGAATTCACAACCGATAAAACTTGAATTCACAACCAACATTATTTCAAATTGTGAATTCACAACCAATGAAACTTGAATTCACAACCAACACTATTTCAATTGTGAATTCACAACCAACACTGATAATTCAGTTGTGAATTCATAAACCTGGTTGTGAATTCAAGAACATTTGTACAAAATTGCGCGATTTTCATCAATTTCTTTGTTACTTGTATATTTTTTCGATTACATTCAATCGAATTAGGGAGAAATTTATCCAATCTGCATAAATTCATTCCAATCATTCTCATCGGCATCAAAATTCATCTCTAAATTCATCCAAAAATTCATCCCTAAATTCAAAATTCATTCTAGAACAAAGCTTCATCAAAATTCAAACTTGATCCCTAAATTCAAATGAAAAATTATCACAAAATTAAAGCTTCAAATTTGGAGAAGAGTAGAGAGGAAGAGGCGGCGCCGCCTTCGCTGCTGCTATTGATAGATCAGAGACCAGATGAGAGAAAGAGGAGAGAGAGAGGAAAGAAGCGAGAGGAGAGAGAGAGAAGAGAAAGAGCGAGGCGGCGATGGTGAGGCTCGAGATCTAATCGCCGAGATCAATGACCTTCTCCGGAGCCTCGACCGCGGCGAGGGGGCGGATAGCGACGGAGGTGCATGTAGACAGAGGAAGAAGGAAAGAGAGATGCCGAGGTTGGAGATGAGGAAAGGAACGCACGGCGACAACACCGATGTTGCCATGGCCGTCCTCGACCGCCACCGCTGTGCTCCAGTCGATCTGCCGCCTCAATGGCCGCCCTCGGCCGCCACCGCCGTGCTCCAGTCGATCCGCCGCCTCAATTGCCAGAGAGAGAGAGAGAGAGAGTGCTGAGGAATGAGAGAGAGAGGAGATAGCCGGTAGAGAGAGAGAGAAGAGAGAGAGAGAGAGAAATTAGAGAATGAAATGATGCCCATTTATATAGAAGGGTAATTTAGTCCTTTAATACAAAAAGTGAGTATTTTTTTAAGTTTTTATTTGAGTGGGTAAATTTTATTTTTACTATATAAAAGTGGTTATTTTCAAAATCCACTCAATAAATTATGTGTTATAAAACTCCTAAATAGATTAGCTTGATGCATAGTGCGTCTCTACAGCCAATGGCTTTCTCTGACTGTTCCTCAAAAATTAACCCTTCCTCTAATTATTTTTGTGTGATTTTTTTATACTCCACCGTCCCACGAAGTATGACACAGTTTTCTTTTTGGTTTATCTCACGAAGCATGACACGTTTTTTAAAATGGTAAAAAATTTACTCTTTATTCACATTTTCACTTTTTCACCTACCACACTTAACACATAAAAAATCAATTTCTTAATTTCCGTGCCGAAAAGAAGTGTGTCATGCTTCATGGGACGGATGAAGTATTTATTAATTTATCACCAACCACCGTTTTTAAAAATTTAACTTGGACACAAAGCCCAAACAAAATATATTCATGTAAGTTTGCACAATTCGATCGGTTGGGGGTAGAGATGTCAATCGGGCCAGTTCACCGGGTTTCGGGCCAGCCCTATCGGATTTCGGGTTAATCGGGTGCGGGCTAATCGGGCTGGGAATTTTGTCGGGTTATAAATTTTCAACCCTAACCCTAAACGTTCGGGTTTCGGGCTAGCCCATCGAGCTAGTCGGCTTAAATGCGTAAAATAAAATAATCATTTGTATTTTGTTATTTTTAATGATCTAATGTATAATGTATAAAATATACATAGAAATCAAAGATATAAATTATATAGCAAGCATTGAATGCAAAAATATAAGATATTGAAAAAAACATCAAGATTGCATAACATATAAAATAAATTGGTAACAATAAAATGTTCAACTTTGTTAACGAAAAAACAATAAAATATCCAATAATAGTTTGAATTCATAGAAGCAAAGCATCTAAAAAATATAGAAAAGTGAAATGATGAAACTTTATAATATTTTGTCATTTTTTTATTTTTATATCTAAATCTTTAAGTATTCGGGTTTCGGGCTAGCCCATCGGGTTAGTTGGGCCGGCCCTATTGGGTGCCGAGCTAATCGGATTGTAACTTTTATCGGATTAAAAATATTCAACCCTAACCTTCTCGAGTGGCGGGTTAATCGGGCTAGCCCACGAGTTTCCGGCTAGATTGACATCCCTAGTTGGGGGTATAGAAACAAATCAAACAATATTTAAACACATACTCCCTCCGTCCCAGCTGAAATGTCTTGTTTCTTTTCGGCACAGAGATTAAGAAATGTGTATAAAGTAGATAAAGTGAGTTGGTGGAAATTATTTAAATATTAAGTACAGAGAGATAGTGTATTGCCAAAAAAGGAAACAGGACATTTCAAGTGGGACAACCCAAAAAGGAAAACAGGACATTTCAGCTGGGACGGAGGGAGTACTATTATAGTATAATACTACTGTTAAAGGAAATAATTTGGGGGTACAGTTGTACCCCCACCGCCCTATTTTGGATCCACCATTGCTAGAGCCTTCTAGATTACTCGAACTCTCGATTTATTAATTGGAAAAGAAGCATCTTGCTATCGTCATAAAATGTGGCGATTATTTTTGCTTGAATTTTACTTTTTCTTACGTATATTACCGATAATTGTAAATAAAATATATCATGTTGCATCATTTATCTCATTGATTCAATTTTAAAGATGAATTGTCAACACCTAACATAGCTTTTTTTTTTTTTTTGAATTATTTCAAATATAGCATTACTATCTTTTTTCACAACAAATCATAAATGTAACAAAAAAATAAAACGCAAATGTGCAATATAAATCTGATTTGAAAATTACACCAATCTATTTTAGGGTAGATGCAACAATTTAATTTTTCTGAGACTATAATAAAGTTCATTAAAGACATTAGCCGTCACAGCCTTTATTATTACCATTTTTATCCTTTTCAAGTTTTTTATATGCAGAAAGTATTTAAAGATTTATTTTTTGACAAACCTACCACTCTGGATGTCAAATGTAAAAAAAGAAATAAAGAAATAAAAATGTTGTTCCAATAAAAGCGTGAAGTATATAGAGCGGTTAGGTAAAGCATGCACATTTGACGAAATGTCTCTGAGACTCTTGACACTATTAACAAATTATTAAGAAACAATCGACCCAAATGGCCATAATGAGGAACAAAAATCAAATTTTGACCCATAATCTTAAAACATCAAAATCTGGCCATTAATTAGGTGGAATGCCCAATTTGCCCTTTTTACCCATCGCACTCCACAACCTGCAGCCGATGAGAGGGGAAGACCACTTGTCGGGAGTCTGGGCCTTCATCCAGGCGGCCATGGCCTGCCACCGCTGGGCGCCGTTGCTGCCCAGCGCCGCGAACATCTCCTTCAGGATCGGCACCTCCAGCATCGTCTTCAGCGGTTGCGCGGCAGCGGCGCCGAGTAGATGTCACCGGAGCTCTCGCGGCTTGGGTAGAATTCGTCGGAGTAGAGGATGAGGCGGCGGCGGTGGAGGAGATCCGATCCTCTGAAATCGGCGGCGTGGAGGAGGGACTGTTCAGGTGGCGGAGGATGAGGCAGCGGCGGCGGCAGATCTGATCTGATGAGGCGGCGGTGGATCTGATCTGATGAAGCGCCGCCTTCTCCATCGACAGATCTGATCTCCGCCTCCTTCGATTTCAGCCATCAACAGATTTGATCTGATCTGATCTGATCTGTGCTGCACGTATGGCACTTATGGCACTATTAGTGCCATAAGTGCCATAAGTGCACACTTCCCCTTAGGGTTTAGATATTCCATTTAGGGTTTAGATTATTTATTTGGGGTTTAGATGTTCCGTTTAGGGTTTAGATTATCCATTTAGTGTTTAGATGTTCCATTTAGGGTTTAAATGATGTTGTTGTTTCTGTATTTGTGCTGATGACCATTTTACTTAGTTTTATTTTGAATTTCGTTGGCACTTATGGCACTATTAGTGCCATAAGTGCCAAAATGACTATTTTACTTGGTTTTATTTTGGATTTCCGATGGCACTTATGGCACTAATAGTGCCATAAGTGCCTAACCAATCCGCCTCATTAAGGGCAAAAACGTCCAAATCAATAAAAATGACCAAAATTTGTGTTTTTTCAATGTGTGGCCATAAATTGTGTTTTATGCTTCATTTTGGCTACTTCAAAATTTTACTCAATTATTAAATCTATAAAGTTTTTAAATTTAATAATTAATTATACATAATTTTAATACACCATATTAAATAGTAGTATTAAATTACATATTAAAAATATTTAATAAATTATTTTAAACATGATATTAATATGTTTTATTGAATTTAAGTCTCGCATTCATGGTTTATTAATTACAGTTTAATGAAAAATATAATAAATGATTCGAAATAAATAAAACTAAATGATGCAAAACTTAAGGGTGCTTGGAATGTGAAATTTGAGGGGTGTTTAGTTCACTAATTTTTTTGATGAAAAATATAATAAATGAATTTCAAATCAATAAATTGGGATCACTACACATCAATATATCATAAAAATAATTGACACTACTAACATTTTACACGCACTACATGATGAAGAGTGAAATATACATCAGCCTTGACAACACTTTAATTGTTTATATTTCTTTTCATATATATATATATATATATATATATATATATATATATATGGGAAGGCTAAAATAAGAACGCTTCTTAAAATATAAATTAGGAACCCCACACACACACACACATATATATATATATATATATATATATATATATATATATATATATATATATATAATCCGACTAGCCGAGAGTTAGTCAATGAGGACTGGTTTCAAGAAGAACGAAGGTCATCATTGTCAAATAAGCCAACGCCGTCTAATAGGTGAATTGGACTCGAAAACAAAGAGACGGAGTTTCCAAGATTCAAAGGTAATGTTAATACCGTGAGACCTCAATGAAGGACTAAAGGAGTATGTTGCAAAAAGAACATGGGCTTTGAAGAGATGCCAGCGTTGACTAGTTATGAGGAGACACTGTAGCAGTCGAGAGCTACGCCAAATCAACGTCATTTCATCCTTGACGACCAAACATCAATGTTGGAGAGATAGTGACATCCGACAAAAGCTGACCAATCGGTTTTCATTAGTGCTCCTGCAGAATATACTTAGTTAGACACCATGCAATGTACGTGAACATTGTTAGACTCACCGTTTTACCCCTTTGTATCTGTTGTATAAATAGGGCGTTGTATTCATTTAGATCAGGAGGGTCATCTCTTTCTCAAGAGTAGAAAATATGTAAACTGTAAATTCTGTCAAACATAGTGGAATTCTCCGGCAATCTCCCGTGGATGTAGATTATTCGATCGAACAATATAAAATCCTTCTGTTCTTTATTCGTTTTATTTAAAGGTGTTGATACTTATCGCATCACTACACATACATATTACAAATAATAGTTTATAATTATTAACACTTAAACTCAAATAGACTTATTTTTTCATATCTATTTATTTCATTTACCAATTTACAGGTGAGACAAAATAAATATCCAACTGTTATATGTAATAGTATATTTGCAAACAATTAATATGAAATCTCATTCTAATCAATAAAATGAAAATTAAAGTATAAAATTTCAAATTTCTCAACTACTAAAAACAATTCGTTATTCAAAATTTGATGCGAGTAAAGATGGAACCCAATTTTCAATGAAATCATGGCTTTGGAACTTGGAATTGGGAAAAAGAAAAGTGGGAATTGACATTTGTAGCCTAAAGCACATAGTTTATGACTTTTTTAGCCACCCTTTTTAAAGAATGACTTTTCTAGCCAAAATCCCCTTAAAAGACAACTGCGCCCCTAGGTCAACTGTGCACATTAATAATCAACTGTGTACAATCAATGAAAAATTGCTTAATTATAGTGCTGATCCCCCGCTTCTCAAAATGGTATCAGAGCGGGTTTTTATAGAGGAATTATGTAAATTTTAATTTATTTAATTATAACCCATGTGGGAGGAGACTCCAATTAAAGTTTATGGATCCGGACGAGTGTCCGAGATGTGTACACTACAGGAACTCTCTCCAAAATCTGGAGATTGAAATGGGTCACTTTATAAGTGATCTCAGGTGGAACAATCGAGCCCTCATAACCAACCTACGACGAGGAGAAGATATCGAGCTTATTCGCGATATCATCGCGAGTATCCAGAATTATCATGAGCATCTCATGAGAATGGCCGCAGCCAGAGCGACCATTGAACAAAACATGTACGAGGCCCATTGGTCACACGACTAATGGAACCAAAAGACAAAGCAGGAGTAGTCTATCCAGGCTACCAGAAGATCGAGCCAAGCTCTTCCGACAACGTCAACTTGCGGGAGATCCAAAAGACGGTGGAATATTATGGCGTCAAGCTGTACGATCTACCGATGGAGCTGAGTAGAATATCACTCAAACAAGAGGAAATATTAACCCTCTTGCGTGATATCCAGAAAAGAATGGAGGAGATCGAAAGGCGAAAACCATGTTCCGGGAAAATTCGGAAGCAATGGTCCAACGACCCGACGAATTCCCCTATATTTGATGCAGCACCCAAAGAGTTGCAGCCGGAGGACATAATCCGAATCATGAAAGGCAAATATCATGGATAGCCTTGACAGAATCGGATTAGAAGATCTACAGGAGTTAGCAGAATCCTTTGCTAACCTCAATATGGTTGATCTAAAGATGAACCAAGGAGATGAGGTGCCCAAAACCGAGCACCAAGAAGAAAGTTCGTCAAAAAGGGGTGGAGCTTCAGATGATGCAAGCCACTACCAACGAACCAAAAGACGCAGGCCACAGATGCGGGATACTCCTGTAGGGAAGGCCACACTTGAACCAATCCATCCATATGGATTGATTCTCAACCTCGACGAAGCCAGCTTCAAAGATTGGGAGGATCTCATCGATGAGTGGGCTTCAGCTTTGAATATCGTAGTCACCACAATTGAGTACGATAAAAAGGAGTTTGCCAAAATCTTCGAAGCAAGTTTGGCAGGAATGGCAAAACAATACTGGGAGAAAATCAACATCTCAGTAAGGGAAGAATTGTTTAATAGCACAAAACCTTATGACATCATTAAGGAGGCTACTAAACAAATTAAGATCCATTTCTTGGGAATGGGTTTTTTCGAAGGATCTGCAGAGGAGAAACGCAAGAAATATCATCAGGCACTCTACAATCTAAGATTAATGGTGCTAGAGCCAAAAGCTCTTGATGAGTTTCTACGTCTTTATACCCTATATGTTCATATGGGGGTAGTTGATGATACAACCGCCAAGGACCTCTTTTTCACAAAATTTCCGAGTCCATGGAGGGAAATGCTCATCAACGAATACGTGTCACCCGGAGAATATCCACTTGATAGTGCTTCAAGAAGGATGTCTTATGTTCACAAGAAGCTGTCCGAATGGTGTCAGAAGGCAGCGGACCTGAGGAATCTCAAGAAATTGAGGAGGCTCAACAAAAAATCCCCATTGATGTGCGACAACATTGATCTTCCAACAGAGATTGGTGCTGAGTTGCTGTATCAAAGGAGGAGCCGAAAAAAACATAGGTACCAACCCTATGAAAGAAAATCCAGAAGAAGTTCTTGGAAGCCAAGAACCATGTGGACCAGACAAAAGGCACGCTCCTACAAGTCAGGCCAACGGAGCGGACCATCCAGAAACCGATTCTCAAATCAAAAGAGAATCCCGGCGAGAAAAACTTTCAGGCGCACTCAAGCCAAAGCAAATGAAAGTTTCAAAGATTGCAACTGCTGGACGTGCGGTGCAAAGGGGCATATTTCAACTAATTGCCCAGACAACGAGAAAAGGGAGATGAGAAGATTCGAATCCACCCCGGATATCGAAGACGCAATCTTCTACCAGAAATTGATACCCGTGTATCAATTCGAAGATATATCCTCTGATGAGAGTATATATGAACAAGAAGAGATCTTTAGTTCTGATGATTCGGAGAGGACCGATGGATCAACCGGAGCCGAGTCAGACTAAAGAAGAACACGAGATCCACCACACCCAAAAGGAGGATCAGAGTAGATTTACAAGCCATTTCCTGATACCACAGAAAGAAGTGGTGAAGCAGCTTGTGAAAAAACTCAAGAAGGAAACCGAAGAGGTTCAAACCTACCAAGGGTTTTCTAACGGGAGATTGAATCGAGTTTTAAATAGCTTGATTCCAACCAAGAGGAAGCATCATGTCTATTTTGGCGTCACAAGTCAAGAAACGGCGCTTCCAATTGAGATCACAAGCAACCAGGTGGAAATCCAGCTGGTTCCGGCCGAAGATATTAGGAAGGATCTCAGGAAAATGAAGCCAGAAGTCGCAAGTACGATGAAATGGATTCATATTGGAGCAATTCAATTGGTGCTAAAATCTTCCCTTCTCCCAGGGACAGACCAGCCAATTGATGTCGCATTATGCGATAAAAGGGTCAGAGAGGCCAGAGAATCAGTCATTGGAGCTTTTTCGGGCAATCTCTATGCCAAGAAAATTATAACCGAGTTTTATCCACAGATCGCTTATAATCTACAAGATTCATCTTTCAGCCGAGCCCTGACTCTCTATCAGGACTACAAAAAGAAGGAGTACATGACGGATGGAAACAGGCCATACTCATTGACTTATCAAGTCTCGTATGCCCTATCAAATTCCCATCATACGGAGTTATTTCTGGGAAAAGAATTTATTGAAATTCCAGAAATATTCAAAGAAGTTGCTAAGGCAGCCCCTTCAAACCGAGTTGAAATTCCCCAGAACAGGGAAATCGACATCGACGTTGGAGACAAACCAGTGCTGAGCCATACCCAGAGTCTCAGACTGGGAGTACCAAGGCTATCATTCCAAGGAAATAGGCTTACTTCAGGGCCTATATCAAGAAGTTTCTCCCATTCTTATGAAAGAAGGGCGATCCAGGAAACACCAGTTCCAGACATGAGGGTCAAATTCAAATGCCCCGAAGGATGGAGACAGGTTTCCACAAGAATTGATACAACAAGCATGGAAAACAAGTTTCCCTGCAGTATGTTGTATTATCTGATAAATCCAGGCGAAAACCGATACATCGGAACTCTGGAGGTTGGAGGTTTTGAAATCCAAACCGAAGGCCAAGCCGGACCAGAAACGGATATCCTGATCCTAGGACGAGATTTCCTTGACAAATATAAGCCATGGTCATGGAAATCAGGAGGAATGGAGATCACCATTGGAAGACAAAGAGTGATGATCCAATGACAAGTCCATTCTCGATATACATCTCTGTTGGGATGTTATACGAGAAATATAAAGCAGAATATTTTGCTGCTTATGTGGATTCAGGAGCAGGAATCTGTACAGCAAAACGAGGAGTCTTTCCAATAGAAGTGGAAGAAGATCTACCTCGAATTGCAGGAAGGGATTTCTCCAAGAAGATTTTACTCTTATCAAAGGGAGTAAAACAGACGGAAATATTGATCGGCGGAGCAGGGCAGACACCTTGGTACAAGGTTAAAACTCCACCAATTTATTTCCATGATACCGGAGCAGATATATTATTCGGAAATAATTTTCTGCAAAGTTTCAAGAGGTACATACAAGACAATGAGGCCAGGAGGCTAGTGTTCACAACCAATTGTGACCACAAGATCATTGTGCAAAGGCTCCAAGGAGCCTTTCATCGTTCGATGCCAATCAAGTTCCGCAGCAAGCGTGGTGATGATGGCAGACTCCGGAGACCCCAAATGAAGGATCAAAGGAGATTCGGAGAAGTTTTGCTTAAATGCAGAACTGAGGGATTCCCAGATCTCTCCGAGGAAGAAATTCAAATCCTCAAAGTATCCCTGATATCACACAAAGATATCAAGGAAGAAGAACAGGTGTCCATTGCTGACGTCAAAAGGAGAATCCAAAAGTGTTATCACGAGGATCCTTTGGCATGGTGGAACAAGAACCAGCTCAGAGCAACCCTGAAGGTCAAAACTGGAAAGGAGTATGAGTTCGTAAGATACAAGCCTATCCTGATGAACCCTCAAGATCAACAGGATATGATGAGTATAATCAAGGAGCATCTTGATTTAAAACTTATCGAAGATGGAAGATCACCCTATAGCAGTCCGGGATTTCTGGTGAGGAATCATGGGGAGATCAAGCGAGGAAAACCAAGACTGGTCATTAATTACAAAGGAATTAATGATATCCTTGAGTTTGACGGATATTTCATCCCAAGCAGAGAACACCTTATAGACTGCATCAGAAATGCAAGGGTATTCTCAAAATTCGATTGCAAGTCAGGGTTTTACCAGATTCGCATGGAGGAAGGGAGTAAGAAGTTCACAGCCTTCTCGACTCCACAAGGACATTATGTCTGGAATGTCATGCCAATGGGGTTAGCCAACGCGCCTCAGATATTCCAAAGAAAGATGGATAATCTCTTCAAAGATTATTCTTCGTTTATGTTTGTTTATATTGATGACATCCTTATTGCATCAAAAAGCATTCATGAACATGTCAGACATCTGGAGATCTTTGCCGATGTTTGCCAACAAGAAGGACTAGTGCTGTCAGAAAAGAAGGCAGTCATAGCCACCCAGAAGATGGAGTTTCTGGGAATCGAGATCGATGAATCTGGAATCATTCTACAAGATCACATTGTGGAAAAGGTCCAGAATTTTCCAGAAGATCTCAGGGAAAAGAAGCAGCTCCAAAGCTTTCTCGGAGTTGTTAACTTTGCAGGAATGTTCATCAAAAATCTTGCGGAGTACAGGAAAATCTTTAGTCCATTACTAAAGAAAGATGTTCCATTTATATGGAAGGAGGAACATAGAGAGGGTATGAAGAAGTTGAAAGAGATTTGCAAAAATCTCCCAAAGCTTTCAATACCACAAGACGAGGATGATTTGGTCCTCTACACGGATGCTAGTGATTTCTGGTGGGCAGCAGTGCTTACAAAGATCACCCCATATGGAGAAGAACCTTGCAGATACTGTAGCGGTCTTTTCTCCGACGACGAGGCTGTGCGATGGCACATCAACGAGAAAGAATTCTTTGCAGTGCGGAAGGCGTTTAAAAAATGGCCGCTTTTCTTACTTGCTAAAAAATTCGTTTTGAAAGTTGATAACACTAATGTTAAAGCTTTCTTAACAAAAAAGTTTGAATCTAAACCTGAAAAGGCTAGATTAATTAGATGGCAAGCAGAATGCCAATATTATGACTATGATATTGTCGTTTTGAAATCTGATCAGAATGTTCTTGCAGATTTCCTTACAAGGGATGGAGCTCCCTGAAGCGGAGGCCATCGAGGCAATACAGGGGCAGCTCTTTGAAAGTCTAGAGCTGCTACAACAAGAGTGGCACAGATGTGTGCTGCATACTAAACAAGCAGGAAAGATACAAGCGGCTGACGAAGCCAAAGTATCTAGCCAAATTGATGTCTGTTTCATGAAGATGTTCAATCTTCAGGAAGCAACTGAAAAGCCGCTCTTGCGCGCAGTCCGTGAAAATCGGGCTAAAGCAATGCTTTCCGTACAGGGCGGATTACCTGTAGCAGGGGATTCAAGTACCCCTAGCCCAAGTCCTGAGAGAATGGCTTCACAGCCGGACGCTCGAGGAAAAGATGTTGTTAAGGGGTCACTCCCTGAATCAACATATCAACCCTCCACCTCTGGGGTAAAAGAGGGAGAGATCAGCCTTAGGCCTATGACAGGCCAAGTTAAGGTTGATACTAATCTTATTATTTCTTCTCCTTCTTGGCAGAATTATCAAGACAGGTGGGAGAAACTTCTTACGAGAAGGGGCATTAATCCGGGAAATTGCCGGGTTGATGTTGCAGGAAAATATCCAAGGGTTTGGTTCACGCCAGGAGCCAATGCAAACGATGTTAAAGAATGGTATGAATTTGGGGCATTAGCTTCAGTTTATACTACTTCTCCGGCATTCACCGAAATCAAGGGTCTACCCAAATGGATCCAGAAAACGGTGTTCGACGCATGGGAGAATAACGAGTCCCTCAAAAGGGGAGACGTTCTGGAATTGTACTTCTTCAGTGCAGCTCCAGAGCCAGTGGGCAAAGGAGTCTACGAAGCCTTCCATTTCATCAAGCTTCGGAGACCAGATACAGGAGCATTGAACCGGATCAAAGTTCCTGAGTTTAATGCCGCAATCGTCTCAACAATTAAGGAGGATCAAATCTCCACGAGACGAGCATGGGGTCTTTGGGTCTGTCTTACAGAGATGGACAAAATGAAGTCCAGATTCAAGTTCTTTCAGAGCTCAGATCTGGGAACGTTCCTGGTCAATACAATGACAGGAACCACAACCCAGTTTGCTGAAAATTCCTTCGAGAATAAGAGGCAAACTATTTGGGAAAACAAGATCGCGGGGAGCAAAGAGACTCGTCGCAAATTCTGCAATATGGCTCATGTTAGCCATTGGATCGAGAGAATCTGCGACCAATGTTCGTCGCAGAAGGAGCCAGAATTCGGCAAAGGTTTCCTCCCGAAACCTGATAGAAGAAGGTTCCGGTCTGATGAACATGATGAACGTCAGACACCAAAGGGAAGAACACCTCGGGCACCAAAAAAGTAAGGTGGCCGACAAAGCAGAGTGAATCATGTGATTCACAGCAAGGATCGCACCCACAAAAGAAACGACAAAAGTGGGTGGAAGAACAGGAGGACCATTCACCAAAAGCTTCAAGACAAAAGTGAGTGGAAGGAAAAGTAGCCGGCCCCTACCAGCATTATCACAAGACGATAAGGCGAGGGTCCAGCACCATGTGATGCCACTAAAAAGTGTCGGCAATCAGGGCCGACAAAAGAAGGTGGATGTCATATTCAAGCAAGACTGGCCACGAAGAGGGAATCCGAGGCCAACAACCGAGCAATAATAGAGGGGTTCAAACCTCTATATAAACACAAGTGCTGAAGAGAAGAGATCATCGAAAAATTTCCACAACTTTCTCACACTAAACACTCTCTCTTCAGTATATATCTTTGTAATTTTAAATTTTGTTTTTAAAGTTTTTCGTTTTAAGTTTTAGTTTCTTTTTTATTTTATGTACACAAGGATTAGCTACTATGAGTAGCTAAACAAGTTAGTCTCCTCCTTTGGGGATTATTTTATGAAATAAAATAAATTTTATATAATTCCTCTATAAACACTTTGTTTTTGTCCAACTATTCCGGGTTGAGTAAAAATATTTTCATTTCATTTTTCAACAAAAATATTTGACGTCGAGACACAGTGAAGGAGGGAAACTGATTCCTGAAGGTGACCATTCGGCGAAAGCCGGAACACAGTGAAGGGAGAAGGTTGCAACCACCACTTGCGAGCGTGTGGTTGGACGAAGGCCGAGGAGGCAAGAAGTCCGTAAAACGCGATAAAAGCTCCTGAAGGTGACCAGTCGACGAAAGGTATACTGTTGATTTATGATTTGAATTATTTTGAAGTGTTACGGAAGCATGTTGGGCCTGATTAAATGTTAGACTGTTAAGATCTAAATGATTTGCTAAATGAGCTTGAACGGTATATCGGCTGGAAACTTTCCTCGTGCCCGATAGGTTACTTCGGTAAACTGGGTCTGGACTGTGCGACAACGCCACGTACCTTTAAGCAAAACAGTTTAATAAAATTTGGTTTGCATGTATTAATTAAGCATGAATTGTAGACGAAGGGCGGTTTGGTCAATTGATTGGCTTTTGGTTACTAAAGTCTCACTTTAAATCCTGTGGCTATATAAGTCCTTAACTATATGAGTTTGGCTAAATGTGTCTTTCCCTCAAAAGAAAACTATGGTTTGAACTTTGAATAAAGAATCATCAAGTGATCAAAAAGTCCATAACCTCAAGCTAAATAAAACAGCAATAAATCTATTTGCATTTATTTTCATAATGATCACAAATACTCGAAGTTCCCAAATCAGCGATCAATATTAAAAAAATTGCCTCATGAACTAATAAATAATCAATCCGCCCATAAAAAATATATGTATATATTATATATTAAATATGAGTGTTAACAAAATTATTATAAATAGAACAAAATATATTCTCTTCGTCCCATTTCAAATATCTCAAAATTATAGAATTTTTAATTTTGAGATATTTAAAATAGAACTGAGGGAGTAATTTATAAGGATAATATTAGTACTAAAAGTGGAATAAATGTATATTACTATTAGTTAAAAGTTGAAATAAAAGTACCATTTTTAGGTAACTACAGGAGATGATTTAAAATATGATAATTCAAAAAATAAAATGAGATTTTTTTAATAAACAAATAAAAATAATTAAGTGAGACTCTTTTTCATATACGGATAAAAAATATATAGTAACATAATTCTATACCTAGATGATGTCAAATTATGAGATTCATCATATATAATTTGCAGATCCTTTATATTTTCACAATAATTAGGTAATTTTATTCGATATAATTTTTTTAAATATTAGAATACTTATTCGGAGTATTTATTACAATTAACCCTTTTCATTATTACCTTTTTTTTCTCTAAAAAATCAATTATCTTTTTTTTTTTTTAAATGAGCTTTTCATAATTACCTCAGGACGAAGGAACGAATAATAGAAAAGGGGAAAAAAGAGTTGATGTGGAACGAAGAAGGGTAGAAATGGAAATAAGTGAAAGAAGCGAGGCAAAAGAGTAATGAAAAAGAAACGATTTCGAGGAAGAAATATGGAAGGTGTGTGTGGCTGCGTGAGTGTAGAAGATGAGTAAGACACCATTATGATTGTGACCGAAAAAAATGAAAAAAAGGTTTTCCCACAATTTTGAATTTTATTTAATTTTTTGGGTATTCACTGTCAGCGCCATTAAAAACCCTGGATCGATCAAAAATTCCTTGAAAAACACCTCAACTCTCAGTGAAACTCACTTTTGTCTATGTCAACAAAACCAAAAAATGCGCTCTTCTCTTTCATTCATCCATTCCTGTCGTTTCGGCTACTTCTTTTGATTTGAACGTAGAAGGGGGAAAAATAGGCCAAGAATTTAACAACCTCTCCTCCTTCTCTCTCCTCTTTCTCTCTCTGCCCGCTTATATATGTGACATTGGTGTAGACAACATACCAATATATTATTAACTTATTTGTGTGTGCCTTCTTGGATGCTCATACAATTTAAGCCCCATTTAGTATCTCTCGGTTTCTTGATACTGCTTCCGTTTTTTTGTTCATTTTATGCGTTTTCGTGGCGAATCTGGAGGCTTCTGAGGTTCTTGGGCTGACCCGTTTCTTCAAGGTACAATCTTTGGTTGTTTTATGTGAAGAAATCCTATTTTTTAATTTTTTTTATTGCAGATGGGATTTTGAGGTTGTTCTGAGATCTGTCTGTGCTGCAGCTTTTTAGCTATTGTTGCTCTTGGTAATTTGATGATTTGTTTGTCTTGATATGCGGTGTTTCGAGATTTTCCCTCTTGCTGCTGATTGAGTGGTTTGTTTCTCTTTCACCGAACATTGGTTCATTTTCTTTTTGCAGCATTAAAGAATACAAAATTTTCAAGGTTTGGTGTGAAATTCTTGAAGTAGTCGTTTGTTGAATGAATAGTAAATAATGCAATCTCATTGGTTTGTTTAGTCCAAAGGGCTAAGGGTCTACAGCCTCTCTTAACGTGTTTTGTCCCTCTCTCTTTTCTTTTATTTGAGAACTAATGCTCTTTGCCTCTTTATTTTGTGGCTGGATTTCATGTTTGTGTTTATAGCCTATGAGATATGTTATGTTCTTGTCTTGTTTGCAAGCTTTTCAACACTTACAATGGTGTTGCTCAAATATATATGGCTGCTTATTGCTTTAAATCTGACTTTTTTTTTCTCTCTTGTTCAATTTTTCTAGATTTGTTTAGATCTTCAATTCTGCTGAGGTCAACTCTTTTATTATTTGAGAAACGTGCTCTATTCAATCCTTTTGCTCTGATTTACTTGAAAGATACCATAAATTTTGTTGCTTCTCTCTCTCTCTCTCTCTCTCATATTTTGGAATCTATAGAAATATACATGTTTCTTTTGCTAGTTAAAAGAACTTTTATCATTTCATTGGTCATTCAAATTTGGTATCTTGTGAGAGATGTTGGCACGAATTGAGATTTAGTTCCTGTAAAATTCAGTAAACTACTTTTACTTGATAGTACCTGTAGATTTTGGTGATCATGTTTATTTGTTCTTTGTTTTTGCACTGTTGCAATGTAAGTAGAAGTTATAGAGGCTCTTGTATATTGCTTATCGATCATTTCTTCCGTAGGCTCGACAATGGAGGAGGAAATCTCATGGGTTAGTCATTGTATTGACAACGTTGATAGTGGCACTGTGGGATTTGATTCATTCTCGGAGCTTAATGAAGAAACCGACAGAGATGTTTCTGCAGTTTCTATGGATCTAGTTCTGCCCGATGATCTTCTGGAGCGGATATTATCTTATCTCCCCATTGCTAGCATCTTTAGGGCAGGTTGCGTGTGCAAAAGATGGAATGAGATAGTGACATCAAAGAGGTTTCTTTGGAACAATTCTCATGCATTGTTGCAGAAGCCATGGTACTTCATGTTCACGAGCTCTGACGACCCAATTGGTTATGCATATGATCCCATTCTCCGAAAGTGGTATGGCATCGACCTCCCTTGCATTGAGAAATCCAACTGGTTCATTGCTTCATCTAGCGGGCTAGTCTGCTTTATGGACAACGATAGCAGGAGTGAGCTGTATGTATGCAACCCGATCACCAAATGTTGCAAGGGACTTGATGAGCCTCCAGGCCCTAAATTTCCCGACTACAGTGCTTTAGCGGTCTCAGTCAACAGAGCAACTCACAGTTACAATGTCTCGATTGTCAAATCTAAGCAGGTCCCTGAAAACTTCTTTCAGTGGGATCTCTCGATCCATCTCTATGATTCAGAAACGAGGGAGTGGCTGACGGATCTGACAGAGGTTTTAACGGGGTGGAGAGCTGGTGATGAGAGTGTGATATGTGATGGGGTATTATACTTCTTGATTTACTCGATCGGAGGTGGTGGTCCCGACAACCGCCACGGCCTTATCATGTATAACCTCAGAAGCCGGTCGCCTTATGGCCTACTGATGAGGAGTTTTATCCCGGTGCCGTGTTCTCTCACATGTGGCCGTTTGATGAACCTAAAGGAAAAGCTTGTGATGGTTGGAGGCATCGGCAAACATGATCGACCGGGCATCATCAAGGGCATCGGGATCTGGCTTCTGAAGGGGAGAGAGTGGCAAGAGATAGCCCGAATGCCCCATAAATACTTTCAAGGTTTTGGTGAATTTGACGACGTTTTTGCCAGCAGTGGGACGGGCGATCTCATATATATTCAGAGTTATGGGGCGCCTACGCTTCTTGTTTTTGATTTCAACCAGAAGCAGTGGAAATGGTCTCAGAAATGCCCCGTGATCAAGAGGTTCCCCCTTCAGCTCTTCACCGGTTTTTGCTTCGAACCAAGGCTTGAAATTGCGCCCTAGCTCTCCTGCTCGTATTATATATTTAATCCGATTTTACGTGAAGCAGCCATTGATGCCACCATGTCTATGTGAGTTCAAAATGCTTAGGTTTTTAACTTGTTTTTACTTTGTTTACGATGAATTTGATTTCGTAGTAAGGCCTATAGGCGAATGCTATTATTTGATGGAAGAGCTCTGCTGAGAATGTCCAATGCCAATATCATTATTCTTTAGTTTACATTCACAAATTCAATTCTCAAGTTCACTAGTGGTAAAAATGTCAACTTTATGTGATTTTTGACTGTGTGTATGTTCCATTTTAGATTGAAGAAGTATCTGTCTCCTTTTTTTTTTTTTCCTGCTTTATTTCACCTATTAATGGGAAGTACATTAGTGGATGTGGTTGGTGTATCAGAGTGTTGTTCCACCTTTTCAGTGTGTGTTTTTATGTGTGTCTGTGTGTTGAGGTGAAGTTGGATACAGATACAATTCAGTTAGTTCCACTCACTGCACATGGCTCTGCAATAACTCTCATTTTGCCATCACTTTTCCTATGCCACATTCATGAGGGACCATACCCTCTGTGTGTGTGTGAAGAGGTGTACTCCATCTTATGGCTTTAATTTGATCCTAACTTGGAGTTTTGTAGACAAAAGTAAAATTTGGGATGTGTCTCAAACTTTGGGGGCCCTATCTCATCTAAGCTTTCTCCCTCTCCCTCTCTTAAAAAAGATGTACTTCATCTTAGGGGGCTTTTGTTGAAACCTTTAGAACTTTGTGGACGAGGTAAATTATGGAATGTGTCTCAATGGTCGATGTTTAAGTTTGATGGTTGTAAAACTCCCACTTTGTGGCCCCAACTAACTCATCTAGGTTAATTTCATCTTAGAAGGATTCTGAGTGAAATCTTTAGAACTTTGTAGGCGAGGTAAATTATGAAATGTGTCTCAATAATCGATATTTAAGATCTATAGCTGTAAAACTCACTTTGTGGCCCCTATTACCTCATCTTGGTTTACTTCATCTTAGAAGGCTTTTGAGTGAAACCTTTAGAACTTTTTAGACGAGGTAAATTATGGGATGTGTCTCAGTGATCGATACTTAAGATCGATGGCTTTAAAACTCTCACTTTGTGGCTCCTACTAACTCATCTAGGTTAACTTCATCTTTAGAACTTTATAGACGAGGTAAATTGTGGGATGCGTCTCAATGGTTGATATTTAAGATCGTTGGTTGTAGAACTCTTCACTTTGTGGCCCCTACCTCATTTAGGGTATTTTCCCCTTGTCGATCTCTCTCTCTGGTTCTAACATTCTTGAATATGAGAGATTTGGTTCCATAATGCTCATGTACGTTGCAAAGCGATGGATTATGATTAAGCATCGGTTTTTTTTAAAGCCATCGTTATTATTATTCAAGAATAGCATCAATAAAGCTTGAATTGGATCTTATTCTTGGAAATTAGTAACTAGGGGGCCCATTTATAGCTACCCAGATTTATAGAATGTGGACCACTTTTCTGTGGAGTTCATAATTGGGCTGTTTCTTTAAATGGGCCCTCCTTTTTTTGTCTCTTTCAGTGGGCCAGCCCAGAAAGGGACAGAGATTGACTTAATTACTAAACGATTTATATTTATAAATTTTCTCACGGAGGTTGAGATCTTGGTTTCTAATTAATGCAACCGAGTACGTAATTTATGAATTTGAATGTCAATTATCATTATACTTCAAATATCTAAAATAAAAAATGTGAGCCCAAAATAAATTTATGGGTGAATTGTAGTTTATGGCTCGAACTTTTGAGTCATTTGTAAATATGGTCCGAATTTTAAAAAATACAAAAAAACAGCCTGCACTTTAAAAATACAAAAAATGACATGAACTTTGTAATCATTTGTAAAAATGGCCTAAACTTTAAAGTCACTTGTAAAAATGGCATGAACTATAAAAAATACAAAAAATGACACGAACTTTGAAGTCATTTGTAAAAATAGCTAAACTTTAAAGTTATTTGTAAAAATAACACGAATTGAAAAAAAATACAAAAATAATTTGAATTTTGAAAATTTGTAAAAATGGTCTGATCTTAAAAAAAATACTAAAAATAATTTGAATTATGAAGATTTGTAAATATGACCTGAATTTTAAAAAATCTAAAATGACTCGATCTTTCATAAATACAAAATCTAAAATGACCTGAAAAGTATATGAAAATTTTCTGTTTGTGCGTAATATGAATTTTATGTACTCGAAGTTTAAAAAATTCGTGTTGTCAATAATATTTTACGAGAAAAAAATTATTTGTGCGAGATTAAAATTCTTATGATAAGAGAAATAATTATCATACTTTATTATAAATATTCCAAGTGAATTTTATAATTTTCACGTCAATGTCGGACTTTCCACGTTGTCATAATTCGATTCCGAAAGTGTAAGCTCATGCCATTTTTATACATTTGATAAAAAATGAGTCATTTTTTGTATTAATAAAGTTCGTGCCGTTTTTACAAATGACTTCAAAGTTCATGTCATTTTTTTGTATTTTTTAAAGTTAATGTCATTTTTACAAATAACTCCAAAGTTCAGGCCATTTTTACAAATAATTTCAAAGTTCAAGCCAAAGTTCAGACCATTTTTGTAAATGATTTCAAAATTTAGGCTATTTGTTTATATTTTTTAAAATTCGGGCCATATTTACAAATTACTCCAAAGTTCGGGCCATAAACTACAATTAACCCTAAATTTATTATCAACAAACTTCAAAAAAGAGCAAAACTTGATCAAGTTATGACTTCATTATGAACTTGCAAGGAAATATTAGCGCTTGAATTGTAAGAAATTATGAAATCTTGTGCGCGAGCTAATAGTCGAAAAATAATTTAATTCATAGATTAGATTATCCAAAAAAGAAGCAAACTTGAATTTGTGGTCCTAATAAATATTGGGGTTTGGGGGAGTGACACATAAATATGATGTTGATCACACTACATCTATGTGCGATCTAGCATGTGGACCACAATTCTTAACATGCAAATTTTTGGTTTACTACAAAAGTTAATAAGATACGATGTCTCCTTTCACTTAATTAATCATTATTTTAGCTAAGTTAATGATGTTACACGTGTTCTACCTCATCATACTATTGATTTTTAATTTTTCACTAATCTCTCTCCTTAATTCCATTGAAAAGGTTTCCTTACAATTGTAAAATTTAATTGTTTTTAACAATTAATCCTATAATTTGAAATGGGCCACCGCTGCAATAATTCGAAAACATAATTAAAGAAAGATGCATGAAATAAAGCCAAAATTGGCGAAACCATAATAAGCATCAGGTGGCTAAGATTGCCACGTGTCGAGGTACGAAACATAGTATAAAACCCTCAGAAACCATTCTTCCCAAAAAGGGCTAAAATTGTCGTAGATTTTACCCTAATTTCATAAATGTTCCCCACAGATTACGTGCAACTGCAGATGCAGATGGCATCCATGGTTAGGATTAACCCTACTCTAAATCGCTTTATTCCTCCGTAGCCATCGCTTTTGAGGAACAAGGCATGCAAGCAAAGCGTTTCAATAAAGGCAGCAAATTTTTCCGAAGGGTGCTGCTGCAATAAAGCGATCACATGAGAGAGAGTGTGTGTGTGTGTGTGAGAGGAGAGAGAGAGAGAGAGGTCTTTAAGGATTTAGTTCGAAGGTAGCTGCATAATTGCGTTCATCAAGACGAGCACACAATGATCTGTGTGTGGGCGCTTTTGTCAGTCAGTGCGTGTGCGTGTGTGACGCAGAAATGACACAGCAGTCTAGTACCAATAATTTGTAGAGAGAGAGAGACAGAGAAAGGGGGGGAAATGGACAGGGAGGAAAAGGTAAAGGAAGGGGAGAGAAAAAGAGGTGAATTAATGGTGGAAAAGTTGAAGCGCGGGATTTTGGTAGGGAAAAGAGAGGGAAAATCGACTCCACCCCCGACTTGGAAATTCGGGTTAGTTCAAACTGATGGTACCCTAATTCCAGAATCCAACTTCTCCACAAATTTGAACACTCTCTCTGCTAGGAAATTGGGTGCCAATCTGTGGGAGATGGAACCCCAACTCAATCACAGGGTGGTTAAGATCAACAAAAATGGGCCTATTTTGAGCAATCAAAGATTGGAAGACAAGAGTTCTGGAATTCCTAAGGAATTGGATGAGGAGGCTGCACCACCTTTGAGTCCCTCAAAACAGGTAAAATCTTGAGTTGTTTTTCTTGTTTGATTTATAGTGGAAACGTTGCTGTTTCCTGCTTCATGTTATAAGATCCCTAAAAAGAAATATTTTGGGCATTTTGGTGTTATCTAATTTCTTGATTACTAATATGAACAAAAACTATATACTAATGCCATCAATGTTACTCATGTTAAGTATGGGGCCACAATTTTGCACTCTTATGTGAAGCATACAGTTTAATCGTTATTCTTCTTTTGCTACAAAGGGACCTCATTTTGTTTGGAATTTGGTGATGTTTCTATAGCTTAATGGCTGAACTTGTTTTGTGTATATCTCTGTAACCCCCTTTGGGTTTAAAAATATGAGAAGCTTTCTTGCTTGGGATCGTTGAATTGAGCAGCCTTTGTATACGATGATCCTTTTCTTTGAGAATAGCACGTGGATAAATGAATTGGTTTTGAATGAAAATGAAGAAGTTGGTTATTTTTGAGGTTTGACGAGCACATTCTTTCGCTGTTTGTTTCGTAGTTGGAGCTTGGGGTTAGCTTAGAACTTGTGGTTGTAGGCTCTGTCATGATTCTTGCTCTCTATTTTCATAGGAGGCAAGCGGCATTAGTTTTAGAAAGCAGCTTGCAGCTTCGCTGGCGCTGCATTCTGCAAGAGTCGACAAGGTTGGGCAAGCTCACCGACCTCTATCCCCTGCTAGCTGTTCTAGCTCAATGGAGGTATTTTTTGATTACATACTGATCATATAGATTGAAGGGAACTGCATTTTGTTGCTCTTGCTTGTCCATGTTTGGTTTCATGATGATCGGGTAATCTATCTTTGCTTGCAGATGGCTCCTCCGCATAGATCTGCAGTCAGTCCAAACAGTTCTGTAGTCTCAAATGGCAAATTTGGAGAGTCGAGTTACAGCCTCAAAACATCCACGGAGTTGCTTAAGGTACTGAATAAAATTTGGAGTCTCGAAGAAAAGCATGCATTGGATATGTCGTTGGTAAGAGCTCTGAAAAGGGAACTGGAGCAATCCCAGGCACGAAATCAAGAACTGGTGCAAGAGAAGAAGAGAGATCAGAATGAAATTGATCATTTGATGAAGCAAATGACAGAGTATAAAGTTGCTCGAAAGAGGGAGCAGCAGCGTATCAAGGATGCAGTGAAGTTAGTCGAAGACAAGCTAGAGGACGAACTAAAATTAAGGAGACATTCAGAGAGTCGCCATCACAAGCTGGCTAAGGAGCTCACGCAGATGAAATCCTCGTTCTCTAATGTTTTGAGAGAGCTTGATCGGGAGAGGAAAGCACGGATGCTGCTAGAAGACCTCTGCGACGAGTTTGCCAAAGGGATAAGAGACTATGAGCGAGAAGTACGGGTCGTTAGACACAAATCTGGTAAAGATCAGATCGGAAGGGAAGGAAATGATCGGTTGATCCTTCATATTTCTGAAGCGTGGTTGGATGAACGAGCCCAGATGAAGCTAGCAGATGCCAGTGATGTTTCATTACAGCAATCTGCTTTGGACAAGTTATGTCTTGAGATTGAATCCTTTCTTCGAGAGAAACAATCCGATCATTCTGGGACTAATGTGGACGTGTCCTCTAAGACGCCCTCCCAGAGCCGCGCACTTCCACATTCTCTGGAGTCGTTTCACTTGAACGAGCCTGCAAGCGCTCCTTGGCGTGGGAATGATGAAGACGACTCTATTGGAATGACCAGCCATCGTCCTCATCTTTCTAGAGGGTATAGTTTGAAGCAAGCAAACGAGGAGGCGGCCTCTGATGGTCCTAACAAGGAAACGACGAGGCCAAAACCAGGCAACGAGAAGGCACGTTCACGGAGGGGATCATCAGATCCGTCCTGCTCGCAGATCCAGCTAGACGAGCAACTCCACGAGAAGCCTCACCAACAAGTGAAGGAGGGATCAACAAAATCAAGAAACTCGAACTCAAATGAAGCGAGTCATCACACAATGCCTAGGAAAACTACTCGGGAAGGAAACTCAAGAACAACCGATGCTGATTTGCGCGACGCAAGAACTACATCGCGACACCCTTCTTCTTCGACAGGACAAGGTAGCCTCGGCGTGGAGGGTTTCTTTGACCCGTCCACGTTCATGGGCCCTGCTAGTCCGGCCAGGAAGTGGACGGCGGAGGCATCAGCCGGAGATCCCGACATCTCCGAGCCGCGTGCGAGATGGCGAGAGAGCGCGAAACCGAACACGTTGAAGGCGAAGCTGATTGAAGCAAGGCTAGAAGGGCAGAAATCTCGTACTTGGAAAGGTTTGTCGAAAGTCGACTAAAACTGTAACATTTGTAGATTTAGATGAAGGAAATAAGAGTGTAGGATAAGGAGGAGCCTCCATCTTTTTTTGCAACATTAGTATATGTTTACTTTTTGTTTTTGCACTTCATTAGAATCTTACAGAAACCGTTTTGATATCAATTCCTCTGTTCTTTGTAATAGTAGTGCTTTATAAAATTTTCTTTAAAGAAAAGGAAGGAATAATATTTATAATTTGAAAAATATATAAACGAAAAAGTGACGCAGGCAGCTAGAAGCCTAGAACGCTAAAGTTAATGAAAAGGGGCGAATAATATCTAGAAAAATTGCAGCGACGTGATTTACGACTCAAAAATCGTCGGAATCTCCCATTTGCAACGACGAGGGATTGCTGATGGCGGCAGCGACTTTCAGATACTTGGTGCAGCTACACCGAGACGTTCCGAAAGCGGCGAGATTCTATTCGGAGGGCCTCGGCTTCACCATTGATGTCTGCACTCTGCGATGGGCCGAGCTCCACTCCGGCCCGCTCAAGCTCGCCCTCCTCCATAATCCCCGGTGCGTTTCGCATCACTCGAAATCCAAAATCATTGTTTCTTAATTGCTCGATTAATTTTGTTGATGTCGATGAAATTGGGTAGTATTTTGCTGCAAATGATTGGAAGAAAGGTTTTTGGGGGTTAGGGCAAAACACAAACTGTGGTTTGCCGAAGAAAACCAAAGTAAATGCTTTTGCGAATGTGGTTAGGAAAATTAATTTGATTATTATGCCATATGACTCATTTGATTCCGCAGTCAAAAGATGGAGTTTGTTTCTTGAAATTATTGCTTATTTTTGTGCTACAAGAAAATGTGATTGAATTTAGTTTTTAATGGTGGGCAAACCCTTGGTTAGAACCCTAGAAATTCATAGTGATCACTGATTAGTGCCCTTTTTGCAGCAATGTTATGACTTTTTTGTTCAAACTTCAAAGGTGAAGATTATGTTGCTGAGTATATCCATTGAAACATCTCAAACAAACTATCAAAACTGTGAGAGATATACTTCAAGTTCTTATTGTGGCTTCCATGGCTGCTTTTCGTGTTACAACGCTTGGCTCGTAATCCCTGTGGCGAACGCCTTTTCTTTTCGTTGATTTAGAAATCTCGAGAATAGATGGATGGATGTGATCCAACATTATGCGTATTTATTTAGCTAGCTTGTTAAAATGCCATGCTCTATAGCTTTGCTTCATTTTTTCAGCGACCATGTTGAAAACAAGGGTTATTCATCGCTCCTGTCATTTACAGTAACAGACATCAATAGTTCTGTGACGAAGCTGATGACCTTAGGTGCCGAACTGGATGGCCCGATCAAGCACGAAATCCATGGAAAGGTGATCTCTTTGCTCTTCAAGCTATCTATCTTCATCAGATTTTGGTATCAAGAATCTTTTCCTTACACTAGACTTATGCAACGCCTTTTACCAGGTGGCGGCAATGAGGTGCGCTGATGGGCACGTCTTGGGTCTATACGAGCCTGCTTAGAAGCTCCAAATATGCGTATTGCAACAACATGACAAATTTGATGGATGCTCGATTGCATAGACGCGTGCTCCTGGTATGCAACGACGCAAACGCCTTAGATTTTACGCTTTGGATTCTATTCTGTGATAGCTTTCTGATTCATGGATCGATCCTAGGCAGCAATTCTGTTATGAATCTTGAAGTTGGTTAGATCTTTGGTACAACTTTGTTGCAGTGTTCATTGCCAAAGGATATGCAGTTTGAGTGCTTCAAATTGATTTTGAAAGGGCTGTTGCTTGTCAAGACTCGTTTTTGAATAATCAAAGCTGCTCATCATCATCATGTGAAATAGGTATTGTTTTCATTCTGGATAAATTTACGAAGTTTTCAACGTCTATCCAACGCGGCTGGTGTTGTTGATAATATTGTTATTTTTTCTCTGCATATTTATGATTGATTACCAAAGAAATATAAATAATTGGAGAAATGCCAAGAGCATATAACAAAATTTATGCAACCGTAGTTGTTGTAAGCATTTTCCCCACAGCGGACTCGCACATATTCACAAACTTGTTCAAACGTAAAAAGTCGTGTAGTTGCTATTTCGTGAGCGTGTTTTTTAATAAATTTTGTCCCAACAAATCATACTAGAAATATTAACTCCATTCTATTTCCTACTAGTCATTTTTTTTTTTTTGAAATCATAAGTGGTAACTGAATATGATCAATTATGCAATCCGCATGCAGACGAGACCTCAAACACCACCCAATAATAAGAAAACATCATTGCACGCAAGCGAGAAACGTCATGCGTATAGACAGTGACGTAGCCAGGATTTTCTTTCAGGGGACCCAATTTGTAATAATTTTAAAATAATATAGATATAAAATAAAATTAATAGTATCGTTTAATTTGTAATATATATATATATATATAAATAAAATTAATTTTTTATCAATTTATTTTATGTATAATGCATCGTTTAAAATTAATAGCTATACATTACTATTTTCTTTATGATCGTTCATTATAGATAATTCAAAATTTAAATTCACCCTTTCAATAAAAAAATAGTAACAAACAATATAAAATAACATCGGCCCTAAATTAAAAAATATTGTGAAATGATTGTTTTAAGGAAAAAAAAAGATTTTTTTTAAATTAAAACTATATTTAACTAAAAATATAAATATTACTATATATATATATTAATTATTTTGAAATTTTCAATGGGGCCCAGTGCCCCCACTCCCTCCGTCACTGCGTATGGGACCTCAACATCAAACAACACCGCACATGGGCCGGAATATAACATCACACCTTAACACCACCCAATAATGGAAAAAAATAAATTGCATGCAAGGCAAAAAAAGTCATGCGTGTGGGACCTTAACACCAAACAACACCGCACGTAAGCAAGAATATGACACCACCTAAAGTGGGAAAATATCACCGCACGCAAGCGGGATTGAACCCAATACCTCTCACAAATGAGAGTCTTTGGGTGTCTCAACTTTACTAGCAGAACAAGACCTCATCGGCTACTATAGTCAAGTTTTATGTGACAAGATCGACTTACAAGTTTCCGATTTCCTTAGTCGTATAAATCGTATAATCGCTACTTAGAGCATTTTTAATAAATTATGTTCCAATAAATCATACACTATAAATATTAACCGTATTTGTAGTAATCAAGTTTTATAATGTCAAGTTTTAATAAATTATGTTTTAAAGATCTTGGGTTCGAGTCCTCTGTGGCGCCACTTTTCAATTTTTTTATTTAATATTATAAATTTATATATATAAAAAAGTTTTATAATGTCAAGGGTCCAAAAAAAAAAGTTTTATAATGTCACGAACTCTATGTAAAAAGTATTGTTGAGATAGGAAATTTGTAATTTTTGTTTCTACCAAGATTCCCATGTCAGTCTAGGTCACGTGGGTCTTAGTCCCAAAGTATTGATTTGTCCATTTAAAACCATAAAATATACACTTTGGAGTTAAATTTTTTTTGGAGTTAATCAAAATTAAGATCAATTAAAAATATAGTAATTGACTAAATTAGAAAAAAATATCTCTATATATATATATACATTGCGAAATTCAATAACAAGAAGATTTATTATTAAAATTTCTTGAATAAATAACAT
The DNA here is from genome assembly GCF_028751815.1 of Salvia miltiorrhiza. Lineage (NCBI taxonomy): Eukaryota > Viridiplantae > Streptophyta > Magnoliopsida > Lamiales > Lamiaceae > Salvia > Salvia miltiorrhiza. The sequence goes on along the minus strand of NC_080394.1, from coordinate 51,382,971 downwards.
ATCGTTTAATTAACAAATTTAAAACCTTTAAAAAATTTGATGAAAGAAATTATAAAGCCGCCTAAGTCCTAACCATTAGACAATTTGTATATATAAACAAATGAATACTATGTGTATATTTTTAATTTTTTATATGAAGGGGCACCTTTTGAAGCAAATTAAATCATCTTATTCCTTTTGTATTATGATCTCATTTAAAATTTATAATACTATCATTATTATAATTGTATGCTTTTAGTTTGAGTCCATAAAACAAAATACAAAATTCATGGTCAAGAATAATATATTTTCTTCGCTTAGAAGTTTGTGATGACTGATGAGTGACCACTTTCCCAACATGGAAGTCGGAATTAAAAATTTGAAGTTGAATTCTAAAATTAAAAATTATATATATTCCTATTCTCTCTCTCTCTACCCGCTTTCTCTCTCTAGACACTCAACTTGTATCTGCGCCTTCAATAGATAACGAGAAACCTTTAAAATTATGAGGGATTGGGGTTTGGGTCTACTCGACCCGACAACCGCCGTCATGGACCTCGACTCCGACTCCGACTCCACCGCCGCCCGTCAATCCGACTTCGCCTTCGCCTTCAACGACAGCAATTTTTCCGACCGCCTGCTCCGGATCGAGATCATCGGAGATCCCCTCGACGCCCGCGCCGAATCCGACCTAGCTGATTGGGCCACGCGCCTCTGCGAGCTCCGCCGCCGAGACGTTCTGGAAAAGCAGCTCGGTGAGCAAATCAAACTTAACTCTACCCGCTCTGATGCTTCTGTGGACTGTCGTGTTTGATTTGGTTGTTTATCTGAATCAATATCGAGTTTCAAATTATGATTTAATTTGTTTGGCTATTATTGTGTTCCTTTTTTTTCGGCAACTCAATTGAACTGATTGAGCTGTTATTGTGTTTTCTAATGACGTTTTGCGCGTAGTTTTGATTTGTATATTCTTATTCTTGTCTGGATTGTGCTCTTGTTAATCAGAAATTTGCCACTCGTTTGCAGTTTTGGATGCGAGCAATTGCCAGGAAGAGCATGATGCGTTTGATAGTCAGCAGCCTGATGTTGAAGACGGGATAGGCGATGACAATCATGACGAAGTGGCACTTAAAATGATTGAAGATTCACCCTCAGGTATCAAAAATGGAAATATTCTGTGTTTTTTCCTTTTGATGCTTGGTAGCTTTATGATGATTTTTTGGGTGAGCAGTTATGCCCCATAGTGTTTATTGTTTCTGCTCTAAGTTGGAACTTTTGGATTGTATTTCAATTAGGAGATGAAGCTGCAAAGGATGATTCAAAATTGCCTGAAGACGATTCAAGAGTTCTAAGAGTTAAAACGCTACATATTAGCTCTCCCATCTTAGCAGCAAAGAGCCCATTTTTCTACAAGGTCCTGGTTGTACTTTGCTGATTGTAGATGTGTTTCTCTTTGTAAGATTACAGGTCGTAATTTCTGGTCCCTTTCTCTTGTTGCAGTTATTCTCGAATGGTATGATGGAATCTGAACAGAGACACGTAACCCTCAGAATTAGCACCTCTGGTATGTAACGAGTTGATTTTTGCAAATTAACTAAATATCTTGGAACGCATTGTTGGTTTTGAACACATTTAGTTGCACCTTACACTAAAAATAGCAATCTTGCTTTCCATGTTTTTTGTGATGCTAGAGTTTACCTAGGTCCGAGTACATATTTGTTTTTTTATCAGGTAGGCATAACTGTTATCTATGCTAACTATCTTCTCAATGGACAGAGGAAGCAGCTCTCATGGAGCTCCTGAATTTCATGTATAGTAATACATTAAGCATCAACACGGCTCCTGCTTTACTCGATGTGCTTATGGCTGCTGATAAGTTTGAGGTTGTTTCATGCATGAGATACTGCAGCCATCGATTAAGAAACCTGCCTATGACTCCCGAGTCTGCACTAGTTTTTCTAGATCTTCCTTCTAGTGTCCTTATGGGTGATGCAGTTCAACCATTGACTGATGCAGCGAAACATTTCTTAGCTGCCCGATATAAAGATATATCTAAGTAAGATCCCTTTACACATGCCTCCTCCAACTTCATTTATAAGCTATATTCCAATGACTGTCGTTTACAAAATGTATGTATTATGATTTCATTTTGCAGTAATTGACATTTTTTTTATAGGTATCAAGAAGAGATCATGCATTTGCCCCTTGCTGGGATTGAGGCAATCTTGTGTAGTGATGACCTTCAGGTGGCATCAGAGGATGCTGTTTATGACTTGGTGCTGAAGTGGTCCCGGTTCCATTATCAAAAGCTGGAGGAGCGTCGGGACATCCTATGTTCACAATTGGGTGGCTATATTCGTTACCCGTACATGACTTGCCGCAAGTTGAAGAAGCTTCTAACCTGCAGCGACTTTGATCGTGATTTCGCAACTAAAGTGGTGGTCGATGCCCTATTTTTCAAGGCTGAGGCACCACATCGCCAGCGGAATCATGCCTCAGAGGAATCCACCTCCACCTCCACAAGCCGGCGCTTTGTGGAGCGTTCCTACAAGTACAGGCCCGTGAAAGTAATCGAGTTCGAACTGCCACGTCAGCAGTGTGTGGTGTACTTGGATCTCAAGCAGGAAGAATGTTCAAATCTGTTCCCATCGGGGCGAGTATATTCCCAAGCATTCCACTTGGGCGGGCAAGGGTTCTTCCTGTCTGCACACTGCAACATGGATCAGCAGAGCTCGTTCCACTGCTTCGGCTTGTTCCTCGGGATGCAAGAAAAGGGTTCGGTTTCATTCGGTGTCGACTACGAATTCGCTGCTAGGTCCAAACCCACAGAAGAGTACATGAGCAAATACAAGGGCAACTACACATTCACCGGTGGGAAGGCCGTGGGCTACCGGAATCTTTTCAGCATTCCTTGGAACAATTTCATCGCGGAGGACAGTCTGTATTTCATCAACGGCATACTTCATCTTAGGGCCGAGCTCACCATCAAACACTGAGACACGCGACGACGCGGGAAGGCTCAAGGTGAGCTCAACAAGTTCTAACTCCCATAGATTGCTGGGTTATATTGATGATGGTTTTGACTTCACAAAGCAGTCTGTATATGTGAGTTGTAAATATGGCCATTTTGGAAGATGCTAATTCACTTGTGTTTAACAAGTTGGAGATGCTGTTTGTCTTAAGCTAATCATGTGCATGTTGTCTACTTTTTGGTGGGGTGAGAAACTGTGTATACTTGAGAGGTTAAATCACATTGAGCAAACAATATACGACAAACTTGATTTGGATGGCGTTTGTGAAATTTCAATCTAGGAGCTTTAAATAATAAATTCGTCATATGCAAATATTGTACTCTCTTATTTATCACGATGTTGATGTGCATATACAGATAGAACAATATTCTATTTGTTGTCTCCATTTTTCTTTTGAGAATAAACCAAAGCTCTGAAATATAGTATCTCATGTCCAATATACATGTGTGTGTGTGTGTGAGAGAGAGAGAGAGAGAGTACCAATAGAGAACTAAACCTATCTTAATGTAGACTTTATAGCTTAGAGTTTTCTTCACCTTAACAATAATGAGTGATGATTCAAAAAATCTTTAAAATAATACTCTCTCTCATTAGTAATGTCTCAATTACTATATTCGAACGTTTTATTAATAATGTCTTATACTGTTTTTAGCTAAAAAAATTAACCAATTAAAATATTACTATTAATGATGGATCCAATTTACTTTATACACCAAATTATTTGAAATAATTTTTAAATATCTTTCATCAAATCACTTTATACACTATTTATTCAACCGTAATCTAAAAATATTTAGTCTTTTATTTATCGACGACAATTAAAAAATTTGAGAACCAAATTCATCTTTCAATGCAAATGGCTCCTATGAAATATAAAGTAAAAAAGTAAAATTTTTAATTAATATTTTAAATAGAGGATTATAAAGACTGCTGAAGTAGAAATTTTATTGAAAAAAAGAAAATCGGAAACCTTTGAAAGCACAAGCGCAAACAAGGGCAGAGCCTCAAAAAAGAGGACACAAACAAAAACAGCGAAAAAACAACAAAGAGCAGAACGGGGAAGTTAAACTTCAAAGACTCCAGCCGAACCATCGCCTCTAGGCTAACCGGCCCCAAACCCCGAAACAGAGAGCCCAAAAACAAAAAACCAAGGGGATTATAAAGACTAAAATATGGGGAATGAATAGAAATAGGCCCATCAAATAAAAGAGCAGTAGTAATTTTATTGGGCTAAGGCCCAGCAAGATAGTAAATTGATATGTATGAAAGCCCAAATACACCGAATCTCGTGACTTCAACGCTGCTCGTATAGTCCCTCTCTCTCTCTCTCTCTGTCGCTTTTATAACTGGGATTGGGATTGGGAAGAGTAGAGCGCACGCCTATTGTTGGTAACAAGGGGATAGAACAAACACAAGAGGAAAATTCATCAGCCGTCGGATCTAGGGTTTTTGCTCCGCCGCTATGCCGAAGAACAAGGGTAAGGGAGGGAAGAATCGGAAGAGAGGTAAGAACGAAGCCGACGACGAGAAGAGAGAATTGGTCTTTAAGGAAGACGGACAGGAATACGCGCAGGTCATGCGCATGCTCGGGAACGGCCGCTGCGAGGCCACCTGCATCGATGGCGTCAAACGCCTCTGTCACATCCGTGGGAAGATGCACAAGAAGGTTTGGATCGCCGCCGGCGATATTATCCTCGTCGGTCTCCGCGATTATCAGGTACAAAAACCTTTCTAGATCATTTTGTGGCCTCTTGATTAAATTAATTGTTTTGGTTTGATTTCTGTACCGTCAACAAAATTTATAGGTCTGAGCAAGTGGTTTGATTTTTGTACTAATTGGGGGGATTTTTTTTAATGTTTTCTTTTCAATTGTAAGTTTTCGTTTTAAAGAATTGTGGTTTCGACGATTGTAGATGAGGATTATTTTTATGGAAGTAGTGTGAAAAGTAAGTGCTTATGCACTTTCTCTTTAATCAAACTGTTCGTTTATTTTTGTATCAATGAATTTTCGGTATGTATAAAGTTCGATGCAGGAGTTGTTCATGGCCGTATTAGTGATTGTGTTAGATTCTAGTTGGATTTTGATGGAGAGGTGGTAAGAATCAAGGTGCTTGTTTTTCATATTCTCTAACTATGTGTGTAAGGACTGATGATGTTATAATTCTATAATCATGGTGAATTTGTCAGCTTTGATATCATGTGTGGACTCGGATGCTGCTTTCTCCTTTTCTTGGTTCAGTCTTACCCCTTTATTTGTTTCACGCTATCGTTAGATTCTAGTTTTGTGGATTTGGATGGAGAGGTGGTACTGTGGTAGAGTCGAAGGAAATAAGAATGCAATGATTCTTGTTTTTTGTGTTCTCTACTTATTTTTGTATTGCTTACTTTATGCTTCTGTTTGTGCAATGTCTATTTAGATCCCAATACTATAAATTCGGAGAATTTGTTAGCCTCAATATCATTTCATTAGTGGGTTTGAAATTCCTTTCTCCTTATCTTGTCCAATCCCTTAACTTTATTTGTTAGTGGCTAGTATTAGATTCTAGATTTGTGGTTTTAGATTAAGTGGTAATGATCTTGTTCTTCATATTCTCTAGTCTGAGTTGGTTGATTCTTTGCAAGTTGGGTTCGATTTGCTCGTCTGATCTTTTTGGTTCCTACTGTTTAGGATGATAAGGCCGATGTGATCCTCAAGTACATGCCAGATGAAGCCAGGTTGTTGAAGGCCTATGGTGAACTGCCCGAGAACACGAGGCTCAACGAGGGTATTGCTGGCGGGCTTGATGAAGAGGACGATGGCCCTGGTGATGATTACATTGAATTTGAGGACGAAGACATCGACAAACTCTAAAGAGCTTGTAACTCCCATCTTATATTTCTTCTTTTTTTCTAAAGTAGCCTTTTGGATATTGCAATACAAGTTAGAGGATTGTTGTCTATTATGTGATTTGATGAGGATTTGTGTGGATTTCTCTGTACGGTTATTTTGGTTGATGCAATAATAGTGAGCTGCATTCATACAATTCATGTTGCCTCAAGCTACTGAAAAAAGGAAGGCATTTATTTGAATATGATGAAGGGAAAAATGCATACATATGTCCTACTCTAAATTACAACACCAGATCTCTCTTATACAGCATATATAATAAATATTTGTGTATTAAGATGAATGTAACAAAGCTGCAAGCATCTATTCAGTTCCAGCAAGCTTCTTTTTTAGTGTTTCTATCTCTGTTGCCAGTTCCTTTCTACTTGACTGCAAGAATGAAACACATTAAATATAAGTCACAACATTTACCAGAGAATACAAATAAGTATGCTTCGTTTTGGGGGCGTACCTTGAAGAGCAGGTAACGGTACACAAACCAGCCGGTGTATCCAAGCCCGACCAACTCCATGATCTTGGGAAGCTGATGACGACGAGTATTCATTAGCTATATCGACAAAAAGAAACACAGACGGCTTAAGACTTGAGCATGAAGAAAAACCTACCAATGGAACAGAGTTGACTGCACCAACAACTGTGGAAGCTAGCCAAATTGCAACAATTGAGGCACCACCATAAAGAATCACAGTAGTTTTGTTTTCAACAGCATCCCACTAAAATCAAGAACCATCATCAAACAGTGAGGTCATAAATAAACATCATCAAGAAGTATTGAAGAATGAATGTAGGGTGCAGTTATGTACCTTTCCTTTGAGGTCGTTGAACAATTCAGTGGTGTCGAGAGAGCTCTCCTCTGACGAAGTGGCCTTGACAAGGAGCTGGGAGGACCTCCTCGACTCTGTTTACAACGGCACCACCCCAACTTCAGCAAGAACATATCAATCAAGCAAGAGACAGACCACATTGAAAACTCCATTCCAAAAGTAACAAGTGAAGTTTTGCAAGTAGGGGTTTCTCTATCTAATGAGCTGTATCTCTGTATTACAAGCTAGAAGGAGGTTAAATCATGTGTATTGACAAGCACAAAACTAATAGGTTTAATGCCATTCATCAATACCATCGCGCCCTATGAAAGCTATTGGATTCCCCTTAGTGTCAACGAGACCACCGTGCTTCTGATGCATCACGGCCTGCAAAACTCTCAATTTCACCCTAGAATTGATGGTACCGCCACCCGTCTTGTTGGATTGGGACACACACACACACAATTGAATGATTCAAGAGGTTTATTTGATGACAGAGGCAAAAATCAAGACTGAGCCAAAGACTTCCATTAGAACGACAGAGGGAAAAAGAAACTGATTTGATTAGTGATTTCCATGACTACATTTTTAAGATACTATTAAAACACATTAATCAAGTACTACATTATACCAAAAAATCCTATAGACAGAAACAAACAAAGTTGATTTTGATTTTGATTTTGACTAGCTATAGCCCTTTTCAAGAAACCATTACAACATACTAGTAACCATGCTTATTACACCAAAAACTTGACAGAGAATAAAAAAGTGAATATACATATTCAAGAAACTATAACAACACCTTAATCATGTACATTATACCATAGCTATACATACATAACAATTGTAGTATCAAAAGATAGTTAAGAACTAAAAATTGAGTAAAATCCCACAAATTCTACAAGTGGTGAAAGAAGATGGATAGGAGGGTAAGTTGAAAAAGCTAAAAAGATTGTACCTTTGAGCAGCTTGAAGGGAGTGGCGGAAAGGGTAGGGCGTTGGGGCAAGGGGCAGAAGACGGCGGCGGGTCTGGCGGCGGGGAGGCGGTGGAGCAAGACGGCGGTGGCCGCCATGGAAGTGGAAGCTGCCGCTGCCATTTTTGGCTGAAGCCCAAGGAAATGTGATTTCTGCAAATCGAAGAAACAAAAAATGTAGCTTTTGCTGCTAAGCCTCTCTTTCTTTATCTCCAAAGATTATAAATTTTTTTAGTACAATTTTTTGATATCCACAACAATTTTCAGGGTCAATGTTAAGATGATTCTACCGGCTGACACGTGGATAATCGATGCTTTGTGATTGGTTGGTTTCCTATCTTGATAATCTAGTATTTTTTGTTTCAAAATCATGTTTTGATTGAACCTGCAAGAACAAAATGTCTTGTTATTTAGGATCTTACTAATTTCGATAACAAAGGTGTCATTCCTTTTACTAAATTAGTGGCATGCGTGTGTGTATATATATTTTTATATATATTACACATTTGTATAAAATATACTCCTTCCCTCCACCAAAAGTATTATATATTTGATGGTCACATGTTTTAATAAAATTTATGGTAATTTTTATGTATTGGAGAAAGGATTCACCAAAATTTGAAATGAGTGGTTAAGATTGAATTGTTTTTTTTTTTTTTGTAAATAAGAAAAAGTGGTGGGGTCATGTGTTAAAAAGAAAAGTGATAATATTATTTTATTAAACACCCAAAATAACAGAAAGTCATACTTTTCATGGACGAAGAGAGTATCTTTTTAAAATACTGATAGTTGTTTCATACGAGAAGTATACAATGTATTTTTGACATAAATAGATGCTTGTATAATTGAAACGTATATACTCCCTCCGTTCCATTACAAATATTTCATTGCTTTTGGGCACAAAGATTAAAAAAATGTGTAAAAAATAGATAAAGTGAATTGGTGGAAATTATTTAAATATTAGGTATAAATATAATATATTATCAAAAAAGAAATGAGACATTTGTAATGGGACATCTCATTATAAAAAGTGGGATATTTCTAATGAGACGGGGGAGTATAAATTTAGAAAAATCATAGTCATAAAAGAGAAGCTAAGTTCATGAATGATTGATTCTTTCTTTTTTGTTTTTTTGTAGAAAATAAAATGTCATATATATTTTTCAATTGTGTTTCACTATAAGAAGCTCAACTTGATAGATATTAACAATCTAGCTCTCTTCTTTTAAAATATAAGATATACATAATATCGCAAACTTAAATATATATTACCCGCTATGTCCCATGAGAGTGTGCATGATTATTGATAATATGAGTTTTAATAAATATTAGATTAATGTGTTATTAGTAGCAGAAATGATCCACCTTTATTAAGTAGAAGAAAGTATCAAAAAAAGAAAATGCACATTTTTGTGAGGCGTACCAAAAATGACAAAAAGTGCACACTCTTATGGGACGGTAGGAATATAAAAAATTAATCAAATTATTATAAACTAAAATATTGAGAATTACAAGAGGCATATCTCATATATAACCAAATAAGCAACTTGCATGCAGACGGAACCTCTATACCACACAAAGGTGGAAAAACAATCGCACGCAGGCGGAATACTATCCACACAAAAATGGGAAAACTACCCACACACAAGCGTGATTTGAACTCAAGACCTCTCACAAAATAGAGTCTCTGAGTACCTCAACTTTGTCACTTGTACTAGGCGTCATCGGCATTACAAACTAGACTATATCCAAATTAATAATTAAATAGTATAGATTAAATCAAATATCCAAATAAAATGAAAATACAATTCAATAACTCATATGTTGGTAGAATTTAAATTAATAACTTTTTGCTAGTGAGAGACTTTTGTATCTTATTTTTGCCACTTGAATTACACGTCGTCGGCATTTAGCTAGCCCTTACTGACTGAATTTAACATAATAGATTTTTTGTTTTAGGGAAATAGATTTTTTCTTTAAATTGCATAGTAACTAGTAAGTAATTAACCCCAATGCCGATGTTACAATGGGCCTGATTTTAATTTATATTTTAATGTAAGCCCAATAGTGCGTTCACTGGATAATCAGGCCCATCAATATATATTTCTGGGTTTCTATGAAATTGACTAACGACCCAACACAAAATTTATGTGGTACAGAATATTTTGCGGCCCGACTAAGACCCACTACCTAAATTAATTAATCAAATTTTTAATGCCTACCTAAATTTATTAAATAATCCATAAACGACATACACACAGTTTAAATAGTTCATTTGATGACATACTAAATGGCAAGAACACCCCTCAATGCAATGCATTTTGCACATATATATAGGTGTTAGGTGCTTCATCTCTATTTCTTTATCATATTTCAATATCGTGATAAATTTTATTTTAATTCCTTAATTAATATGCTAGCATAACAGTCCATCCGTCTCTGAAACATCTTCTTAAAGGGAGGCGACATGAATTTTAATAAAATTTAATTATGTATTTAATGAGTGAAGAAGGAATTACACAAATTAGTGACATTATAAAAATAATAGTTAGTGACATTATTTTTAAAAATAGATTAGAAAGATATTTTTGAAATTAACGGAAAAAAATAAAATAACAGGGAATTGTATATCAAAACGAACATATGCAATTTGCCGGAATGAGATCCAGTGTCCCACAATCTTATGTGTGTCACTGTGTCCTATGCTTATATCTATTATTTTAAAAATATTTTTTATAAAAATAAAATTTCTTATAATACTATGAATTATATTTAATTTTTATTTCAAAAAATTAAATTTTTTAAAAAGTATATACCATGACTTTGAATTTATCAACCTATTATTAGCTAATAAAAGTAAAATTAAATTATAAAAAATAATTATATACCCTAGATTGATGGAATAAACCCTAGTTAATAATCACAAAATTAAACTAAAGCATATAAAGTTGAAATTGAAGAAAATACATATAAGAAATTAAATAAAATTGAAAGTGGGACATAAAGTGTGGTACCCTGAATCTCATTCCGAATTTACCACAATTTGAATGATTAAGTGGAAGACACTTTGCTTATCTATTACAATTTCATAAAAATATATAGATATAATACACAAGCAAAATATAGAGATAAGTAGTGGTGAAATATCAAAAGGCCAACTAATCCAACTCACACTATTTGATTAAACAAAGTTTAGCCAACACACAAGAACAACTCAAAAGAGGCTTCAATTCTCTTTTCCTTTGTTTGTTTGAGTTTTGCCACCCCTCCATTCTCTCATCTTAGAATATAGTATGCAACAACCCTTTCTCTCTCATCCACCAAAACTTATTATTCCATTCTCATTCACTTCTTGCCATCTGCAGCCCCAATCCCTCCAAAAATCCAACCCAAAATGCCAAAAACACACTGACAAAAACACTCAATTCCTTTCTCTATATTTATACCTTCAAGATTGTCCCATGCTAACATTTGTTCAATCAAGATATCCTAAAACCCACTCCAAATGAAGAATCTTCATGTTTGAACATGCAACACATGTTTGCGGCATGATCAAGAAGCATTCCCATGGGAGCTAAAAGGAGCATTTTGATCATGTTTTGTGCCCTAATGCTGCTCTCACATGTTGAAGCTTCATCACATGATCATGACTCTCGAGATTCCCTAGATTCCTTCCTCCGCAACTACGCCGTCAACGCCGTCGCCAAACCTCGTACCGGCCACCTCTACGAGGTTCCCTCTCCGGCCAACTTCTCCGGCGTCGGGCTCTCCGTCCTCCGCCTCAGAACCCACAGCCTGTGGAAGGACGGGGCCGCCCTCGGCTCCGTCGAGATCCCACCGGCGGCGGCGCTGCCGTTTCCCTTCACCAGAAGAGTTGACCTAGTGTACCAAAACCTAGGCAACTGGTCAACTTCTTACTACAATGTCCCAAACTACACGCACGTGGCCCCCGTCGTAGGCCTCCTGGACCTACGACTCCGCGGGCTCCACGAGCGGGAGGCTCGTGGGGCTCCGCATGCTGGGTGGCGGCAACATCACCGTCCGCTTTTACAATGTTTCGCTTGGGCAATACGACGATGTCGCCGCCCTGCGGTGCGTGAGGTTCGCCGCCAACGGCACCTTGCAGCTCAGCAACGTGACGGGCGGTGGCGGCAGCGACGGGAGCGAGAGGTCGTGCGCGGGGCGGAGCGACGGCCATTTCTCGATCGTCGCTCCGAGGGCGAGGGAGACGGCGGGGACGACGGCGGTGAAGTGGTGGATGATCGGCGCCCCCGGTGGTGCCGCGGCGGTGGTAGTGATCGCCGCCGCCGGAATTTTGTGGTGGAGAATTTGTCGGTGGAGGAAAATGGAGAGAATAGCTGAGAGAAGTGAAGGTTTGAGTTCAATTTGGATTGGAAATAGCAGAATGCCTACAGCTACAGGTATCAGAACACAACCAAATCTTGAAAATAGCTATATTCCATAATTCATTAATTTCTATCTTTTTTTTTTTTCTTTTTTTCTTTTTGGCTTCCATACTATTTCAATTTTTTGGGTTCTTTTGTAAGTGAATATACATGATTTTCCATGTTTTTTTAAATTGAAATTGAATTAAATTTTGTAGTTTTTGAATTAGTCTGGTTATTTAGCTAAAAAAAGACAACAATTAATCAAGTAAAAAAAATATTGGAACAAACATTTGACTTGGTTGATTAAGTATATTATTTTGTGCCGGAAGCATATCATTTGATGAGGATTGAGGAACAAGTTGGCTATTTATTTTATTTTATTTTTTTAAAAAATGGCACCTATCTTGTAAAAGTGGACCATAAATTGCAATAAGCTTGAAAAAATCCATTTGTATAATTTGATGGAATACAGAAATCAACCACTGAAGATTTGTCTATAGTGTGAGGCAAAATAATTATGAATTTCAAGAAAAAAAAAAAAGTCATTAGCCCAATTGGTTGTTAGGATATTGCTTTCTCTTGAAAAAAAGTATTGACAGATGTGTGTGAATATATATAAAGAATACCAGCTCAGTCAATCATCATAAATGAATAAATGTATATTGAACAAAAAAAATATTTTCTTGATTTCTATTAAAAGCAAAGCTTCCAAATGTTTATAAATGAGTAGGAGAAGATGGAGTCATTGGACAGCCAGAGACATCACATCATCTAACCAAAAAAGTACAACTAGACACAAATGTTGATTTCTTCTCCAAAATTGCAAAACATTTTCTTTAGTTTGTGTTGAAAATGATGTTTGATTCCCTCAAAAATTTGAACTTTGGCAAATCCCATTAATCATTGTTATACACATAACACATTCAAGTGTTCAAGATGTTCAAATGCAAGTGAAAAGGGTGTTAATCAATTGCTTGAATATCACAAGACTTATGAAGTGAAAAAGGTGGCCTAAAAATAGAGCCATTGATGATAGCATGAGCAACAATCTTGTTTGCTGCTTCTGTGGCATGAATCCCATCCCAGCTTACATAGCTATATGGATCACTACACGCAGTGGCAAGCAATCTACGACCGTTGATTAACTTCTCGTTCCCACAGTAAACTCTCTGATCAAAGTTGTAGGCACCACCACCATATCCACAGCAATGCTTTGGTCCCATACTTCATCCCTGCCCAATGTCCCAACATGAGAGAGAGAGAGATGAGGTGTTTTCTTCAAGTGAGAGAAGCATTACCATGAGAAGTGGGATGGTGGAACAGCTCTAGCATCACAGAATGTATGTCTGTGTAAACAACATTTGCATCACCAATCTCTCTTCTTGTCTGTTTCAATGCTTCCTCCAACATAGTGTTGTAGTCTACCACAGCATTGTTGTAAGGGATCAGGCATCCGAACGAGTCGATGTCCGAGGCGTTGTGAGGCAGCTCCACCAAGAATGCAGGGTAGCAACCTATTGGTGCAAGGTTCAGCACCAAGAAATCCCTCCCACCTAATGCATAAATCTCCTGAAAATTTTCAACAGATTATCACAGTATAGTATCATTAGCCCTTTTTTCATGAGAGAGAGAGAGAGAGAGAATTAGCTACATCACCTTTATAGTGCCAGCAATTTGTGACACTACTTGAGGCAGATACTGCTTAACCCCATTTATGCCTATGTATGCTAAATTTCCAGTGAAATCATTCTGGCCAATGTAGAATGTGTAGAGAGATTTTCCAAAAATAGTAGGTGGTGGAAGCTTGGCTGCTTGTAAAAACAAAAAAACAAACAAAAAGGACATGATTCTAACTACATTAAGTTCATCAACTTATGTAATCAATTATGCTATAATATATACCTGATGAAGAGTGAAGTTGATCAACTTTGGCCTTAAATTGCTTCATTTGATTGAGCTGAATAGCAAGAGAAAAAGGGCTAACTCCTGTGACAAACAATGAAGTCTGCGGCAAACGAACTGTCGATGCCAATGTTGCAAAATTGGCACCATGCCTGAAATCTGATCCAATTGACTGCAGATATGGGCTCAAGAATGGTATCCCCAGAGCTTGTGCTGCGTCACCGACACGAAAAAATTGTGTGTTTCATGTCATCACTTTTAGTGAAAAAATTGTTTCTTGTGCTGCATGAGTCACTACATGTTGGGGCTAATGAATTTTTTTAGATTTGAACAATGCAGAAAATATGTGAATCCACCATTCTTGGATTTTTCTTGATATATGACTAAGAAAACTCCAATCTTGACAGCTATGATGTTTTGTCAATTAACTCAGATTTTTTGTAGCATATGCTTTGAGTAACAGAGAAAAGGGCCTAATCATGGACCAATATAGTAGTATCACGGGTTGTATGATAAAACTCAATCATGCAAATCATCTTGATAAAAAATAATGATCTTGAATGAGTACCTAAAAAATCAACAATAACCCTGCCATCTGTTGCTCGGCCGGCCGGTTTGTGGAAGTAAGTCATGCCGAAGGGCAGCCTCTCCGCCGGGAAAGCAGCGTAAAATCCTCCCGTGTCGGAGTTCGAGTCCCCGAAGTTGAAGATAGCCTCAAAACCACATTTTTCACCATGGATTCTTGCAGCTGAATATTGCCACAACCAGCTGCAAAAACCAGCAACTTTTGCCTACTGATTTCAAGATTCATTCTTGAATCTGTCACTCAACTCTTTCAGTGTGTGTTGTGTGGTTTTGTGAGTTCAGAAAGTTTAAGGATAGAGCTTATATGTTTGTGTGCCAAAAAATGTGACATTTTGTAGACCTATAAATAGCAGTAGAAAACAAGAAAGACTGTTAAAGCTCTAACTGACCACATGTGACAATCAAACTATATATAGTCACTTTTTGCATCACTTTATCTCATAGAGCTCCATATAGAAAATGATTTTATTAAAATCTGAGTTACAAAATATATGCAATTTCACAAATCAACCAATAGGCTGAATGTCACAGTAGTTATTAAGAGAAAATGCAGGCTCAAAATATGATCCACTTAGGATGGCATAAGCCATCATCTTGTTAGCAGCCTCAGTGAGATGAACTCCATCCCAGATCACATAATTCTGAGGATCCCCACAGGCAGAGGCTGTCGCCTTCCGGCCCTCGATCACCTTCGAGTAGCCACAGAAAATATGCTGGTTGAAGTTGTAGGAGCCACCACCATATCCACAGCAGGCAGTGGTTCCATTGCTGCAGCCCTGAATAAATCAGACATTGTGATTAGGACCAAACACGCCAGTAACCGGATTTTAGGTTTCAAGAACTCGTACCATGGGACGTGGGGTTCGTAAAAAGCTCTAGCAGCACGGAGTTGGTATCAACGTACAATAAGTTGGCATCACTAAGCTCTTGCCTGGCTTGCTCCAAACCTGCTTTAAGTAGAGAGTTGTACTCTTTGACAGCATTGTTGTACGAAGCCATGCAGCCGGATTGATCAATGTCTGAGCCTGCATGAGGGAGGTGTTCCAAGTAGGCGGGGAAGCAGCCTACCGGAGCAAGATTTAAGACCATAAACGTACGCCCTCCCATCCGATACAGATCCTGCAGGACTGAATTGAACTTACTAAGTTGTAGGAACAAGAATTTTGTACTGATCTTTTTTATGTAATGACCAGACAACTTTGTCTGATTGGTGGAGTAGGCGACCTTGACCGCGCTTGTGATGTGGGACACAATCTGAGGCTCGACCTGCTTAACCCCGCCTGCACCGGCTGAGCCTGCAAAGCCGGTGAAGTCATTCTGGCCAATGTAGATCACATAGAGGGCTTTCCCAAATATATCTGGTTGAGGGAGATTGGTTTGGCCTAAAGAAAAGCATCAAAGAAACAGATTCATGTGAATCAAGATTGTGAGTTCTGAGATTTTAAGGTTGTGACAGCACAAAATTTTTTTGTATCTTGGCTCCTATGAAAAAACATCAAAGAAACAGAATTATGCAAATCAAGATTGAATTATGAGATGTTAAGGATGCGACAGCACAAAAAGTTTGTATCTTGGGACTAAAAACTACTGAATTAGGCCTATGACATAACATCATCACAATAAACAGAAGTATTCAAATCAAGATTCTGAGATCTTAGATTTTAAGGTTGTGACAGCACAAAAAGTTTGTACCTTGGGACATAAACTATTAGTTAGGCCTATTCAAAAAGACATCATATATATGCAAACCAAGATTGCTAGTTCTTGAGATTTTAAGGTTGTGACAGCAAAAAAGGTTGTACCTTGGGACTTAAACTCTTCAACTCTTGCCTTAAAGTGCTTCATTTGGTTGATCTGCACAGCCAAATAAAAAGGGCTCACTCCACTCACAAATAAGGAAGTGTTTGGCTGCAGCACAGTTGAAGCAGACGTAGCAAAGTTCACCCCGTGTCTGAAATCCGATCCAACAGACTGTAGATAAGGACTCAAAAATGGCAGTCCTAGAGCTTGAGCTGCATCACATTTCCAAATCATCATGACAAAGATACACAATTTTTATTTACTTTTTTCAATAATTTTCTCTTTGAAAACACATTAAACTCACTAAGGAAATCGATGTACAGCCTCCCATCAGAAGGTCGGCCAGTCGGCCTACTGAAATAGGTCATGCCATTAGGAGATGGCTGAGATGGGAAAGCAGCAAAAAAACCTCCTGTATCGGTGTTCGAGTCCCCGAAGGCGAAAATGGCCTCGAATGAGCATTTTGCATTGATCATGGAAGCTGACATTGTCATCAAAACTATCCAAGAAACCAAGAATTGTCTGAAAATAATTGCATGTTTTTCATGTGGAGTTTGTTGGTCCATTTCTTTGTTTGCTCAAAGCTAAAGTTGTTGCATTGGTTATGTATAATATGAAGAAGATTTTGATTGTGGATTAGGATGCAATTAATGAATGGTTTTGGAATTCAAATTTGTTTGGTGAATCTAAATTTGGGTGAGGCATGAGCAAAAGAAGTACTGGTTTTTAGTGAAAAGGAAACTGAACACTTGAAAAAGTTGATGTGTTTTCATTGAATCTGCAACCACTATGACATAATCTGTTTACGGAACTATCAATAAGAGTCAAAATGGGGAAGAAATGTTTTGTTGAAGAAAAAATACAATGGCCACCACAGATTGTTGTCTACTCTCTCTGTCCCACGAATCTTGACACGTTTTCCTTTTTGGGCCGTCCCACGAATCTTGACATGTTTCCTTTTTTGGTAATAATTATTACCTTCTCTCTCCTACTTTATCACATTTATTATATTATCTCTCCTACTTTATCACTTTTATTACATTCTCTCTCATACTTTATCAATTTTATACTTTATTAATTACACACTTAAAACACTAATCTAAAATTCCTTAATTCCCGTGCCGAACCCAAACGTGTCAAGACTCGCGGGACGGAGGGAGTACATGTTACAAATTTTGAAAATTTTCTAGGTCATGACATGCCACATTTAGTAGCAAGCTCATCCATTCAATCATTAGGACCTCTTTAGGGGTAAATTTGTTTGTTCTTTTTTTATATATATATACTCCATTCGTCACATTATTGTTGACATATTTTCCTTTTTTGGGTGTCCCATTAATATTGGTATGCTTCTATTTTTTGTAATGATTTTACACTACAAACAATGTAGCTCCACACATCTTTACATATTTTTACATTACAATCTTATTCTCCTAAATACCCATACCCAAAAGAAATAGGCCAACAATAATGGGACAGGGGAAGTATATATTATTGTTTTATGTTTATGTGTTGTTTGTCACATTAGCAAAAAAGATCTTTTATTACATAACTTCAGTAGTTTTGCTTTTGTATATTAATCCCTTTGTAAGTATGACTTCTTTGTCATTTTCGTTTATCCATAATAAATCTGATTTTTTGATTTTAAGACACATATTCTTATACTTTATTTCATTTACACACACTATTTATAAAAAAACTCATTTCATAAACTATTTATTAATTTACCTAACAAATCAATTTTGTGAGACCCTTTATCCACTTTACACATACCTCTCAATATATTTTTCAATATTCTTTTAAAAACTCGTGTCTTTCCATCCACATCACACATATCGTAGATGGAGAGAGTATTTAATACTCTTCCCGTCCATAAAAAAAACTTTCTATTTTTTCTTTTTGGGACTTCCACCAAAAAAAAATACCTCATTTACCCTTATTTTTCATCTTTGCATCACTCTCAATATTAGTTATAATACATTTTCACTACTCTCAATACACTCAATAATTTTTTCTTTCACTCTCAATACACTCAACAACATTTTTTTAAAATCTGTGTCATTTCCTTCTAAAAAGTTCGTTCACGGACGGAGGAAGTATCAACCTATTCCTGTAAAGAAAGTAATACTAGAAAAATTAAATGATACTTCTTCTAAAAGAAAATTGTTATGTTTCCTATTCTACGGTCTTTTATCTATTATAAATGTTAAAAACTCATTTAATGGAGCTTGAATTGCAAACTAGGCTGCTTTGGGCCACTCCATGCACAACCTCATTAATTATTGTACAACCTCATTATTGAAAATGGATTGGGCCTCAGCTATCACATATTTTGATAATTAATGGCCTGTTACGCAGTAACAATGGAATTTTCTTCTCAAAGATTATTTATAGACTTCTATTTGGGAATCTAGGAGAAGTTATCACTAATAATTTCAATGAAGTTTCTATATAAATTTTAAATATATATGTTTAGTTATTTTCTAATTAATTTTCAATGGAATTGCTATAAAAATCCTAATTTAATAACGTAAAGAATTAATTCAAAATTTGAAATGCGGGATTAATAGTATCTATGATATTTAACACTAAAAAAATGCTATATGATATTCAACTAGTTCCAAGCTAATACATAACACATCATTTGACTTAAATCTTTAGAAAGAAATATATAAAGTATATTTATTAGCAATAATACATCATTTGTCCATCTAGAGATGACCTAGGTAAATCAAATAATTTTGGATCGAATCGATATTCTATTCGCATATTAAATTTTATGATTCGAATATAAATACAAATATTTTTTTATTCGATTAGTTATTAAATATGATTTCAAAATCATGATATTTATTTATATGTTAAAAAATATTCTATGCAGCCATATGACGTACCCTCGCACTTTCAGTTCTTTACTAGTTTGAGTGGCCGGAAAAGAAATAAGAAGCTCTTGATGGCTCTATGGTGTTGTACTACTTGGCTTATTTGGAAAATGCGTAATGAGAGTAGATTTGAGAACAAAAGATGGGAGAGTGCAAACTTGCTTGGAGAAATCAAAGCTAGAGTGTGGAGTTGGGGTAGAATTTTTGGTTTTGTTAATGATGAAGTTGGGATTCATAGGTGGATGTCGAATGATGAATCCCCGATGATGTTGTAATCTTCTTGGTACTACTGGTGCCTTTTCGTTCTATAATATTTACTTTCCTTATCAAAAAAAAAATATAAGGCTAGATTCCGATAGTACTATATCATTAGGTAGTACACATTATGTACATGTGAACTCTTTAGATAGTTAATTAATTATACTATATATTTGCGTGTGTGCATGTGAAATCACATACACACACACAAATACATATATATATATATATATATATATATATATATATATATATATATATAATTATTTATTTATTTCAAAATAAAAGGCAAACAAGTAATTTGGGAATCTCTCTCTCCCCTCGCTTCGTGACTCGTGTGCCCCATGCTAGCGGCATCGATGCACCTCTGTCGGGACGCACTTGGTCTGGGTGATGGTGCCGAAGCAATCAGTTTCATATCCTTCGTCCATAAAATAGAGTTTCACTTACCCATTTTATTTGTCTACGAAATAAGTCTCATTTTACTTTTTGAACTATCGCATCGTACATTCTCTTTTATATTTATTTATAAATTGTATATTTATTTCATTTTTTACCTAATAATGTATTTTTATTCCACTTTTTTGTAATAACATTATCCTTATAAATTCTACCTTTATTTCACTTATAACAATTTTAACAATTCATTCAAACTCGCATTTATTGTCCAGCATACAATGAAACTCTTTTTCGTAAACAAAATAAGTATTACTATTATATTTTAATATACGTATATTTTTGTTCAACTATATTTATATTTACTTGTGCTATGAGATTGGAAGCATTGTTGATACTATGGAAACCATTCATATCTGACCCCGCGACCACCCCTTGCCGCCTCGTCAACGGCTGCCTCCGCAGCAGATCGGCGCCGTTCCTCCGCCATCCACACTCCGCAAGCTGTTCGCCCGCCCCAGTCCCCAGCAGCAGCAGCCATCTCTCGCCGCCTCGCCCAAAGGCCAACGGCCCGGACTCCGACTCGCACCTATTCCCAGGCCCCCACTCCACAGCAGCCGCAGCTATTCCGGTGACCCCGCGACCACCCCTTGCCGCCTCGTCAACGGCCGCCTCCGCAGCAGATCGGCGCCGTTCCTCCGCCATCCACCAGATCGGTTTCTCCCAGCAGAGCTCCGCCGCCATCCACCATTTCGGCTTCCAGCAGATCTGCAGTCGTGCAGATTTGAGGCAGCAGCAGACCGGCGCCTCTCCTCCGCCACCCAGCAGATCGATCGGCGCCGCTACTCCGCCACCCAGCTGTCCGGCTCCCAGCAGACCTCCGACGCTTAGGAGACAGAGTCGTAGCTGCAGACGCAGCCACCGGAGCCACCGACGCAGCGTGCAATTCTCCCAGCAGACATCCCATCTCTGCGCAAGATCGGTCAACGCCGGTAGTCACGACGCTATGCTCTGAATCTCGCCTACCAGCCACCTATCTCAACGCCTGCAGTCTCTCTCGGCCGATTCCTCCCGCTCTGGCCGGCGTCTTATGCTGTCACTGTACCCAAGTTCCGACGCCAATGTAAGCTATCTAGTAATGGTTGAAAGCTCTGTCGTTGTGTCGTCCTTCATCCTTATCGTAGTCTCTTCTCTACTATGAAAATGGCGTATGGTTTGGAGTTTGGGATTTGGATTTCACAACACTTCCAATAGAGGCAGTTTACGGATTCATCTTCTACAAACTTATTTTCCTTGGATATGAATGCTTACTGGAATGGATATTTGCAATAGTGGATTACCTTGAATGTTTTGAACTGACCAGTGGATGTTGAGTTGAATTAATTGTGGAGTAACTTAAAGTTGCTTGGTTGAGAGTTTTTCCTATTTCATTGACCGGAGAGCATGAGTCACGAGGAGGTTTGGAGGGTGGTGAGGAGAAGGGGGCACGAGAGGACCAGAGCAGAAGGCAATGAGGTGTATCAACGGAGCAATAACTTTCATAGACAGCCGAAGACTTGGAGGACTGGTGCTGGTCGATCCACTGGAGAGGTTAAACCTCCTCCGAGATCACAGAGAGTCACCTTCTTCTTCAACAACATCCCCGAACATTGCAGCTTTGATTTCTTAAGAAGGAAGTTTGGTGCCGTCCGCGTTCCGACTGACATTTTATGTCCCAATAAGAGAGATAAAAAAGGGAAGCCTTTTGGCTTTGTCCGATTCGAAGGTGTCGAGGATAAGGAAGGTTTGCTTGAACAGTTGAACCAACTTTGGATTGGAAGCTACAAAATTAGATTTTTTAAACCAAGGTTTGAGAGGGTGGTGAGGGATGAGGAAAAAAAGGGGTTCGACGCCAAAAGAGATATTGGAAAGAAACCGGACTACTTCCATTTTTTGGATTCTGCAAAGAAGAAGCCGGGAGTTTCCTTTAAAGAAGTTCTCACTGGAGTCTCTGAAGGAGAACCCAGCACAAGAGAAAAGCTACAATTCAAAACTTCGGAGGAGGATTCAAAGTGGCTTGAAGGAACATTCACAGGTTTCATCAAAGATGATTTCTCCTGGGATGAAATCAAAGAAGAAATCAACAGCGAATGTGCCGGGAAACTGAAAGTTTCGACGATGGGGGGAAGTTTGGTGCTCATCCGAAGTATTTGCGAACGGCCAACACAAGAAGTTCTCACGGAGTTAGATGAATGGAGTGACTTCTGGTTTCTTTGGAAGAGGAAATGGAACTTCGTGGATGTTCACCAGCAGCGATCTATTTGGACGAAATGGATTGGGATCCCGCTTCATGCATGGAACTCTCGTTTCTTTGATTCGGTGACGGCAAAATTTGGGCGGGTTTTGAAAATTCACGAACTCACGAAAGAAAGAGAGAAATTGGACGAAGCTTTGATCCAAATCTCTACAGGTCTCAAATCCATTGAGCAAGTAGTGGAGTGCTGCATTGATGGAGCTAGTTTCACACTTCGCATTGAAGAAATTCAGGATAACCCACTCTCGTCCTTGTTCGGAGAACCGGATTTAGACGAGTCGGAATCGGAATCGGATCCAGGATGGTCGGATGGAGTGGAATCCATGGATCAGGCTATCGCTACCATTGGAATGATGGATGGCATCGGTGTGGAAGATGGAGACGTTTCGGTTCTCCAAGAATTGAACTCTTCGATTCCTTCGCAAGACGTCTCAGTTCTCCAAGAATTGAACTCTCCGATTCCTTCGCAACAAACCGTTGCAGATACGTCAGTCGAGGTTACCAATCATGAGGAGAAAACTTTGGGAGGCTCGAGACTGCTTTTGAATGCGATTGCTGCCGCAGTTTTAAGCCAGTCTTCTTGCAGGGCCGAGCAGGCCACTCTTTGCGAGGTACCTATTTCCTTGCCCACGGTTCCTGCTGTGAGAGAAAAGAGAGAAAAGGAACCCATTCTTCTACAAGGGGGTATTGATGATCTGGAAGATAACAGTGAGAGTCTCGACGTGAATGTTTTTGTAGAAGAAAACAACCATTCTGAGGGAGTGTCTAGGACCGAAAAGGATGATTCTTCGGGCTCCCAAGCAGGGGAAGCTAGGCTGCCTTCCAACAACAAAAGGGCTGATCACCGATGCACAAAAGGAAAAAAAGGTAAAGGGAAAAAGAAGAATAGAGCGAGGGAGAAGGAAAATTGGGGGTGTTTCATCTCTGAAATAGAACCACTAAATGGGAGAGAGGAGGAGGCCGCAGAGGAGGTAGACATTGGGGAAAGACAAAAAGGGTTGCTTTTGACAGAGGAGGGGGAAATTTCAGGTCAGAAAATCTGGGACTTTGGGAAGAAGTTAGGTCTTTCAAGTCAGACTGAAGAAGAGGAGATTGTGCGCCAAATCGAGATGCAAGGTAACTTCCTTTCCTTCAATAATGCTGGGAGTCAGATGAATTGTCCATGAATTTACTGTCATACAACATTAGGGGCTTGGGGAGTATTGCGAAACAGCGAGATGTTATGGAACTTGTAAGAGGGCATAAGATTGATATTTGTTGTTTACAAGAGACAAAAATGGAGACTTTTAGTGATGTTTTTTGTAATTCTTGGTGGGGGTTTAATAACACAGATAAGGCAATCAGGAACTCTGAGGGGAGAGCTGGGGGAATTGTGTGTTTATGGAATAGGGAGGTGTTCGAAGCATCTAGTTCTTGGGATTTACCGGGGGCCGTGGTTGTTAACGGTAGGTACAAGGAGGACGGTCTATTGTGTTGCATTATCAATGTTTATGCGCCAACTGAATCAAAGGAAAAGAGGATTCTCTGGGATGCAATTGGTTCTATTGTTGAACAGAATGCGGATCGAAGTGTGTGTATTTTGGGAGATTTTAACGCAGTCAGGAGAAGAGAAGAGAGGGTGGGCAGCGGGGAGACGTTTCGAGCGTCGGATGCGAGGTTTTTCGAGGATTTTATTAGGGGGAACGATCTGAAGGAAATTCATACACAAGGTCGAAAGTACACTTGGTACAAGCCCAATGGCAAATGCAAGAGCAAGATCGATCGTTTCCTTGTTAACGAAACTTGGATGCTTACTTGGGAAGGAAGTTCTGCACGCGGTCTTCAGCGTTCGATCTCGGATCACTGCCCAATTGTTCTCACTACTAGAACGGAGGATTGGGGACCAAGACCTTTTAGGTTCCTAAATGCTTGGACGAATCACCCGGAGTTTGAAGATGTTGTAAAGAAAGTGTGGACGGGGACTGACTGTCAGGGATGGAGCTTTTTCGTGGTTAAGGAGAAATTGAAGAAACTTCGCGAGGCTTTAAAAGTTTGGAATCGTACATCCTTTGGTGAGATTGATTCTAAAATTCACGAATTAAAGAAGGAGTTACAACAGAAAGATGAGCTTGACGAGCAGAGCTGTTTAAGCGAAGTGGATGTTATCAGGAGAAATGAGCTCCAAGCTCTCATTTCCCTTCAGATGAAGCATAAGCAGATGACTTTACAACAGAAGGCTAAACTGAAATGGCTTAAGGAGGGAGATGTGAATTCTGGCTTCTTCCATAAGGCGATTAAAGGGAGGCGGTTGAAGAATGACATAGGCGGACTGATCTTTGATAACTCATGGATCTCCAAACCGGAAGAGGTAAAAGCTAGGGTGAGAAATCATTTTGAAACCTTTTTCAAGCGGAAAGATAGACAGATGCCTGTTATTCCCATTGACTTTGTGAGAAGGAAAATCTCTGATGAGAAGAGAAATTGGCTGATTAGAGGTTTCGAACCCGAAGAAGTTAAAGAAGCGGTCTGGAGCTGCTCTGGCGATAAGAGTCCAGGACCTGATGGCTTTAACTTTTCATTCTGGAGATCGGCTTGGCATGTGGTTAAGGAGGATATCCTCCAGGTCTTGAAGGACTTCCACGCGAACGGTAAAATTCCTAAAGGAGGTAATGCTTCTTTCATCGTTTTAATACCGAAGAAAGAAGGGGCTGATTCGTTGAACGAATTTCGTCCAATCTCGCTCATTACCAGCTTGTATAAAATCATTGCAAAGATCTTGGCGGGGAGACTGACGAAGGTGATGGGGTCGATCATCTCTGATAATTAAAGCGCTTTCGTTAAAGGGCGGTTCATTCTCGATGGTGCGGTCATTTTGAATGAAGTTGTTATTGAGTCAAAAAAGAAGCGACGAAGCCGGATATTCTTTAAGATTGACTTTGCCAAAGCTTTCGACTCAGTTCAATGGGATTTTTTGGATACTTTGCTGGATAGAATGAACTTCGATGGGATTTGGAGGAAATGGATTCAAGGGTGTCTACAGTCAGCCACGGCAAGTGTCCTTGTTAACGGGTCATCAACGGGAGATTTCAAAATGGAGAGAGGCTTGAGACAGGGTGACCCGATGTCTCCCTTCTTATTCCTCATTGTTGCGGAAGGATTGAATGCGCTTGTTGAGAGAGCAGTGGAACGACAGTTATTGTTTCCTGTTAAGATTGGTAAGGATGAAGTGCCGATTACACACCTCCAGTACGCGGATGACACCATCTTTATTTTAGAGGCTGATGAGCGTAATGTGGAATCACTGAAAAGTCTGTTGCTTCTCTTTCATTTTGTCTCGGGTCTTGCTGTCAACTTCGCGAAGAGCAGCCTGATGACGGTGGGAGTGAATGTGTCAGTCGAGAGGACATGGGCTTCGTTTCTCCATTGTGAGATTGGTTACTTCCCGTGTCTTTACTTGGGAACCAAAATTGGAGGCCGAAGCAATGGTGTTAGCGAGTGGAAGTTCTTGGTGGATAAAGTCTCAAACAAAATTGCAAGCTGGAGAAAAAGACCTCTCTCGTTGGCAGGGAGGATCACTCTTGTCAAAGCGGTGCTTCAATCTATTCCGGTATATCAACTGGCCTACGCTTTCATTCCCAAGACTGTGCTCAAGAACCTCAATTCCTTGTTCTCCAGATTTCTGTGGGGTGGAGACTCTCAGTCGAGAAGAATCACCTGGTTTAAATGGAGCTCCTTGTGTTCCAATAAGAAAACAGGAGGTCTTGGGTTACGGGATGTGGAATTGTTTAATCATGTTCTGTTAATTAAATGGCTTTGGAGATTTTTGGTGGATGGGGGAGCTTTGTGGGCGAGAGTGATCAAATCGATTTATGGGGAACTTGTCTAGGGCGAAGTGGGGATTGCTCGATGGTGGGAAGAAGTGGGCAGTTGGGGTGGTGGACCAAAATTGTGGAGAAAGGGGGAGGAAGAGACGATAGATGGTTCATTGATCACCTTCAACACAGTCTCGGGGATGGGATGAATACAATGTTCTGGGAGGACGTGTGGGCTGTTAACAAACCTCTCAAGTTCTCTTTCCCGAGATTGTATAACTTGTGCTCGAATAAGAAAGCCCTTGTCGGAGAGAGTGGGTTTTGGGAAGGAGATGAGTGGGTGTGGTCGGTGAATTGGAGGAGGGATTTGAGGGAAAGAGAGAATGGACAAGTGGAGGAACTTTTGAGACTTGTTGCTGCTTTTGTCCCTTCTACAGGTTTAACTGATGGATGGAGTTGGAGGGCAACTACAGGCGGTAAATTCTCAACAAAGTCGGCTTATGATTTGGTGGCGGCTTCCAGAGAGGCGCAACAAACTCATCCGGCTGAGATGGCTATGGTTTGGGAGGCTCCAACATCGCACAAAGCCAAGGTGACAGCGTGGAGATGTCTTAGAAATCGTTTGGCTACATGTGACAACTTAAGAAGACGACAAATTCAAATTAGCTGGGAAGAGAGAGGATGCAACGCCTGCGTCGCTGGAGAGGAGACGACGGAACATCTGTTTCTTCATTGCCCGAAAGCTGCGGCGGTGTGGGACCAAATCTTCCAATGGTTACACATCAAAACGGCAAATCCTAGAGGTACTCTCCATCATTACACTTCCTTCATCTCTGCTGCCAAAAAGAAGAAATGAAGAAGATTGCTAAATGCGTTATGGGGTGGGAACGGTTTGGACACTATGGGAAAAAAGAAACGAGAGTCGTTTTCAAGGAAAGATTTGAGATATTGAGAGACTTGTTTTACAGATCAATGGTAGACTTTGGAGTTGGAATGAGGTCTATAAAGTTTTGGAGTTGAGAATCCCTTTCACCATGTGGTGCTCAAAGGGTTTCAATCTTTCCTTCTTGTTTTGATTGGCATCTCTTGTGCCTTGCTTTTTATCTTAATAAAAATTTTAATTTTACCGATAAAAAAAAAATGAGATTGGAAGCCATTGTATAAAAATATGGGCCATAGTAACTAATGTACACAAACCATGTAAGACTATTGTACACGAACCATGTACACATATATATACACAAACCATCTAAGACTACTCACATAAAAAATTTGGAAGTTTTTTAACTTGGAAATTTCAAGTGGCAAGCAAGGAGTTTGGATAAATGTGGATGAGAGAGAGAGAGGGGTAAGTAAGCATCACATCATGGGCATATTTCCCTTGAATTCCACGTCAACCATGTATGGCGACACAATCACATGCGCTGGTATTACTATCCCAAGATGCGGGACACGTCATCCCCATCTCCAACGATTCCCTTTCCGCCACGTCCTCTCTCTCTCCACCGCAAATCACGCACCACATCCAACGGCTATTATTACCATGACGTGGCTTCATCCCCCTTTGCCTACGTCACCATGATTCATTCAATTTTACCGATGCTACTATTTCTATTACTACTACAATTTTTTCATGAAATATATAAATGCAACTAAGGCTTCGCGAGGGGTCAGCCGTAAAATAGGAGTCTCGTAACTGCAAAAATGAAATAACTAAATAAAAGAAAAGAAAATAGGCAAATTATATGTGTAGCCAATAAGCAAAAGACAAGGGAGCGGCGTGGCGTACGTGGAAGACACGTGGCAGAGCATCTAGAAAGCCGTGAGGCGATGAGCTGGCTCACGCCGTGGGGGGACCACCTGAAAATAAATCAGAGGTGGTTGTGGGGCTGACACGTCATCGGTGTGGTGGTGGCGTGGGGCCCTCCCGCTTTCGAGTACGTGCCGCGACTGCCGATTCCTTTTGTCAGCTTGTTTGGCAAAAGGTGGAGTCGTCGACCACCACCCAAATATCAATCGCAGCCGTTGGATCCGCCTTCGTTGGATGGGGACGGCCTTGATGCTCCCCGACCTTGTATTTTTGCCTTTTTCTTTTTCTAATTTTTATTTAATTTGGGGAGTTTCGATAATGGAACTTCTAAGCCATGTCATGTCGCCTTGTAAGATATTTTAAGATAATTCTTTGTCAATTTTTAACATCATCTAAAATGTTACACCTAAATAAAGTAACACTAACACATTCTACTTTATTGAAAGTTAATTTCTAGTTAGTGGTATGGTGCATTTTACGGCATGCAATTGCATCCGTTAATATTTAGTATAGAATAGTAGGATTTCATAAAAGTTAGTATTCACATCCAAATTTATTTGAGCAGTGAGATTTTTGTTGGAATAAATGCAAAGTTAGGGAGCCTTTTGAAATACTAATAACAAAAATTACTATAATAACAACAATCAAATTTAAATAAAATCTTCAAAAATGATTTTTTTTTTCTAAAACTGTTAAATCCTCACATCTTATCTAATGTAAAAGCTGGAAATCATTTATCCCTAATTTATAGAATAGATAGACACATTTAAAATAATTGAAGTTTATGAATTATGAACTACTCTCACCAAGCTCGAATAAGTTAAATAGTCAAAACTCTTTTATATATATATATATATATATATATATATATATATATATATATATATATATATATAGGGCTACGGTAAAAACACTTCTTAAAATATAAATATGTACGAATTTTATCCAACAGGGTTACGAATTCATCAAACATGGTTACGAATTGTGAAAAATAATTTTTTGATACCTTTAGGATTCGAACCCAAGATCACGAATTCATCCAACAAGGTTACGAATCAACCGTAGATCTTGATGTACTAAGGGCTGGAAATTGTTTATATTTTATATTTTAAGAAATGTTTTTATTTTAGCCCTCCCCTATATATATAGGGAGAGGTTCAAGAAAGAACCATAAATAAAAGAAGACCGGAGAACCATTTTCAGCCATTCGATCATCAAGATCTACGGTGGATGCATCATCTTGTTGGATGAATGCAGATCCTGGGTTCGAATCCTGAAGGGAGCATTTTTTTTAAATTTTTTTAGTGCATTAATTTTAACAGCGAATGCATTAATTTTTACAGTGGATGCATTAAATTTGATGGTTCTCCCGTTCTCACAAATAATGTAGTTCTCTCTAGAACCACATATATATATATATATATATATATATATATATATATATAGGGAATGGATCAATAAAGAATGCTAAATGTAGAAGGAAACAACGAAGGCTGAATAACTCAATACATTTACTGAATAAATCACGCGAGCGTATGAATGAAAAATGTACGTGTTTATTCAGTAAAATAACTATTCGTGCGGTCGCGTGATTTATTCGGTAAATTTATTGACTTATTCAGAACGAAATATAGTTACTTATTCATAGATCCCAACCATATATATATATATATATATATAGATATATATATATATATATATAGAGAGAGAGAGAGAGAGAAAAGTTAAACAGAGAATGCTAAATATTTAGAGAATAGAGAATTCGCGAAATAAAAACGAACAGATCTACAATTTTTACGAACAAATCAATGTACCGCATGAACAGCAATTCGCCCCGGGTTCGAATCCTGCTGGTGGCGAGCTTTTCTCTTTTTTCACTAAATACGTCTGTTCGTTAGTTATGTTGATCTGTTCGTAAAATGTATAGACTTGTTCAAAATGAAATATATAATAATTCTCTGTTTAACTTGACCCTATATATATATATATATATATATATATATATATATATATATATCAAGAGAGTGAACACTTTTAATTTTATACTCTCTATGTTTACAAAAAAATAGCTTTAAAAGTGAACAATATGAGTTTTAATAAAAATGATTAATGTATTGTGAGTGGAGAAATGGTTCTACTTAAAAAATAGTATTAACAATGATAATTAATTATATTGTGTGTGAACAAAATGGTCTACTATGTGATAGTAATTTTTCAGAAATAGAAAAAGACTAATTTTTATAGACGTCCTAAAATGGTAAAAGAAGACTATTTTTTATGGATAATTCTTTAAAAGAAGAATAAGTAAAAGATGAACGCTCATTCAAAAAAAATATCTAAATGGAATATTTATATGGAATTGGAATGGAATAATTTATAAGAGCATCCGCATTGGGGGTTCCTTGATAGCCTCCTTGATAGCCTACTTGATAGTGTTTGTGTTATTGAGTAGGTAGTGCTGCATTGGGGTTCCTTGATAGCCTACTTGATAATATTAGTTTTGATTTTATGTTTTTCATTTAAATTTTATTTCTCAAATTTAAATAACACAATTTATTACAAATTTAAATTGAATTAATTATAAAATCCTAAATATTACATAAAACTTTAATAAAATAAAAACAATTCCTAAAAATTAACTACTCTGGCCCTAGAGGTCCGAAACGTGCCCAAAGGTGCTCAGTCAAATCATATCGGAGTTGAGCATGTAGTTGTCTATCTCGGAGAAGGCTATCCCTTCGCACATATTCCTCGAAGGCCACCGATGTTTGTCCAGCACTCTCCGTCGAACCACTACTAGACGCCCCGTCATCATCTCTCCAGTTGGCAGCCGCTTCACCTTCGTGCTCCACAATCATGTTGTGGAGAATGATGCAACACAACATGATGTCCTTCAAGTGCTCTACGTACCAATTGCGCGCCGGACTTCGAATGATTCCCCACCGAGCTTGAAGGACTCCGAAGGCGCGTTCCACATCCTTCCGTGCCGATTCTTGCATCTTCTTGAACCTTGCCTCCTTCGGATTGGTTGCCATTGATGGACTCTTGACGAAGCAACGCCACTCCGGATATATGCCGTCACACAAATAGTAGCCCATCCGATATTCGCGCTGGTTGGCATGAAAGACCACCGGCGCCGCAGTTCCTCCTAAGACGTCGGAGAAGAGAGGAGACTGATTCAGCACATTGATGTCGTTGTTTGAACCAGCGACGCCGAAGAAGGCGTGCCAAATCCACAAATCGAAAGAGGCAACGGCCTCCAATATCAAGGTTGGCTCTCCCTGATCCCCGCCTGTGTATGCGCCGTGCCACGCCTTTGGGCAGTTCTTCCACGCCCAATGCATGCAGTCTAAGCTCCCGAGCATCCCGGGAAAACCATGTCTCGCCTCGTGCATTCGGAGTAGGCGTTGCACGTCTGTTGCCGTTGGACGGCGCAGGTAATGGGCTCCAAAAGCCCGTATGACCGCCTTGCAGAACTTCTTTAGGCATAGACGACCGGTTGAGTCCGCCACTTTGAGATACTCATCGAACACATCCGCACTAACCCCGGTGGCTAATTGGCGGATAGCCAACGTGCATTTCTGCAAAGGAGAAAGAGAATCTCGACCGAGTGCATCAGTGCTCATATGAAAGTAAATATCTTCACCTTGAACAGCCTCGACGATGCGCAAGAAGAGCTCATTCTGCATGCGAAATCGACGCCGGAAAAAAGTAGGGCCATACGTTGGATTGTCGACGAAGTAGTCTTGCATAAGACGTACATGGGCCTCTTCACGATCACGGTGGACGTATGATCGGGGACGTTTCGCACGCGCCGGCTCCGGCGCCGGTTGGGGGTAGTATGATTGAAGCACTTGTTTCTGCAACTCAACCAACTCCATGAACTTTTCAGCGACTTCGTCGGAATCGGGCGAAGAATCATGTTCAGGTGACGACATTTTTGGAAGAACGAATAATATATTTTGCAAGAAAAATTGTAGGAGGAAGAAGGAATGAGTTGTGATGAATGCAAGTGAGTTGTGATGAATGAATTCTAGGTGAATGAGTTGTAGGGAGAAGTATTATTTATAGAGAGAAAAGAAGATAAAAAAAATAAAAAAATAAAAAGGAAAATGGAAGAATGCCGTTGAAAGAGCCGTTGGAAAAAAAAAATTGAAGAAACGTTCGAAAATCGGATA
Source organism: Salvia miltiorrhiza (assembly GCF_028751815.1). Lineage (NCBI taxonomy): Eukaryota > Viridiplantae > Streptophyta > Magnoliopsida > Lamiales > Lamiaceae > Salvia > Salvia miltiorrhiza. Next base: position 51,351,013 of record NC_080394.1, on the reverse strand, counting down.
TAAATAATATTTTTTTTAATTATGGCGCGTGCAGAGCACGCGCCTACCCGAGGATACCCGATAACTCGGGTACTCCTCGAGGACCTCCACGCCGCATCGCCCTCCTCGAAGCCGGCCATCTCCTCGAGTACTCACTCGAGTACCCGCGATGCGGGTGCTCTAAGTAGATTGTGGTAGAGGTGGCCAAAAAAAACCAGAACCGGGAATCGAACAGGAAAACCGGACCGTCCGGGACGGTTTTGGGGAATCGTGATACACGGTTCCGAACCGGAACCGAAACCGTGCTTGGCCGGTTCGGTTACGGTTCCGATTTCTCAAACCGCCGGTTCTCGGTTCCGAACCGGAATCGGGAACCGGGTTGGAACCGTGCCAGAACCGCCTTGGAACCGTGAATCGAAGGTTCCACGGTTAGAACCGGGAACCGTGTAACCGTGGAACCGTGCCTAGAACCGCCTTTTAATTTTAGTTATTTGGTCAAATAATTATTGTTGTAAGAAAAAAAAATAACAATTGATATGAATAAATGTAATATTTTTAGAAAAGATGAAATAATTGGAAAAAAAGAAAAAAATATAAAAAATGTGAAAATAAAAAATTGACGAAAAAATAAAGAAAATAAAGAAAATCATTTACTAAAATAAAATAAAGAAAATATTTGGTCAAATAATTATTGTCGTAAGAAAATCCTTTACTATTAATATGATGAAAGGTAATCTATAAAAAATATTACTACAATTTTTCATATTGATAGTTATTTTTTATCATAATAATAATTGCTTTGAAATAAATAAAATAAAATAAATATTGTAAAAAAAGAAGAATAGAAATAAAAAAAATGAAATAGAAAAAAATGAAATAATTTGTAAATTTTATTTACAAGAGTTGTAAGGTATAACTTTGAATTATAAGTTCAATTTAGAAAATAATGTATATGAACTTTATATTTTCTTGTGTCATTTATTTTATTAAAGCAAATTTTATTAAATTTTACACAAAAATACATAAAATAATAAAAATTACATTAAAAAAAAAAAACGGACGGTTCTAACGGTTCGAACCGGAACCGGCGGTTCGGAACCGGAACCGAAACCGCCGGTTCACGGTTCGGAACCGAAACCGTGAGGGTTATTTTTCGGTTCGGTTCCGATTCCAGTTTTTGGAACCGAGAACCGACGGTTCCGATCCAGTTCGAATCGGGAATCGAACCGTGGCCACCTCTAGATTGTGGTCACATTAAAACAACATTTTATTTTAATTGACATTTATATTTGTTGATAATATAATTTGATTTTGAATTCCACATACGTGTGGTACGTGGGAGCAAAGACAGGTTCAGTGAGAAGTGGGGCACGCAAGAATTAATTGATTATGGCGGATGAGGCCCTGTTTGGACACGTGGTCCTTCTTAGCGGAGGCTGTGTTTGGCGTTTACGGATTTCGAAATGGGGAATTTTAAAAAAGTGGAAATCCGACGAGGCGTGACTTCTCTGCCAAACAGCTCAGACAAGGAGTGCATGTCCGACTCATATGCTCAATCCTAGGTCGTGTGTTTTCAACACGCCCATCAAATTATCTTCTATTATTATTATTATTATTATTATTATTATTATTTATTTATTTATTTTTTAACTTGGGAGAGTTGAAGAGAGGAAGCAGTGGGTTTGAACCCAAGACCTCACTGTTCATACACAAGAGATCGCACCGTTTGATGTTCCCTTGAAAACATTATTATTATTATTATTATTATTATTATTATTATTATTTACTCTCTTCATCCCGTTTATATAAACTGTATGGCTATTAAAAAATATTTCAAAGTATAATTTGTTTTCTTAAGATTATTGACGTCTAAATAAATGAACTTTTGGCCTATTTTAATTTTTCCCACAAAGTTTTCCTTATTTTTAGATAAATTGTCCAACACACACAAATTTAAACATTACTCCCATAATTCAAATTTTAGTTAAAATTGAATTGGGTATGGTGTCGATGACACAACTCTAATAAAAATGACATCGGTTTGATTACGAAATACTATATTTTAAAAAAATCATGTAATTGACTTCTCCTTTCTTCTTCTCTCTTATCAAACGAATAACCTAGCTTGTGACGTACATTCATGGAGTGATTATGAAATATATTGTAAAAATTTTAAAAAAATTCATGTCACCCACGTTTCCTTCTTCATCTCTCTCATCAAATGAATAACCTAGCTTGTGATGTATATCCATTGAGTAAAACAGCATCATTTTTATTAGAGTTGTGTCACGTCGACGTCATTTTAGATTCAATTTGAACTGAAATTTGAATTATAAGAAAATTACTATAATGTTTAAGTTTGTGTATTTTTTAACAATTCTAAAAGTTCATGAAAAAAAAAATGCGCCAAAATTTGTGTATATTTTTCTTTTGTCAACTTTCAAAATTCGTGAAAAATATTAAAAATTGACCCAAAATTAGGGTATTTAGGCTTAATAGCCTTATTTTTTAAATTTAACAAGTATTAATTTTTTTTTTACTAAAATAACCTTATTTGAAGTTGAACCTCTATTTCGTTTGGCATGTTCCAAGGTATAATCTACAATGTATATAATTTTTATCTTTCAACGAGTATATTCAAATATAGAATTACACGAGATGATCAAATACAATCATCTTCTTAATGCAACCTACATTAAATAAAAAAGAGATTGAAGAACATTGTGAACGGATGATGGTTACATAAAATTTGTTTCCTATTCTCTGTCCATATACTACATATACCGAGTTCGAATAATGTGAAAATATAACCTTGACTTTTTTGTGTTGCCTATCAAAAGTTGGTATGTTTTTGCATGACGAATTAGGGATGGAATTTTTTGTGGTTGCATATAAAAAATTAAACCATGTCAACACTCATACGTCAAAGTTTGCAACCTACATTAATTAAGTGCACAAAAAGATGACAAAATACAATTACGTACTATAAAGGGAGATTTGACCAATAATTAAATGATGTAAGAATTCAAATTTATATTTTTTGAAAATGTGAAAATATTATATGTTATTAGGTTCCTTAATGATATTCCTTTTTAATAACTCTCCTTCTTTAATAAATACTTCCTCCGTTCCACCTTCATAGTTCACTTTACTTTTTCACACATGCTAAGAAATTACAATTAATATTGTTTGGAAAAGGGTTTATTATAGTTTATAGCTTGAACTTTCAAAAAAAATTAGTTTATAGCCTCAACTTTAATTTAATTTTTGTATAGCCTGAACTTTGAGAAATTATTTAATTCTAGCCATAATCACATCAAAACTATGACATTAACTCTTCTTTGTCGAAATTACATATGAAACAATGATCGTTTTTCACGAAATTAGAGTTTAATGAATTCTAAGTGAAAAGAGATTTTCAACAACAGGTAGCCCATCGTCATCGGACCACCGATGAAGTCAGAATCGCGTATGAAAGTTGACATCATTTTACTAATTTTATGGTGCGATTTCGACTACACCGGTGGTCCGATGACGATGTGCTACATACTGTTGCAAATTGAAAATCTTTGTTCGTATAGAATATATTAGACTCTAGTTTCGTGGCAATTGATCATTATTAGAGCTGCAATTTTTGTGCGATTGTGGCTATAATTAAATAATTTCTCAAAGTTCAGGCTATACAAAAATTAAATTAAAGTTGAGGCTATAAACTGAATTTTGTTGAAAGTTCAGGCTATAAACTATAATTAACCCTTTGGAAAATACAAACTAGACGTAATTATTCAATTTTTCTCTTATTTATTCTATATTTGATTATATTTAAATAAATTTATTTTAGTGAAAATAAATTTAATGATAATTTAATTTAAAAAGTGGATTATATGTTGGGACATCTCAAAAAAAAAACAAGTGACTATGAAAGTGGGGCGATGGGAGTATGAAGCAATTTGATTGCAAAAAATGATATTTTTTCACATAATGTTTAACCATATAAAGCACATTACATTAATTCAAAGACTCAAAATTGTATGTAATTATAATCATGTCCGATGTTTAATGAATTGGGACAAAGTTTTTGAAGTTTGAAAAAAGAGAGTAGTTGCACGGAAAATCAAAATGCAGAAAGTTGACAAATTAGATTGGACTAAAATTTTGTTTTCAACATGACACGAATAGGGGTGGTAAACCGGTGTCGATTTTTCGGTTAAAACCGTAATCGAATCGGAAAAATCGGTTATCGGTTAACCGATAACCGGTTTTTTCCGGTTCGGTTCGGTTATCGGTTAGCACTTTCCCAGTAAACCGGTTAATCGGTTTAACCGGTTAAACCGATTAACCAGTTTTTTTAAAATTAATTAATTTAGGGTAATAGGGTTTATTGAGGCCCAACTGGATTTAGGGTTTGAATTAAAATTGGCCCAAATGAGTGAAGCCCAACTCCAACCCTTGTTTCCCTTTTCTCCCTCAATCAACCACTCCCCTCGGTTCTGTCTCTCTCCCTCTCTCAATTCACGCCGCCCACCGTCCCTCTCTTAGAATCCGCCCCTGCCGTGGAGCAGCGGCGACAAGCACGCTCGGCTCTCCCTTCTCTCTCTAATCACTCTCTCGACTGGAACACAGAAGCACAGACGCACGTCTGCGCCACCACCTCCGCCGCTTCCCTCATTCTCCCTCTCAAAGCTCGGCCGCCGCAGCCTCCCTTCCGGCGACCGCACGGCCGGAAGACCGCCACCCTCGCCTCTCCCCTGTGACACTCTCTCTCTCTTAAACCCTATCTCTCTAAAACTCTAGATCCCCAATTCTAGACTGCCCTCTCCGACCTCCGATATCAACATCAGCTCCTCGCCGCCGCTATGCCAGCCCTCGATCCTGAGTCAGACGGCAGTGAATCACCACCAGTCGCCCGACTCACTTCAGTCACGACTCAACTCCGACCTCTCCCTTATCTCCGGCGACACCACAACAGTCAACATCCCAATACCCATTTTCCGCCTAGTTCCTCCCTCCGGCAGCAGCAGCACTTTGCCGGCGTCGCTCAGTTCGCCAGGCTCGCCTCTTCCCTCGTTTTTCCCTCCGTCAGCAACAACTCCTCCATTATTAATCGGTTTTGACCGGTTAACCGATTAACCGGTCCGGTTAATCGGTTAACCGGTCAAAAAAACGGTTCGATTTTCGGTTAGAGAAATTCCTCTTAATCGGTTCCGGTTAATCGGTAAACCGGTTCGATTTTAACCGAACTGACCGGTTTACCAGCCCTACACGAACATAATTTAATTTAAAAAATAAAAAAAAATATACTTTTCCGTTATAAGTTCATGCTTCGATTTATGGCAATTTCAATAGTGAGATGACGGCATTTCAGAAACAAAATTCACTCCAATGTTCTAAAAGTGATATCCAAATTGGTAAACTAGATTTTTTTTTTTTTTGAGTTGGGGGAAAAATATATTAAAAAAAACCTTTTTATTTTGTTGGGGAAATGCATTGTTAAAATTAATCCTAAAAAAAAGAAAACCGAACGATGGAGAGCGGCGAAGCACTGGGCAACCAAGAGAAAAAACACACACGCGACTCACAGAAAATCCCTATGGGGCCCATCACTTGCAAAAGCAAGGGCAAAACCGTCTTTCCATATTGGTACAAGAGGAAAGAGGAAGTATCTGTTTCTACCAAACAGGGAGAGGCGGTGGGCCCCGCCCTCCCGGATTCCAAAGGCTCCATCAAATCCAGTTAAATCCCCCCTTAATTAAAAGGCATTAAATTAATTCCCCACGGAGAAAGGTGAGTGAACACGTCACCCACATGTGCGTGGTGGTAGCATCAGTTGGCTAACAACACCCCGCGTAAATCAATCATCGCCGAACACGTGTACGGTCGCAGATCCACTTGGAATATATATTTTTCCAGCCAGCGCAATATTTTTAGCGCCAGCTCACCACGCTCCCACCCTATATGCTTTCACAACTTGGTTTCTACTATTAAATTAAATATGTTAATTAATTAAATGTAATATACGTGTGAATTCGCCAGCAAAGCAGATTATGAGCTAATCTTACCCTAATAATTATAATTTGTCATAAATCTTACATTTTTTTTAATGATCATGATAATTCGCAGTCGTTATTTAATAACCTATAAACTATGTAATAAAAATGTGAATCTTGAATTTTGTTACAAGCTACTTTGAACTATGAGATTAATTAAGGACAAATATTTAATATATTTGGAAAATTATAAAAAAAATTGTGGGAAATCCGACTATTGTCAATTTTGAACGTCGGTGTGGACTATGGAGTGTATTAAAGGGGAGAAAACATACATTCTTAATAATTAAATATGATTATGTGGCGATTAGATAATAAATAATGAGGCAAGATGCCGTTTTTTCATGAGAATAAGGAGTATATAATTTCATCTCTCCTAAAAAAACCAATCATCTAATTTCCACTTTTTAAAAATACAATCAGACTTTCAAAATTTGAGTCGTTGTTGTGATTCATTATTATTTTTCTCTTATAAATTTTTTGCAATATTTGAGAGTTTTAAGTGTTTGGAGAAAATATTTTGTAGTGTCATACTAAAACTCATTTATATTATTTTTGATAAAATATAATATTTGCCCATGAACTGCATTTGGCCGTAGTTAAACATTTAAATCAATTAGATAACTATTTTTCATGTATACGAGTAATTTGTACGTGAATTTGTAAAATGAGAATTGATTTTACATTAAAGTTCAATAATTATTTCGTAAATATTCTCCATAAATAAGTGGTTACCTGAAACTAAATACTAGTAAAGAATATACTAAATTCCCTTTTTAACAATATATATGTGAAAATACATCACGCAATAATGAGAAAATGATGACAGAATTTTTCAGGAAACAGGCTAATAAATTCTGACCGAATTTAAAAAAATGGAAATGGCGCATTAAACAAAAATTGCATATTTTATTTTTTTCACATTTAGATGTGATTTTATGCGACCACAGAGACACGTGTTGCGTGACGTGGATCGTTGGCTTGGCCTTCTCTCTCTCTTTCCTCTTTCTTTCTTCTTCCTCTCCCTTTCTCTCTCTAAAACTTCACTGTGCCAAAGCACATCTGTTGAAAGAGAAAAATGAATGCTCGCAGTTTTCAAGCATAAACTGGCTGTCCAAATCACAATTTCGCCTCCAAAACTCCAAATTTACATTTTTCCAGGTACCTTCATTTCTGAGTTTACTATTTCTATTCAGTGTCTATTTTTTCGGTTGTGTGCTAGCTGATCGCACTGAATTATCTTGTTGTTTTCTGCTTGAAGTGCCTTTTGGTATGAATATTGGTCGTGTTTGTATGTTCATTTGGAATAATTAAATCTACTGAATTTTCAGGGAGAGAAAGAAAAAGAAAAGAAGAAACTTTGTTTTTTCCCTGTGTTGTTCGCAAATTTAGATGAAATTGCAATCGGAATTTAGACTTGTATCTCCTGAACGATAGAAGCTGTTGAATTTGGTGTTTCTGATGATGATGAGTAAGGATTATGGAATGATTATAGCACAGATTTACGAGAATTCGAGCATTTCATTTTCTGTTTTGCCCTGTTATTTTTTAAAAATCCCAGGTGGCCAAATTGCAGTAAATGAGTTTTTCATGGTTTTCAGTTATGGAATTTTAGGTAGTTGGAGGGGGTAGATTTGTCATTTCATACCCGGTTTGCGTTTGGACTGCAGTCAGTAGATTATGTTTGCTACAGTTGGAGGTTGGATGGGGTGAGTAAAAGGACGATAAAGCCCTCGGCTTTCTTCCTCTTTGGAATTGTGGGTGGTTTTGTCATACCAAACTGAATCAGTTACTACTTTACACTGGCCCTGTTTCATGACTACTTTTTTTAGGTTTTTTTTCTATTTGATATGACCTTAAAAAACAGTAGACCATGAATTTGGTTTCCATAATAGTCACTTTGTTTGTTGTGTGAAGACACATCTTAATTCTCGGTCAAATTGTATACGAGAGTTAAGTGTTGCGTTATAGTGATTAACAAATGTATTTTACCAAGAAAATAATCTTTTCATTGTCGTATTTGAATTGATACAGTCATAAAGTCATTACCCCTTAATTTTTTCTTTCGATTTCGTGGCATCAATCCTCACTGGTGTTTTTCCACATTGACTTTTGTTTTGTTGCATAAAGCACAGGGAAATGCTTTTCAAGGCTTTACTTGTTCTTTCTCTCATTAACTTTCATGACTCAGCATTCTGCATGGTTTGTACCCCTGCTGGGTAACTGGTCTTGGTGTGTTCTTAGTTCGATAACGCCAGCTCAATGTTTTAGAAGTTTTGTATCATATTTTTGGAACAAATCCGCCTCACTTTATCTTCCCATATTATTGATGATGGTGGTTGGTCAAGTCAGTAGTGGATATATAGATTGATCGTGTTAATTTTAGCTATTTTCCATAATGGCAGAGCATTGATACTTGTCATCTTGTTCGACCATCATTAAGCAGAGCATCAAGAGTTGTTCCCGAACACATCATGGGAAACAGTGAAGAAGGGAAGGCTACCAAGTTGGAAAAATCATCTTCACCTGCGGTGGTGCGTATATAGAACTGCTATCGCTGTAATTTTGTAATGTTATTTACTATCTGCAGCCTCTCATCTAATGATTGTATAAAGAAGGATAAATGTATCTGTATAAATATCGTATACTTGAGCCAGCTAGCTTTATTTGTTGTTTCCCTTTTTTCCTGAATTATCATTAGCTCTTGTTTCCCGAGGAAGTTTAAAGTACCTTCCAATTGGCAGGATCAGAATAACATGCATATGTATCCTGACTGGGCAGCAATGCAGGTTAGCATTATGTCCTCACAAATTTTCGTCTACACTAAAAAATACTTGTGCAGTAGAAAGAATGTTTAATTTCTTTTTAATGGTTATTGTGGATGATTATCTATCAGGCTTACTATGGTCCCCGATTTGCTGTTCCACCATATATGAATTCGGCTGTTACTTCCCCGCATGCACCACCCCTCCTATATGTGGGGTCCACCACAGGTATTGCAGATTTTCTAAGCATTGAATTGGTCTGATTTCATATATTAGTGGGGTTGGAATATATAGAAAGCTCATAACACCAAACATTGGTTTTATCAGTCGATGATCCCTCCTTATGGAGCTCCATATGCTGCCTTCTATGCTCATGGAGGAGTTTACGCACATCCCGGAGTTCCTATGGTAAGTTTATAGTGAAGCTTTAAGCAAACACGAGGTCTACTCTATTTGCTGTGAGAAAAAGTTAAAAATGATAAATTTTTAGTATTTCTTTTCAAGCTTCTACTTAACATTGTTAGTCAACATTAAGATATTAACAGATGACCTTAGAGTTGGTGAAGAGCCAGATTTAATTACTATATGTGCTTTTACACGTAGGCTGGTACTGCTATGAACGTGGAAACACCAGCCAAGTCATCAGGGAATACAGATGGAGGATTTGTGAAGAAGTTGAAAGAATTTGATGGGCTTGCTATATCAATAGGCAACGGAAATGGTGATGGTACTGAAAATGAAACTGACCGGAGACTGTCAACGGACAGGTTTGTGGAGACTCAAGGACATAGCAATATACCTTAAATTACTTAGTACTTTAACATATGCCATAATTCTGTAGTTGAAATTGAGGAATGGATTCTTATGGTTTTCTGCTTATTTGGATTAACGTATTGACTAAATGCTCAAATTTGGTTATATGAACAGTGATGAAACTGATGGTTCCAGTGATGGAAGTAACGGAGTTGCACAAGGGGTAAGGGACTATCTTACTAGATGAGAGTTTTCCTGTTCTTTTGTTAGATAGTTGTTGTGGGTTGTCTAAAAGTATTGCTTATAATTTTAATCTGATTCATTTATAGGCTAATCAAAATGGCAAGAAGAGAAATGGACAAGGATCTCCTGAAAGAGGTAAAGCTTTTTTCTTCATCCTGGTAATTTTACAGACCTTTACTGTACATATTTTGAGTATGTCAAGCATGTTGAGCCTTGCAACTTTCTATCACAAAATGCATGAGCATACCAAATCTATTTGCCGAAACATGCTATAATGTGCTCTCCTCAATATTATTTTGATCTGATCTGTTTTATGTGATGCTTTTAATCAGAAGATGGGAAAGCTCCTAAGAAAAGCAGTTTAGCTCCTCTTGTCGAAGTTGGCCGAGCTTCTGAGAAGATGATGGACGTGATTCCTCCGGCTAATAAGCCAGTGAAAGCGATGGAGAACATGAACACTGCAGTGGAAATCAAGGAACCTTCCCTGAGTGCAATTTCCAGCCCAACTAGTGTTCCACTCCCATCGATTCCAAATGAAAGCTGGATGCAGGTGTGCTCGTCAAGACTTCTTTTGGTTACTTTATTCAATTGCATGCAAAATTTGGTTAGATGCATCGCATGGATTTGGAATTCTTACATATGTTTGTTTCTCAATCTCAACGTGATATTTGGTTGCAGAACGAAAGAGAGTTGAAAAGAGAGAGGAGGAAACAGTCCAACCGGGAATCAGCAAGAAGATCAAGACTGAGGAAGCAGGTACGACTCACCGCAAAAGATTACAATCTAATGGAGAAGTCCTCGTAAGATAGAGTTCCTTATCGCCTTTTTTGTTATGTGGTCGTCTACCTTTCACACAGGCTGAGACTGAAGAACTAGCTGTCAAAGTTCAGGCACTAACTTCTGAGAACATGACCCTCAAATCCGAGATAAATAAACTAATGGAAAGCTCTGGGAAACTAAAGCTTGAAAATGCTGCACTAATGGTACGTTGCCAACACCTGATCTCTCTACTAGCTCGTCGCCAAATTTACATTTCATCTCATGAATGATTGGAATTTGTAGGAGAAACTAAAAGGCACTCAACTAGGACACAGAGAGGAGGTAAATCTTCATAAGATTGATGATCTAAGACTGAAGCCAGTAGGCACAGTAAACCTACTTGCAAGAGTTAACAACTCGGACTCATCCGATGTTAGAAACGAGGACAGCAGCGACTCGTACGACAACAGTAGTCGTCCCGGAGCTAAACTCCATCAGCTTCTAGACAGTAGTCCCAGGACTGACGCTGTTGCCGCCGGTTGACACTCCAAGTCAGCTTCCATCCCTCCTTGACTTTAGTTGATATGGTAACTTTTCGCATAAATACGTCGAAAATTACCTCTAACAACAGTAATAGAGTGTGGTAAGTAATGGTAAGAGTTCCGCAAGTCTAATTTTATTGCAACTGATTATCTCAGCAAAGCCTGGAATGTGTTTTAAATGTTCAGATTGCTGAGATGCTACATATTAGACGATGCTTCTGCATCGGAGACGACGAATGTGGCGTCTGTCGTTATTCTAGAAAAAAAAAAAGAAGAAGAAGAAGAAGAGGAAGTGTATTTTAAAAGGGTGTGTAGCTTGTATGAGTTTCCAAACTTTAATTAGATGAGATTCTGATAGATAATAGTGGATTTGGTATTTAGATATGATTGTGATAATTTGAGGCCCTTCGACTGAGTCAAGGAGATGATGTATAATGTTGTTGTCAAGAAATACATCATATTTAACTACTCAAATATTTTTGGTGGTTTCAGTTTTATATTCCATGTTTTCTGCCATGTGACAAATTTTTGGGTCCAAGTGAAATGGTTTAACAATAAGCATTATTTTTATTGAGTGTTTGGTTTGATAATGGAAATGAATCATTAGTAAGAGATTTCCTTTCTTTTGTTTCCCCTCTATTTTGAGGGGTAACAAATTGGGTGATTGGATTACCCCAAAGTAGGGGTAATGGTTAGCTTATTATCCAAATCAAACAATAAGTAATGGATTCAGTTAATTGATTTCCTTTTCAACCTTCAAAAACACCCAATCAAACATTGGCTAAATGGATCACTTTGTTGAGTTTGTGAGCTTGGGCAAAAATAAAGCTCAAAAGATTACTTTTAATATCACCTGGTCGTGTGTATGTTGGAAACTCTGAAAAATTAGGAATGAGAGAATCTTCAAAGGGATGAGCTCAGATGTCGTGAAAGTTGTGGATGGGAGTATTATTTGCATTTGGAGATGGGTCACAGCGACAACGATATTTCCTAATAAATTTTGTTATTCCACTCATGAGTGGTTCTCTGATCATATTTGTTGTTTATCTTCAAGTATTCCTTAAATTGGAATGACATCTTTCTGATCTTACTTTGTATCTGTTTTGTTTGGTGCTCTAAGTATCCCTCGTGCTCTTTTAATGAAATTGGAGTAAATTTTTATTGACTTTTTCAAAATAAGAAAAGAGAGGCTAAATTGTCAAGAATCATTCGATTTGGAACAAAAAAAAAAAAAAAGAAAAGAAAAGGGGGAGTTTTGAAACTAACCAAATACCTATGGTTGGAATTTATGACTGGAACTTTGCAGTTATCTATAATATTGGCCAACTTTAAAAGGTATGGTAATTGATAAATGGTTGGAATTTCAGAATCATTTGTAAAAATCATCCAAATTTTTAAAAACACAAAATAATGATTTGGAGTGGTTAAAATGGCTCAAATTATGACATGGAAGACACTTCAAGTGTTTCCTAAAAAATACTCTATTCCTCCACCATAAGTGTGATGTGAATGTGAAAATATAAATTTTAAGAAAATATTGTGATATGTGTATTATAAAGTGGAAACATGATCTCAATAAATTGAATGATTAGGCAATAAATAAATAGTTTGTGATAAAAAAAATCAATATATATTGGGATTGTTGGTATTTAAAATATTTATAAAGAATAAAGAATTACATAGTTATATTATAGAAACAATAGGGTCGAATGACCCTATTCAATATACAACATCAAATTTTGTCCATCATTTGAAAAAATATAAATTTTGGCCATTTTTTGTATGTCATGACTATTCTACCCTTCTCTCTCTCTCTCCTCTCTCTTTCTCATCTCCCTCTCTCTCTCCAGCGGCTCCTCTCTCTTTCTCATCTCCCTCTCTCTGCTCCAGCGGCTCATTTCTCTTTCTCATCTCCCTCTCTCTCTCTCCAGCGGCTGCGCGGCAGCGGCGCCAAGCTTGGAGAATTCGTCGGAGCTCTCGCGGCGGTGGTGGAGGAGATCCTCCCTCTCTCTCTCTCAAGCGGCTGCCGCTCTCTCCTCTCTCTTTCTCATCTCCCTCTCTCTCTCTCTCTCCAGCGCGCCGCCTGGGCAGAATTCGTCGGAGTGGAGGATGAGGCGGCGGTGGATCTGATCTGATCATTGTGCCGCCTCCTCCATCGGCAGATCTGATCTCCGCCTCCTTCGATTTCAGCCATGGCAAATCTGATCTGATCTGTGCAGCTCCGCCTCCTTCGATTTCAGCCATGGCAGATCTGATCTCCGCCTCCTTCGATTTCAGCCATGACAGATCTGATCTGATCTGTGCAGCTCCGCCTCCTTCGATTTCAGCCATGGCAGATCTGATCTGATCTGTGTGCTGCACGTATGGCACTATTAGTGCCATAAGTGCCATAAGTGCACACTTCCCCCTAGGGTTTAGATATTCCATTTAGGGTTTAGATTATCCATTTGAGGTTTAGATGTTCCATTTAGGGTTTAGATGTTCCATTTAGGGTTTAAATGATGTTGTTGTTTTTGTATTTGTGCTGCACGAATGGCACTTATGGCACTATTAATGCCATAAGTACCAACGGAAATTCAAAATAAAACCAAAGTAAAATCTTGGCACTTATGGCACTAATAGTAGCATAAGTGCCTAACCCGACCCGGCACGCGACCCGCGTGTCTGATCCTACCCTATCCGCCTCATTAAGGATAAAAACATCCAAATCAATAAAAATGGCCAAAATTTGTGTTTTTTCAATGTGTGGCCATAAATTGTGTTTTATGCTTCATTTTGGCTACTTCAAAATTTTACTCTATATTATATATGACTATAATTACAATTGTAAAATAAATTATATTTAACTTATACTCCCTCCGTCCATGAAAGAACTTCCTAGGAGGGAGGGCACGAGTTTTAAGAAAAAATATTGTTGAGTGTATTGAGAGTGGATAAAAGATAGTTGAGTGTATTGGGAGTGGTGAAAATGTGTTATAATTAATATTGAGAGTTGTGGAAAGTGAAAAGTAAGAGGATTATAAGTGATGGGGTATAATCCAAAAATAGGTATGAAGTTCTTTTGTGGACGTCCCAAAAAGGAAAGATAGGAAGTTCTTTCGTGGACGGAGGGAGTATAACAATTCTCGTATGAAGTAAATAAATCATACTATATACTATACAACAATTCACAATGAAGTAAAAATAATTATGATTCTCAAGTAAAATTTGAAAAGTGATTAAATGAGATAAATATTAAAAATTGTGATTTAATGAAGGTGGCTCATGTTTTAAGAAAAAGTATGATAATTGTATTTGAGTAGAGATTGAGTCTCAAATATTTTTGTAAATAGTGACAAAAAAAGTTTGTGGGTCATTTTTAAATAGTACAATTTTTATAGACATTTCGATATGATAATAAGGCTACAATTTTCAGGGACAAATGGAGTATTAAATAAATTTTTGTTTGTAAAATTTTGAAATTATATTACTATCTTGTGATAAAATTTGTGGCAAATAAAGGGAGTAGGGACCCAAAAAGAGAGAGAATAATTTAAATATAAGTCAACGGTCTGAGGTTGACTATAGGCTATGGGCAATAGATCTTCTTGGAGTCTGGAAATGGCGCGGCTTCTGTCCCCTCTCATCACGTGACTTCGTCAACTTGGGCACTCTTCCTCACGTGACATTTTTTCTCACCATAAATAATGAATTTTGTCTTTTTATTTTTTCCAAAATTTGAAATGCACATCATGTTGCTGCATGCATAGTATTTCCATGATCCCACCACCACTAATCACAACAAACACTTATTTTTCACAATATTCTGTATATTACAAATTTTCTATTTCATCAAACCTTTTGAATTGAGATACATATAGTGGATGCTCATAAACATCTATAAATATTAGAAAAATGGGGAGTGATTTTTGGATAGCAGGTGTCTTAGACATCTTTATAAAAAATCGGTTTTTGTTTGATGTTTAATTTGACTAATTTTTTGTTATTTAGTGATTTGTCTAAAATATCATTTCCAAAAATAGATTCAACCGATTTTGTTCTTATTTTCAATTTTTATATTTTTATATAAAAATTAGTGAACTTGAAAAAAAATATTAAAATAAAAAAAATAATAAAATCGGTTGAATATATTTTTGAAAATAATATTTTAGACAAATCACTAAATAGCAAAAAATCAATCAAATTAAACATTAAGAAAAAAACTGATTTTTTATGAAGATGTCTAAAACACCTGGTGGCCAAAAATCTTTTCCCTAGAAAAATAAAGGATAGGCCATAAAATTATTGTGGTCTACTCCCTCTGTTTTTTTTTAAGTGTCCCATGAAAAAAAAGTACATATATCAAGGAAGTTAGAGTATTACCTTTGTGCCTATATTTATTATTTTCAAAGTGTAATAAATTTATTTTAATTTTTTTTGTGAGCATTTGACTAACTAATGAGCTGCTCACCTTTTTGATTTTGTTAAAATACAAACGGTTAATATTCCATTAAAACTACTAAAGTTCTATATGTATTCCATCTCCACATCTTTTCTAAAAAATAAAATTCCGCTAATATTTTCGTCCACGGCCAAAATCAAAAGATTTGTTTGAATTTAAATTTTTAAATAAAAAAATAATGAGTGTCATTTGGTATTTAGATACATGTACGAAACTATTAATAAAAATACATGTAGAAATCATTTTAATAAAAACATAGAAGAATTTGTAATGTTACAAAAATACATGAACTTATCCATTCTTTTAGATACATGTATGTAATCATTACTAAGCATGAAGAATTTGAAAGATTTTGAATATGTTTTTGTCACTCTTTTGGAGCTGCGTTGGATTAATGGTTAATGCACAAAAATAATTGCTAATTTGTGATATTAAAGAAAAAGGGTAAAGTAGGAACTTTGTCACTTTTTTATTCTCAAATTCTGAAATAGGACACTTAAAAAGGAACAATAAATTTATCTTAATAGGACACTTAAAAAAAACGAAGTTGGAGGAGTAAGTCGTTTCCCAAAACAGAAGCTAAATTATTACAGCATATCAAAAATCAAACATTGCACTCATTAATGATATTAATAGATTGTCCCATGTCAATTCTTGCCCACTGCACAAATAAATTTTCTTGCACGACTCTTTAGCACTAAGGTATGGTCTCCTTTTCTTTATCCATGTACATCTCACATGCATATCTATCTATATATATATATATATATGGAGTGATTAAATTACAAATTATTTTAAAATAAAAATTACGAATCATGAAATTATGATAAATTTTCTATGAAAAGTGATGAACTCAAACAAACAAACAAAAATCATATCATATGAGATTTGAATTCAATACCATAAATTCATTCAACAAAGTGATGAATTTACCGTATATCTTTATAGTCTACGAGCTGAAAATAATTTTCGGTTTATATCTTAAAATAAGTTTTTATTTTAGTCAATCATAATCTAAGAGTTGAAAATGGTTTGGTTTATATCTTATAATTAATTTTATTTTAGCCAATAAACTAATTTATTTTTTATTCATCACTTTTCACAGCGAATTCATCATGTTATTTATAAAAAAAATCGTCATAATTTAATGATTCGTAATCCCTATTTTTAAATGAGTTTATATAGCCTGACCATTTTGTATCATACTATGAAGTTTAGCTAATTATAAATACGTTACTAACATGAAAGTGCAATTTTACAAATTTTTATGTATATAGTATAATTTTTCTACTTGCTCTAATATTTCTTAAAATTATCAAAATTCATCTATATCTATTATTTAAATACATAAAATGCTAGTTACTTTAAAAATAATTAGCATGACTTCCATTTTATGAACAAAAAAAATGTTCTGTAGATATTATACATGTGGAGTTTAATAATTTTAATATTTCCCTCCATTTTGGATTTAAAATTGATACCCCTCTTCATTACACAAGATTTCGTTGTTCTAAATTAATATAGAGGTTTGTTTTGTCATATTTTGAGCTAATTAATGTTTGTGGGGCTAATAAAAGAAGATGTCCAAGATTTTGAAATGATAATCTCTACTTAATGCACTTTTCCCTCAATTATTTCTAGATTTTTTGAGTAGATTAGGTCGGTACAATTTATGTTTGATAAACCTTGATTACCAATAAAAGTTCAAATTTTGAAATCAAGATGCTTAACAACATTTGAATTTCCATATTTTCGTACAAATTCAATAATTACAGACTTAATTGTAAGGCTTATTTGATTTTGGAGGTGTTGTACCTCTTGCCCTATTTCTTGAAAAGAGTTGTACATTAAAAGCCGGCGCATTTTAGCGTACCTTCTCGACCGTTTGTACAACTCCATGTACTTACACGTATCTTTCTCCACATCTTCCGTCTTCCCGAAACAGCAAAACAAGCAACCATAAAAAAATCTCTTCTCTTTTTTTTGGGTCTTCAATTTGCATTCTTTAATTGCTTCACATGAATGTTTCATTATTTTATTTCAAAACATCCCATGTTTCCACATTCCTGCTTGCTACCTCAGGTTACGTTACTCCCTGTAATTGTTTGTTTTTGAATCTAAACTAGAGTTAAATTAAGATGCTTGATTAGGTTCAAGATTGCATCACACTTCATTTTAATGGGCTGTGTGCACTAGTATATACTGTTCAAACTTTTCCATCATTGTTTCTTAGTGTTTTAGATTGTCCGTTTGTTTTCTTGAAATGGGATGTCTTGAATCTGAATGCTTCATGTGAAAGATTCCAACTTTATTGCTCAGTTACTCCAGTTATTAATTGTGCTCGAATTGGGTTTTGCTTTTTATTGCTTGAAATTTGAGAAACTTTCTATTCAGATTTTATTCTGTTTCTTGAAACTGTTGTTGGTGCTTTGGGGTTTGATTTGAATTGGGAGTTCAATTTCACATTCCTTCCTTTTTTTTTCCATAATTTTGTAGCATTTGTGGGGAGGAGATTTTACTTGGTCAATTTTTGTGGCTTGTTTGGATTGCTGTGATTTTGAAGCTTGGCACCTCATATTCTGATTTGGAGGAGTGTCGTATGGGATTACCTTAGGATTTTGGTTGGAGGAATTATGCCAAATGTTGAACCTATTGGTGAGAGTGCTGGGGTGGTAAAGGGATAAGAGTTTATTTTGTAACGTATTTCGGCAGTCTTTGAGTCAAGGGTATTTCCTGAATCTAAGGGTGTGTGATGAGGGCAGCATTTGAAAATGTCGAAAAGTTTGTTATAAATTTGGTTCAGTAGCTGGCAAGATTATCGCAACAGGAGGTGTGGAGAGGATAAGTCGATAATTAGCTGTCATAGCGACATTTGTTTCATTCGTTTCTGGCAGGGGAGTTATTCATACTCGAGGAGTTTATTAGGACTCTAGTCCAGGTATTGTTTTGGGACTTGGGAGGGAAACAAATATATCTTTTTGTGTCTTTGGGTGTCGAGAATGGGGCATTCTGCAGCAGTTTGGGACCATAGAGCTTCTCTTGAATTGATAAAGGACTGGAATGGGATCGACCAAGTTGTGCTTCGGAACCCTCAAGGGGCGTCTGCACGAGTAAGTTTCTATTATTTCACGATTTTTGATGGGAATAGATCTGTGTGATTCTTGAAATTCTTCCAATTATGAATTTGTGAAAAAAATCTCAGGTGAGCCTGCATGGAGCACAAGTTATCTCATGGAGGAATGATAGAGGCGAAGAACTTCTTTTCACCACTAGTAAGGTGTGGTTTCTATCCTAATTGATAAGATATTATATGTATATTAATTTTTAATCAATTATGGTTCTGCATTTTCATTAAATTCTAGGATAGGAAGTAAATATTTATGTGAACTAAGGAAAATTTTGTTGTTTGGCATAAAACTTTGCATTTCATATCAATTTTAGTTCCATCACCTGTCAAAAGGCAAGGTAAGAGAAGATGCAGTATGATACATACGCGAAAATACTTTCATGTCATCTCATCTTAGATACCGTGCTATTAGTATTAAAGCTTGATTTAAAGAACTTAAAATGGAGCTGTAAATTTTCATATCTTGAAAGTTTACACTAAGCTTATGTTAAATATTTGAGATCACCCACTCTAGAAATTGGACTAGTAGTCGTCATTATATTTATAGGTAGAACTGGTGATGTAATTCTTTTAAGGAATATTTAGTAGCAATGCTTAATGGGCCGATTAATGCTGCGAGGGTAGAAAATCACCCAGTAATCAAGAACTTTTTTCAAGTTCCGCACATTGGAAAAATTCCAAGAAAAAGCTTTTGACACTTTATTGAGCACCTAGAGCAAACATCAAGCTGATGCTGCAAAGTTTAGATATTACAATTTAGTTGAATTTCATACAATTTAATTGTAGTTGATTGGTCTAATCCTTGATTCAGTTTTTTGTTTCTCTTAATGTAATTAGATGAAACATAGAAACATGTCTTTCTTTTATTCGTTTTAGCTAATGAAATGCTGTATATTGACCTTCAAAACCTTTGCAGGCCATCTTTAAGTCTCCAAAAGCAATGCGGGGAGGCATCTCTATTTGCTTTCCGCAGGTACACCATTAATTATTCGTGTATTTTGTTGTTATTTCAAGACTTTTTGAACATATACGGATCTCACTTTACATATTATCGTCCATGCTTCAGTTTGGGAACTGTCATTCGCTCGAGCAGCATGGATTTGCCAGGAACAAGATTTGGACGATCGAGGATGATCCTCCTCCGCTGCATCCAAACGACTCTCTTGGTAAATCCTTTGTTGATTTCCTACTTAAACCCGTTGAAGAAGATCTGAAGTTCTGGCCTCACAGGTAAAAATCTCATGTATTCGGGCATTTTTATTTCAAAATATTTGGTTCCTCACTCTTCTTAACAGTGTTTGAACTCTCTCTCTCTCTCTCTCTGTGGCCTTCTCTCAGCTTTGAGTTTCGCCTTAGAGTTTCTCTGACATCAGATGGAAACTTGATACTGATATCGCGCATCAGGAACATAAACGGGAAACCTTTCAGTTTCTCTTTGGCTTATCATACACATTTTGCTGTTTCTGACATTAGGTACTTAGCCAAATTTTTAGATTTCTTCATTCTTTTCATAAATCATCCAAGGCATCGAAACTTAATTTCTATTTCTTTGTTTGCCCTTTTTTCGCATTTCCAACAGTGAAGTGAGGATAGAAGGTTTAGAGACGCTGGACTACCTCGACAACCTCTCTCAAAGGGAACGATTCACAGAGCAAGGCGACGCCCTAACATTCGAATCAGAGGTAAATCTTCTTCCATTCCAAATGTTGCACTTACAATTTGACTGTTTGAGTAATGATATTCTGAACTATTGCATTTTTCATGTCTATATGTTTTCCCGTCTTCAGATAGACCGTGTTTACCTAAGCTCGCCCAAATGCGTTGCTGTTCTTGATCACGAGAAGAAACGAACATACGTTATCAGAAAGGAAGGGCTACCTGATATGGGTATGTATCATCATTATCTTTTCCTTGAATGTTGTCCAACAACCTCCTGTTTGTGGCCTTAAACACAAAAGGGTATTTTCGTGTAGTCGTGTGGAATCCATGGGAGAAGAAGTCGAAAGCAATGGCAGATTTTGGCGACGAAGAATATAAGCAGATGCTATGTGTGAATGCAGCAGCAATAGAGAAGAACATCACCCTGAAACCAGGAGAGGAATGGACGGGGAGAGTCGAGCTCGCAGCCGTACCTTCAAGCTTCTGCTGCGACGAACTCGAACCTCATCTCGACTACTTTTAATGCTCGACTTGCGATTGTTCGTTCCTTCAATTTTATCGAAGCCTATGGTTTTTTGGAAACGGCTGATAAAATATTTGGTTGTGAAGGGATTTGAGGCATTTAGTTTTATTCTCTTTTAGCTAATCACTGTGCTCAATATTGTGTTTTTGATGCACTCTGATTCTGAACAAATCTAGTTTGTGAAGTGGTGCTTTTCAGATACAAATTATAGCATCAATTCTAAGTTGCAAACATTTGATTTCCATACTTAAATAAGAATGCACACAAATTATAGCATCACTTCTACATTTGGTGCATGAACATTTGCCCAAAATTGAACTTCCTAGATGAATCCAACTTACAATTTCTAATGCTCAAATCTTACATTTTAGATTGACAGTCTACAAAACTATAAATACAAAAAAAGAAGGAAACTGCAAGGAAAAATATCATAACATAAGAATCCTATGCTGCTCATTCCTAATTTGGCTCGAACGCGTTACAATTTCTATACACCTCTGCGAGACTCCAACTGCTTGGTGTTTTCCAGTAATACCTATCAGATTGCAAAGAATTTGTAGAGTGAAACAATAAATTGAATGGATGAGATAGCTACAGTATGAGACTTACTTCGCGAATGTAACTTGCCACTGCTTTGCACCCTTCTATTGCTAGCTGCATTACAGTTTCAAATGTCTCCATTTGGAGTTTGGAGTCCATCTATCAGGAAGACGACGTTGTAGGAGGGGTCAGTTCAAGCGAAAAAGAGAAATATGTTGATTCAAGGGCTTTTGCCAACCAGAACAGCAATGAAATCCATCTACTCCAAGCGAAGACCACGAAACGAAAAATTAGTGCATTAGAAAGTACCTGAAGGAGGGTCACTTTGTCTAACTTAGGCAGAATGCCAACAGTAACATCAGGTCCACCAGCACTATCTTCCATGTAGTTCAGATCTACATTTAATTTGCAAAACTCGATGTTACTTTCGAATTTCTATAGGATCATATATATGCATACGACTGAAATACAAAACAAGTTGATGAGACTGTTAACTACCGAGCAGAGGGGTTCCGTTCAGGTATCCAGCACTGCAGGAGGTAACGATATCAGACATTGGGATACCAGCATCAGCAAGGGCCAAAGTTGCAGCATTTATGCACGCCGATCTTGTTCCTGAACAAATTTGATTGTAGATGAGCTATGGTTAGTGGATGTCTGGATGAGCCATGTCAACACTAATGGAACGGAACGTTATCTTACCTCCGTCTGCTTGGAGAACTTGGACAAAGATGTCAATCTGCAAAATATAAATTAGGTAAAAACATGAATCTAAGATTAAAGGAATAAGAATTAACAGCAAGGCTTCCATTTTGTTGGCAACATACCTGAGATCGAGGCATCAAGTGAGTCAATATGCATGCTTCCATCGTCTGACGAATGACCAAAGATATCTCTGTTGATCGCCTGTACACCACATGAAAATTTACTTAGGAAGTTACTGGAAACGAATATAAAATCCTCATTTTACAGAAAATCATTAACACTGAAAGCTACACCAGCTGTGAGACAGCAGCATATTTTTATGCCTCGCATGAGAATACTATGTCTGTTTCAGATAGGCTGTTTACGAGTAGGAGCGCGTACACGACAATATGCCAAAAATAAGCCTCAAAGCTAGCAGCAAGTTTGTTAGCACTAGACTCCGTGCAACTGTTGATTACCTGTCACCCTTAGGTTTCCTCATTCGATCTCCAGTACTGAAATTAGCCATGCTATACTCACAGCGTACCTATCAAACACATCACCGTTCACCTCTGTATGATTGCCACGGATAAAACACAATATTCAAAAACATGCAATCACTGAATGCATAAAGATAATTACCAGTGCCTGATCATTACTTTGTTGACTCCTATTTTGGACCTGAAAGATATTCAACATAAAGTCGCAATTTTCAACCTCAGCAAAATATCCAAAGAAATCTCTCAATTTCTCAAACAACTCAAACAAGTAATCAATGTTCACAAACAGCTGAGGAATTTAAAGCTATAAAGGAGAACATGCCATTCAAATCCATATATAGAATTAAAATTTGCACAATTTATACACGCACAAATGTTGTAGGAATTGGAAACATGAGCTTCGCTGAACACACTCTACATATATAAAGTAAAGCCTCACAATATCATGAAATGGACATAATTATCACCAACAACATCCTAGTACCAGATATTGGCAACAATTTCCTCTTCACAAACCAAACAACGTAAATGCATAGTTATCGTAACTGAAACTCCATAACATATGGCATTAGAATTTCATATACTTATAGGGAGCGTTTACTTTGAAGGATTAACCTTGATAGATAAAAATAGTAAGGTTAATCCTTTGTTTACTTTGATGGATTGGAACTTTGGGATATCCCAAGGCCCTTGATTATTTCTATCATCTAAAAGCTAATTTTACTTTATTCTTATCCCATTGAAAAGGTGGGATTGGAGAAATCCTACTATTGAGGATAAAAATACTCAATCGTACATCTTACCAATCATGCAAAGTAAATGCACTCAATCGTACATCTTATCAATCATGCAAAGTAAACGCCATCTTACGAGCATAGATTGATACGAAGCTCCAACTCTGGTATATAATCAAATTTATACATTCAACACAGGCACATCACATTGTCAAACAAGCATTAAATTTCTAAATCCTGTAACTATAACAACGAACATCATGACAGTAATTTTCTATGCAAAAAAAAAACAATAAAAAAAATTCTCTTTTGTTCAAGAAAACAAAGCACCTCTCTGGGGCCATAAACGGCCGCAATGACTTTAGTGTTTCCCATCTCAAAAACAGCTGAGCTGCAATCAACAACACAAATTCAACTTCTCTTCAATTTAGGTCAATCAATTTATATAAATAAACATAAAAGTAACTAGAGTTCCAATTCTTACCCGTCGGCTTTTGAAACTACGCCTATTTCTGCACGAAGTTGTCTCATCTGAAATCACGAACAATTCGATGGGCTTACACACATTACTAATAAAATGGCAATAGAAAAACTCAATGCCAACAGTTGAATGTAGACTTCGAAGAAAAAAAAACGAAACCTCCATGGGACGGCGACCGTCTAATCGAAGACCTTCAGGATTAACAAACTCCATCTTAGAGAGAGAGAGAGACGCCGCAGAGGTGGTGGTGGTTTTGGTGAGAACTTTTGAGCGTAACAAGGAAGAGGCGGTGAGGCGAGGGGCTTGTCGAAAGTCAGAGGATGAGAGGTTCCGGCAGGGCCGGCCCTTATGTTAATTTGGTGGGGCAATGGCCTAATTGGGGGCCCAAAATTTAGGCCCAACCCTGCCATAAAAAAATAAAAAAATTAAATTTTTTTTTTATTGAAGATCACGTCTCTCTCTCTCAGACTCTCACAACGGCTCTCTGCCTCTCTCACGCTCTCTCTCTCTCTCTCAGAACTCTCGTCTCTCTGCTCTCAGTCTCACCGATTCTCTCTCTCTCTCTTTCCATCTCTCAACTCTCTCCTCCATCTCTCTTCTCTCACTCTCACCTCAATTGTATTGAACATCTGCTGTGTTCTGCCGGCGCCGGGAAGCGGGGAAGGGAGTTCTGTTCTTCTCCTGTCACTGTGCTCCAGCCTCCAGTGGTCGCCGGACGTCGGTGCTCCGGCCTGCTGCTGCGTCGCCAGTTCAGTTCTACAGCAGAAATAAGCCGGTGTGTTGTTCCAATTTTAAATTTAATTGCTTTGAGGTTTATGGTATTTTTGGTGGATTTGTGTTTGATTGTGAAATTGTGATTAGAATTTATTTGTTATATATAGTGGATATTGCTAATTGTTATTGTCTTATTGAGGTTGAAATTTATTGTGGTTATTATGTTGCCTAGAAAATATGCATCGGATAGTCCAAAAAGAAATAAAAGAAAACGAATTGACGTTGCTTTGAATATATTTGATCCAAGAACTTGGGATAATATTGATAATAAAACTAGAGATATCTTGATAGAGAAAGGTCCCCTAAGAGAGTATAATCTCACATTCCCCGTAGATGAACTTGGTAGACATTTTGCATATTCTCATTACACTAGAAAATTACCAAATGGTGAGAATCAAGATAGAAAATGGTTAGTGTATTCAAAAGATGTGAACAAAGTATATTGCTTTTGCTGTAAATTATTAAAATCATGTCAAAGTAAAAGTTTGTTGGCAAATGAAGGATTGAACGATTGGAAACATATACATGATAGACTCAAAACACATGAGAATGGTGTCGAGCATATTAATAATATGAGAACTTGGATTGATTTGCATATTAGATTGAAACGCAATCAAACAATTGATAAAGATTTACAAGTACACATTAAGAAAGAGAAAGAACATTGGAAACAAGTTTTAGTTAGAATTATTGCTGTTGTGAAATGTCTTGCTACACGTAATTTGACTTTTCGTGGGGATAATGAGAAAATTTACCAAAATAATAATGGTAATTTTTTGGGTTTACTTGAACTAATTGCAGAATTTGATTTGGTAATGCAAGAGCACTTAAGACGTGTCCAAAATAAAGAAATTCACTATCATTACCTTAGTCATAAGATTCAAAATGAGTTGATTTCAACATTAGCCTCTAAAGTTAAGAATGATATAGTCAAAAAAATCAAAGAGGCTAAGTATTATTCAGTGATACTTGATTGCACTTCAGATATAAGTCATAATGAACAAATGACTTTAGTAATTCGATGTGTTGATATGACTAGTTCTAGCATAATGATAAATGAATATTTCATAGAATTTATAAGTGTGGATGATACATCGGGATTAGCTCTTTTCAATGAAATACAAACTGCTTTAGAATCACTTGGGCTTGATATTGATAATGCGAGGGGACAAGGTTATGACAATGGTTCCAATATGAAAGGAAAACATCAAGGTGTGCAAAAGAGATTACTTGAAATTAATCCTAGAGCATTTTATATGCCATGTGCTTGTCATTCTCTTAATTTAACAATATGTGACATGGCTAGTTCTTGTGTTAAAGCAGTTTCTTTTTTTGGAGTTGTGCAACGTTTGTATACTTTATTTGCAAGTTCTACAAATAGATGGAAAATTTTACAGGATCACCTTCATCAATTTACTTTGAAGTCCTTATCAACAACAAGATGGGAAAGTCATATTAATAGTGTTACTGCTATAATAACTCAACCCAATGAGATAAGAGAGGCTCTATTTGAACTAGCAAGAGTTAGTGATGATGCTAAAACTAGGAGTGAAGCCGAGTCTTTGGCGACTAATGAACTTGAGAATTTTGAGTTTTTGTTGGGTATGACTATATGGCATAATATATTGAACAAAACAAATTTGATTAGCAAAAAACTACAATCTAAAAATATGCAAATTGATGTTGCAATAGTTATTTTGAAAGACTTGATTTCTTATTTTGAAAAATATAGAGAGGATGGTTTTCAATCGGCCTTGACATTAGCTAAGGAGCTTGCATCTAAGATGGAAATTGATCCTATTTTTCCACCAAAACGTATGATTCATAGGAAGAAACAATTTGATGAAAGTTGTCAAGAAGATATTCCATTATCTGATGAGGAGTCTTTTAGGATCAATTATTTTCTTGTTATAGTGGATATTGTTATTTTATCTTTAAAGACTAGATTTGAACAATTGACAATTTTTGAAGATATTTTTGGCTTTTTATTTCCTCATAAGATGTTATCTTTATGGGATAGTGATAAATTGCATAAGTGTTGTGTTAAGCTTCAAGATGCCCTGAAATATAATGATAAATTTGACATTGATGCTGAAGATTTATATTCTGAATTGCAAGTGCTACAAATGTGTTTACCATCTGAAACAAAGTCGCTTGGTGAGGTTCTTGAATTTGTTAAAGTTTCAGATTGCTTTCCTAATGTTTCTATTGCATATAGAATATTGTTGACTGTACCAGTTACTGTAGCTTCAGCAGAAAGAAGTTTTTCAAAATTAAAATTGATAAAATCATATTTACGTTCTACATCTCAAGAAAGGTTGAATGGATTAGCGGTTTTATGCATTGAACATGAGGTATTAGAAAAGCTTGATCTTGAAGAAATTATTGATGATTTTGCTTCTCAAAATGCTATAAGATCTAAGTTATTTTTGTAATTATCTCATTATTGTTTTCTAGTTTATTGCACTTTATAGTTAATATTATAGGGGCCCATTTTTTTCTTTTCGTCTAGGGCCCCTGGAATGTCAGGGCCGGCCTTGGGTTCCGGTGGTTGGGTGTGGAAACGAGGGCAACGGCCGTGGCTTGCTGCAGCCGCCGGAGGACAGAGGGAGACGGCGGTGGTTTGCTACCGTCGGAGTCGTTGAGAGATGAGGATGATGGGCAATGGCGGCGGCCTTCTCGCTGTCATTCGTCGGGGACTTCAGGGGGGCAGCGGCACCACTTGGGTGAGGGCGGTCGACGGCCATTCATTGAAGGAGGATCGTGGCGGCCGAAGTTCAGTGAGGGAAAATGTGGAGCGGCCGGATTCCGTGAGAGAGAGTGGGAGAGGCGCAGCTGTGAGAGGGAGGAGAGAAAGGGAGCAATAAGGGGCTAGGTTTGGGCTTAGTTATGGGTCAGTTTTTAAAAGAAACTAGTATTCCACCCGTGTAAATTGTTGTAGTCTTTTTTGTATAACGTTTCCTTCCGTCCGCCAAGAATATGTAAAATTGCTTGGGCACAAGATTTAATAAAATTGGTGATATTTTGATGTAGTAGAGAAAGGGTCCCACCACTTTATGAGATGTGTGGTTGAAATTGAATTTGGAGTGAGTTTTTTTGTAAATAAAGAATGTTAGTAAGGATAAAATATTAAAGAGGATGGTGGGGCTATTGCCTTAAAAGGAATGTGACATAATCTTGGCGAACGCCCGATATAGTAATTTTTACATAATCTTGGCGGATGGAGGGAGTATTAATTAACATTGTATTGTGTTAAAATAATAAATAAAAATTATTGTGTATGTTGAAAAAAAAAACGCATAACCTTTAACTAAGCAAATAATTTATTTTTTTAATTATACTATTACAAATATGGGTGCAATAATAATAATAATAATAATAATAATAATAATAATAATAATAATAATAATAATAATAATAATAATAGTATAACTGACGAGTGTGGAATTAATCTCAACATAAATAATATAAAAATATAAAAATTATTGTAAATAATATTATTTATTATATATTGTACATTACTTATTCATATATATATATATATATATATGATGGAACGGTATGATACGGTTAATGAGAATACAGAATCAGTTTTCTCTTCTTCTCTTCTCTCTGAAGTCTTGATTCTTTGTATTTGGGATCGCTTGATAAAGAAGATATTACAACACGTTATCAGCACGAGTCTCTAGCCAACTGAGTGGACACGGGGATAGACCATAAGAAAAAAATCGTATTTTTCTTGAAAGGTAATTTTACATCATGTTTCTATAAATTTTAGAATGGAATTCGAAAATAATTTTTACGGAGAATAAGTGATTTTCGTCGCCCCTTATTTGTGATAACCTTTTCAAATTGTTGATTGACGGATCTGTTTGATATTGGAATTTTTTTTTCCATGATGCTTCGCTAAATCATTTGTTTGGCACGGCTTTGTTCAATCATGTTGAGTGAGATTTTGTCTTGGCCGGCAGATCGAACATCTCCCTGAAGGAATTCTTGTACACCGGTCAACTTATGTGAGTAAGATTTTAGAGAAATTCTATATGGATAAATCACATCCACTTAACACACCTATGGTTGTCCGATCACTAGAAGTAGATAAGGACCCATTTAGACCTAAAGAAAATGATGAGGATATTTTAGGACCAGAAGTTCCTTATTTGAGTGCAATTGGAGCACTACTTTATCTCGCAAATTGCACAAGGCCTGACATAGCATTTGCGGTTAACTTGCTAGCAAGATTCAGTGCTTCTCCTACATGAAGACATTGGAATGGTGTTAAACACATACTTCGTTATCTTCAAGGTACAAAAGATCTTGGTTTGTTCTATCCAAGAAACCAAGACATGACATTGGTAGGCTATGCGGATGCTGGTTATTTATTTGATCCCCATAATGCTAAATCTCAGACTGGTTATGTTTTCCTCAGTGGTGGTACATCTATTTCTTGGAGATCTGTTAAACAGACTCTAGTTACTACATCCTCAAGCCACTCAGAGATTATCGCTTTACATGAGACCGCTAAAGAATGTGCATGGTTAAGATCATTGATACAACACATTCGCGGATCTTGTGGTATTGCGGATGATAAATCTCCCACTGTCCTATATGAGGACAATGCTGCTTGTGTTGCACAAATGGATAGCGGGTACATTAAAGGAAATTTAACAAAACATATATTACCTAAATTCTTTTATCCGCATGAGCCCAGAAGAGCGGCGAAATTAAAATAAATAAAATTCGCTCTTGTGATAATCTGGCAGATTTATTCACAAAATCCCTTCCTACATCAACTTTTGAAAAACATGTTCATAATATTGGAATGTGTAGGCTTAGTAGATTATTAGTTTGAGGGGGAGCGAATTCATTATGCCTTGAAGGTGTATTTTTGTTGTACTCTTTTTCCCTTACTAAGTTTTTTCCCATTGGGTTTTCTTAGTTAAGGTTTTTAATGAGGCAACAAATGCAGCACAAAGTTATACATATCACATGCACTCTTTTCTTTTCCTGTTTTTTCCCACAGGGTTTTTCAGCGAGAGAGACATGAACATAATCAAGTAATGTCCAAGGGGGAGTATTGTAAATAATATTATTTATTATATATTGTACATTACTTATTCATATATATATATATATATGATGGAACGGTATGATACGGTTAATGAGAATACAGAATCAGTTTTCTCTCATTCTCTTCTCTCTGAAGTCTTGATTCTCTGTATTTGGGATCGCTTGATAAAGAAGATATTAAAACAAAAATAACACAAGTATTTAACATGGTTTGATTGTTAAGATCTACGTTCACAGAGAGAAATCGTATAATTTTTTTTATTATAGCTCAACACTACCTATTAAACTAATATGTATTCTGATAACATCGATTAATAAATAAATAAAAGATAAAAACTTTCATGATCAAAACATAAAAACTTCATATTGTGTGGAATATCAAATATCAAGTTCAAATTGTTTGGAAAATTAAGCATGAATTAAGCATGAAATAAAAAAGCGACGTATAGTACTATACAATTCCACTATTTCTTCAATTTGACCACCGTTTTGATCTTCTTCGCATTCATGGTCGAAGAAAATTGATCATCCAAATTTCTTTATCGAACTGCGATCATTTTCCTCAACGCTCCACTCTATGGTTGGAGTTGTGTTTGGTGAACATTCAATTGGTTGCTCTGAAGATCCATGCATTTCATCAACAAATTCCGAGCTAGCGAGAATTGAAAGCAAATCCGGCTCGGTTTCCTATTTAAAATAGAATGATAGACAAATTAATGTAATCATGCAAATTCCAATCATATATGATTTTTTTAATTGCATTATTCAAATTCAACCTCATTGGTAGAGTTTTTCATGCCACCATATTTTGAAATGACATCAGTATCCAAATTAATTGCGACAATATTGAATGATTGTCCAAATATATGTGACCGGCTTTAATATGTATTTTGAACATAACCTCTCGATCAACCATTGATGTAATTTCATTGGGCAATTCATAGCTTTGATCACCCTACATACATATGATAAATTAGTTAATAATTTTTTAGAAAGTATTAAAAATAAAAAAATATTAAAAAATATTTTAGTGCTTATGTTTTAGTATGAGCTTACAATAACATGTGCAGCTCTTAATTCGATTGTTGTATCAATTGTACACACTCTTTGTTCCATAATAACAATGATGCATCTCCAGTCTCATCGAAAATGTTCACTATTAATTTGTACCTTAGAGTTCCAATTGCATTGGATAAATTGCACTTATCACAAAACAATTTATCCCCGACCTTGGAAATTTTTCTTGAACAACGTGTGGATGATAGATAAAACCAACTTTCTCTTGAAGTGATTAAATCAATCATTCCATAGACTCAAACAGTACCAACCTAATATATATATAATTGTAGTTAGAGGGTGTTTGGCTAAGCTTATTTTAAAGAGCTTATAAGTTCTTGGAGCTTATAAGATGTAATTTTTAAGAATTTATAAGTTGTCAAAGTGTTTGGATAATTGAGCTTATAAGCTAGAGAGATAATTTTTTTGTTAGAGAGAGAAAATCGAAGAAAAATGAACTTGAACGATATATAATGAAAATAATAAATTATAGTTGAAAAATATTTGTAAAATGATTGTTGCATATGAGATTATAAAAAAATAAGTTGGGGTAGAGGAACTTATTTTTTTGGGAGCTTATAAGCTCTTGAAGGTTATTTTTGGAGCTTAAAAGCTGTTTGAGAGCTTATTTTGCCAAACACTTTGGAGGAGCTTATAAGCTCCTCAAAACAGCTTAGCTCAGCCAAACACCCTCTTAGTCATAGATGAAAAATGGAGATATAACTATATATAGATTATATTAAAATTAATATTTCCTAATTTCAAATAAATATAATTAACCTGATTTCTTTCATTCAAAGATTGTATAGTGACCAATGTGCTTTGTCCACTTTTTCAATCATCATCCACATGATTAGTGGAGGATTTAAAAATTGTGGTCAATTTAAAATCACTAACATCATTGTCAGTCGTCAAACTGAAAAGAAAAGAAAAAAAAAACACATTGCTTTTAATAAACATGCGTGTCATAAGAAACTTTAAATCTATGATATAACATGTATGAGTTACCTTTGTTTAAAATCAGTTATTTCTTGAATGTTCGCATTCAGTATCATATTGGTAATATAAAATACATTTGATATTTTTTTATAAGAAAAGAAATTGTATAAATCATCAGTTTGGCACCAGAGGTACCGGAAAACATTACAATATCAAAGGCGAAGTGTCACTTGACATCCAACCGGTAAAATTCGACTTGATGTCAAATACATTTGATATGCGAACCTCATCTGAACATATTGAAAGAAATTGTAAAATAATTTGTGATGAGTTATTTAAATTAAACAAATAAAGTTGAAAAAAATAAATACTCCCTACGTCCCTAAAATAACTTCCTCTTTTTCCATTTTGGGATGTCTCCCAAA
Source organism: Salvia miltiorrhiza (assembly GCF_028751815.1). NCBI lineage: Eukaryota > Viridiplantae > Streptophyta > Magnoliopsida > Lamiales > Lamiaceae > Salvia > Salvia miltiorrhiza. Next base: position 51,318,972 of record NC_080394.1, on the reverse strand, counting down.
TAACTTCCTCTTTCTTTCTTTCCATTTTTGGAAATCTACCCCACCACTAATAATATTTTATTTATTCTTACTTTTCACTTTTCACCACTCCCAATACTAATTATATCATTTTTTCTTCACTATCAATACACTTTACAACTTTTTATTAAAACCCGTGCCGTCCCCAAAGAGGAAGCCATTTCAGGGACGGAGGGAGTATATAATATGGAAAATATTATGAAAAAATATAAAAATATATTCATAATATATTAACGTACTGTTATAAACTTTTGCACGACACATTTGAAGAATCATAATGAGCGGGCGATTCGTCTTATCTTGCCAAACACAAACAATTTCCTCACAAGCATCACCCCACAATGTACAAATAATTCGTTGTCCCCTATATATTGGTAAATATATTTATCATAAAAAATATAGTAACAAATAATATTAAATTGCAGTGAATCACAAATATATTGAAATAAAAAAAGTGAACTTACTCGATATTTTTGAGATATACATCCACCAAAATAGAATCACGATCATTGATATTTTCCCTTTGTGCTTCTAGAACATGATCAACTTTACTTATAATATCTGCAAAATAGAAGATTACAAATTTTAAGAAAGAACGACTTGTTGAGTAATATTTTAATAAAAAAAAAGATATAAAAATGTTACCAAATAAACTATTGGCATCCAATTGTGCAATATCTGTTAGAGTAGAAAATTCATGGAAAATGAATGAATTCGATGGAAAAGTATCATCGAATATCTCAACCGCACGAGTCTTTGAAGTGGACGTAAATTTAAAAATGCTTGCGGTAGTTTTGAAACGCATGTTGTTGTCTTGTACTTTAACAAATTGAAAAGCGTAAATACTACCAACAATAAAATCAAATTGCAGTCTTTTATGATCAACGGGTTTAATCGATTCATGGATCCAATTACCGCTTCGATCAGGAAACACTAACTCTTGTGAAGTAAAATTATTGGTCTTCCCATAGGAAGATAAAGTATACGACCGAACAACTCGTAGCTTTAAAATAAATCCGCTCTACTCTCCCCCGTGTTTTGTATATGTTAGATTAAGCTATAGAAAGGAGCCATATTTTTTGGATGCACGTAAAATAATGGTAAAAATATGATGCAAATAGTGGAAATAAAAGAATACTTAAATTTTTTCAGAAAGCACAATTATTTATAATGACTTTTCGGCTATTAATAGCCATTAATTGAGCTCTCCAGCATTTCAGTTACAATTATACTAAATTAAAGTTTGACTTGCAGGAATATGATAAAACTTCGCTTACTTAGAAATGAGGCAGAAACGTTTTTTACAACTTAATTATCTCAATCATCTCCTATAATTTGTATTTTTCCAGATCTGAAAATTATTGTTTGGGCTGAAGGGAATTTACTATATATAGCATATGGGGTTGTTATTATATATTATATAGATATGGGCCGGTAGTTTTTAAAAAGTATTGGGCCAAACAAGAGGCCCATACACAGGCCCAAATTCTCATTGGCCGATTTTCTTTAACTACGTCACATCTATTATTTCACCAAAAAAAATTGTCCACATATTATGACATTTGTATTTTTTTTTATTTTTTTTGTTAGCGTTTGGTTAGTTTTAGATTCTAGTTTAGGAATTACTTGATTCTTCCTGAATCATAATTCAAACTCAATTCAATTTATACATGCATAAATTATAATTCAAACAATCAAATTCAAAAAATTTAAGAATAACAATAAGCAAATTCGACACTAATCAGAATCTGTCAATTCAAAACTCAATTTAGATTTATGCATCATGAGTCAAATGCGGCGACGATGAGTGAGAAAACAGATCGTCCGAGGCGGTGGGGCGGGGCTGCGATGGCGGCGTGGCACCGAGAAAAAATAAAAGAGAGTGAAGGAGAGGGCGAGTTTCAGGTGTTGGCGCTAATCAGAATCCGTCAATTCAAAATTCAACTTGAGGCGGTGGGGCTGGGCTACGCTGGCGACGTTAACGATGGGGTGGGTAGAGTCAGAAGTTTTTCAGGAATATGCAACAGAATAAGATTAATTTAGGTTTTAGAAAATTATAAATATAAAATTAATTATCTAATTAAATAATAATTTCGGTAAGTTATACTTGATCATCAATAATTTATTATTTCAATACTATGTAACCCAAGATTTGGTCCGACTAGGCATTCGGTGGAGAGTTGGGGATGGCACGATGATTATTGTTTTCCGAGATCCTTGGTTGCGGCGGGACGAGGACTTCTATGTTTCGGCTCCATGCCCCCCCGACATGTGGGGATTGACTGTCAACGATCTTATTATTCCGGGTACTCGCAGTTGGGACGTTGAACTCTTGGAAGATATCTTGACGAAGCCTGATGTCAAGGCTATCATGGGAATTCCACTCATGCCGGCCCCTCAACCGGACGCTTTAGTTTGGCATTTCTCCCCTACCGGGAGGTACACGGTGAAGTCTGCTTATCGGCTTGCGAGTTCGCTCACTCTAGACCCTATGTATGCTGTGGAGGGTCAATGGGAGTCTCTTTGGCAAATTAAAGTTCCCCAAAAGGTGCAAAATTTCCTTTGGAGAGTTGCTCGAAATAACCTCCCCACGAAGGAGAAGCTGCTTTCGAGAGGTTCGATCGTTGGCGGTGAATGTGGGATTTGTAATGTTGGGTTTGAGAACCTTTGGCACCTATTTTTTAGTTGCTCGTTTGTTGTTAAGTGTTGGAGGCTGAACAACCTTGCCAACTATCTTGTCGACCATGAGCAACGGTGTGAATCATTTGTGCAGGCCCTCTTTGATATTCTTAGGGATGATGATGGCGATCGTAGAGTCCAAGCATGTATGTTATTCTGGCAGATTTTGAGGGATAGGAACTCAGCAGTGTGGAAAGGAGATCATCCCACCCCTGCCCGTGCTGTGCTTGCGGCGAAGTGTTGCTACGATGAGTGGCTAGCGGTCCAGACGAGGCGCTTCCCTCGGGCCAGGAATGCTGCACCGGGAGCTATCTGCGAGGGATGGCATCCTCTCCTTGTGGGCTGTGTTTGCTGCAATGATGACGCAACATTCTTTTCGGATAGCAACGCGATGGGGGTGGGGATGGTTATCCACGACCATGCTGGTAACTTCATTGCGGGTAAGGCTATCAGAATTCCGGGCATGCGTGCTATTGATGAAGGTGAATTGATGGGAATTAAGGAGGCCCTTTCATGGATGAAGGAGAAGGGATTTACACAGGGCTGGGTGGAAACCGATTTTAAACGGGCTCACGATGCGATTAGTTCAAGGGAGAGGAATATCGCAGAGGTGGGTATTATTGCTTCACATTGTAGAGATGACTATTGCTTATGCCAGAGGTCCGTATTCATTTTATCAAGAGAGCTAAGAATGCTATTGCTCATTGTCTACCGAAGTCAGCGAGAGATATCAATGCACCTCATGTTTGGAATGAACCCCCGTCCTTTATGGTGGGTCATCTCCACGTTCCATGTTTGTGTGCTTAATAAAATTCTCTCTTTACCTTAAAAAAAAGATTGTTGCCTAAGGTATTATAAAAGCACATCAATCAACTCATACTTAACCAATGTGGGACAAATAATGACAAATCACCACGTACTTAATTCACCACCCTTGACGGCCCATACCACCACAGACGACCCGTAGCGGCCCATAGCACTCCGAATGTATCAGAGCATGGAGTAAGTTTTGATACCATTTGTTACAACACTCTAAGTAGAACTCATCCTTAAAAGTCATGCTAGCTACCAAGGATATGGTGTCTAAGATGTTATAAACCACATCGTTCAACAATACTTAATCGACGAATCATGACACCGACCAAGTACCAAAGCTACCGGAATCGGGTAGAGTCATTAGCAAAATTTACTTAGCTAATTAAATTATTTATTTACGTGATTAACATTAATTTACACGAAAAGATTATATAACAATTCAATCACAAATTCATCATAATTCATCCACATAAATTTACCATATGTATTGATCAAGAATAAGTTAATATTGGTAGCGACACAATCAAGATTGTCAAAAATAGCTAACTCACATACTATAATGGGAGATTTGAAAATATCCACTCACTAAATTATCGTAATTAGAATTCCAATTAAAGTGATCGACACGCTTATAATATCCGAATATAACTATTTATTCAAAAAGGCAAATATTGCACATTAAATTAATTTATTAATAGAAAATAATTAAAAAGTCGCACTATATTCTCCTTAGCGTCAAGAAGCAGCAGCGGCAGCTGAACCAGAAGAAATTAGGGGGAGAAAAAGTAAAAAACAACAAAAAAAAAGTCTCATTTCTTTCAAGGAATTCGATCGTTCGTATATATACGCAACCTCATTTTTATCCGTGGGCTTCATTTTTTGCCCTTGAATTCAATTTGGCAGATCTGATTCATGAACGATGGCTTCCAAACGGATCTTGAAGGAGCTAAAGGATTTGCAGAAAGATCCTCCCACTTCCTGTAGCGCGGGTATTTAATTGGGCCAATTTTATTATTTTTTACAATTTTTTTTTGTTTTTATGTGGTCTATAGTTTGATCTTCGATTTGCGTGTTGGCTAGATGTGGCTAGATGGTAAATGAATATATTTCATGCGGTTTTTTTGGATTTTGTTGTTTCGATCGATTTTTGCGAGTAAATTTAAATCTTGGCCGTGCTACTCTGTGGCTAGCATCTAGATTAATAGTGGTTTGGTATGTTTCTTTTTCGCATTTTGATGTTGGTGAATATTTCACTTGCATTTGAATGATTTGTAGTTTTTTGGTCAGCAATCTTGCCTGTTACCGAGAAAGGTAAAAAAAAGAAGAGAATGAAAACGAAATATTTTTTTATTCAGTAAAAAGATTTTGGGGTGTTTCTTTTTTCCTTTGTGCAAAATGAGCGGTGGTATTTATTGAAAATGGGAAAGGTTAAATGAAACTGTGCATTATCTGGTGCCATTGGGATGTTGATAACTATTTGGGGGCTACCCTACTAATGTCCTGTTTGATTGTGCGTCGTTGATGTATATATTATGCTAGAAAGTTGAGATTCATTCATATTTTGCATTAACTTTTTCTTGAGGGGCATATGTTGCATAATTTTTTCTTGCGAGTCAATAATCATACTGATGTCCATATACACATGTTGATACATTAGAAGCTGGGGACATCATGTGTCCAGATAGAAAGGCGGGTAGCTAGCCCTACAAGAACTATAATGCATACTGAATTTTTCTTGTCCATTACCTAGACCAGTGAATGATCAAGGGAGAGCTTTGTTAATCTTCTTACGTTCTATGTTAAGGGATTAGTCATTTTTCCGATTTACTTTCTTGATTTTAGCGATTATTTACTTATTTGGTTATGAAGCTGATTCGAGAAAGCATTGAATTAAGAAGTGGATATTGCTAACAAATTGACTACGTATGATTTGTATTCCTAATTTTCCACTAGAAATCATTGTTTCCTCTTAAGCATCATGAGTTATTGTTTGCCGGTTTCGACTTTATACCAACCGTGTTGTTTAAACAATTGTGAGTATTTGTGTCGACTCATTCAATTAGCCGATATCTTAAGCTTCATTCCTTCTGTCGACAGGACCTGTTGGTGAAGACATGTTTCACTGGCAAGCCACTATAATGGGTCCACAAGATAGTCCTTATGCAGGAGGGGTGTTTTTAGTCACCATTCATTTCCCCCCTGATTACCCATTCAAACCTCCAAAGGTACGACATCTTTGAATTATCTTAGGAACTGTTGTTTCTTACTTGGTTAACTTGTTAATTGTTGTTGTCTTAAATTGTTTCAGTTTCTTGTCTAGTGATTTTCTTGTTGCCCTCGCATTTTAATTCCAATGGATGGTTCTAATCCCCCGTTGCATTTTATTACCTACATAAATTCACATCTTGGTATTTGGTGACATGAACTGCACAAAGATTATTATATCAACTTCATCAATGTAGTCGAACATTTGTTTTGCTAAAGATGTGTAGCGTAAAAGAAATTAGTTTTATCAGAAATTGAGCTTGAGGGTTCATCACAGTATTGGTATGCCATTTCAAGTGACGACTATCAAAATATTGTCTCTTATCATGAATTCTTGTTATTATTTATTTGAACATAAATTGAGATATGCTGGAAGGTTGTTATTTTTCCCCCTTGATCTCTTGCTATCGGCTTCAAAATTTTAGGCTTCACATTCTCGCTGCTTCATGGTTTTTACAACACGTTATAAATGTTGCAATCACATGCAGAAAGTGCTCTATGAAAATGATAGCATTGAAAGTTAGCAGTATCCTGTAAATCAGTTTAAGATGAACCAACCACCCCATCCCTACACGATACACCCATGGGTGTGGCCCATGCCTTCTCTTCCTCTTGGTTTTTGTATGTGAGATGTTAAACTAAACACGTCTTTTGCAGGTAGCATTCAGGACAAAAGTTTTTCACCCGAATATTAATAGCAATGGGAGCATTTGCCTTGATATCTTGAAAGAACAGTGGAGCCCTGCCTTGACAATTTCCAAGGTTAGTTTACATTTTCTACTGGTGTATCGCCCTGTGTTTAGCCAAATTATAAATACCATACGAAATGAATAACGACAATCAACACACTTATATGCTCTCTTCCCTATTCCAATAATAAATTCGTCCATCCTTCTCAGTTCTCATACAACCTTGTATTGTATTCCTCAATGGTCGTGAATGTGATAGTAAACATAATTTCTATAATGCTGTCAATCGTTGAAGACTGAAGAGTATACTTGCTTGCTGTAAATGTATAGTTCTTTTATCCTTAGGTTGCAAATGTGCTCAATATGCAACTCTACTGAAGCATTTTCTAAAAACTTGTCGACTGAGCTAGTCTTATTTATCCGCTGTCAAGCCAAGAACCAGACTTGACCAACACCAACAAATATGTTCCTTTTCATGAATAATCTGTTCAACCATGGGAGAGTTTGATGATACGTTAAATCTTTGTTTTCATGGTTCCTTTGCTGTCTGATTAGCTTTGCTTGCTGTGTCTTGCATCGAATATGTTTTACCTCATCTTAATGCACATACTTGTATGTGAGTCATAATTATATATACTTTCAGGTGTTGCTCTCGATCTGTTCACTCTTGACGGACCCAAACCCGGACGACCCCTTGGTACCTGAAATCGCGCACATGTACAAGACGGACAGGACCAAGTACGAGCAGACTGCTAGGAGCTGGACCCAGAAGTACGCGATGGGTTAAACCGACATCATGCCTCCCTCCCCCCTCCCCGATGGCTTAGATTTGCATTTATGTACAAATTATATTGTTCTTGGCCATGTTCTTGTAAGAAGAGCTTGAAACTGACAAGCAATGGTGGTTTGAATTGTTCATATGGAATGTCTATGCAGAAATGACTGGATTCGTCAATCGATCTTGTTTTTTGGTAAAACTGGATTTAGTTTATTGATCTTGTTTGATCAATATACTCATTAGTTATTTACTATAAACTACATTTGTGAACCTCATTTTATTTTTTGTTGTTTGTGATCTTTACTTGTTTATTAAAACGTCATTGATTTCCAATTTTGCTTCTCAATGTTGTTTTAATTAGATTTTGAAAAACAGTAGTTAAAGATGTAAAAGAGATGAGTTTTTTTTCTTTTTCTTTTTTATAAAAGGAAATTGATGAGGAGTAAAATATGCATATCAGCGCTGTGCACTATATAACGGGAACATTTCTATTTATTATTATTATTATTATTATTATTATTATTATTATTATTATTATTATTATTATTATTATTATTATTATTATTATTATTATTATTAAGTTAACCAGCGCATGTTTAATTGAAGACTTGGGATAGTAAAACAAATAACAGAGCTTCCGGCGAGAATCAAGCCAGCACAGGCGACTCAGATCAAGGTCAATGAATGAAATGGGCTTAAGCCCAATTATCTTAGTGAATGAGCTTGAGGCCTTAAGGCTTATTTACGAGCTTATAAATAGGGACTTAGTAGTGGGTTAGAAGAGGATCATCTCATTATTCATTCATCACTTGTAAAATGTAACTCTATCAAAGTATAGTGGAAAAACCGGGCAATCTCCGTGAACGTAGGTCTTAATGACTGAACCACGTAAATTCGTGTCTCGTTTATCGTTTTATATTTAGGGTGAAATTTCATGCTTCATCAGAAATAAGCTTCAATTATATCCATATTGATTTATTTATATTTTCCTGTAATTGTTCCAACGTCAAGAATTGAGGTTACAGAGCAAACTGATTTTTTTTTTCACTTTTTCTTGCTTTATCTGAAGAAAGATATAAATTGATTTAGAGGGTGTTTGGGAAAACTTTTTGTAAAGAGTTTATGAGCTCTTGGAACTTATAAGATGTTCTAATTTCTTAAGAGAAGTTGTCAGAGTGTTTGTATAATTGGGCGCTTATAAGTTAAAGAGAAAATTTTTAGTTAGAGAGAGAGAGAGGAAAAAAAAAGAAAGATAAACTTCAAAGGATGTATGGTGAAAATAAAAACTATAGATGAATAATATTTGTAAAATAATTATTACATATAAGATTATAAAAACTAAGTTGCGATAGAGAAACTTCTTTTTTGAGGAGCTTATTTTTAAAGCTTATAAATTGTTTAGGAACTTATTTTGCCACACTTTGAAAGAGCTTATAAGTTATTTTAAAGATTTTATAAGTTGTGTGCTTGTTGGCCAAACAGTAGGATGATTAATATCTACTATAAAAGTTAATCGGATCATGATTGAGGTGATCATGGCCTTATTAGATAAGTGTGGAACTGGGCCGGGTCGGGTCAGTTCAATCCCGTAAGGTCAAATGGAGAAATTGGACAGGGTCCGACCAAAATGAATCAGATTTTTTTTTTGTGAGTCATAATTTTATCTAATCTTATAAAAACCAATATGGAGTAGATCATAATTGACACCTCTTGCTAGTGATCTAATCCAAATAAAATTAATAAAAGATAGGGTAGAAACGAAGTCGTGGGAAAATGGGATAAAATTAATTTAAGGTTTCACATCACTCTAAAGGTTTGCAAGGAAACCATTTTATTCTCTTACTAGTGTATAACCCGTCGAGATTCGACGGGATATTACATTATAATATAATTTATAGTATTTTTTGTCAATTATTTTGTCGGTAGATATATTATTTGTTTTTACTCCCTCCGTCTCATAATAAGTGGCTTAAAACTTTTTGCGGCACTGAAATTGAGGAGAATATGTAAATTGGTTAAAAATGGTAGGGCCTACCTCTTTTTTAGGGTTAAATTTTTTTATTTAGGGAAATGGGCCACTTATATTGGGACAGCCCAAAATGGAATACATGCCACTTTTAATAGGACGGATGGAGTATTTTATTTTATCTGTTGTTCAATTTTTACTGGGACATCACTTTAATATCTTTGTCATATTCTCAAAATTGTTAATGTTATGTGAAACATATAAGATACGTCACTAAGCAACGTAATTGCATCAATTGGCATTTAATTACGAATAAAACTAATATAAAACTGAAGAAATTTTCTAACTCGTTGACCATTATGCCATAATTTACTTAATTGCCAACATGATTCAAAATTTCATTTGCTATCGGGGCAACTAACAGAACATTTTAGAATAATCCAATAGACCAGGATAATTGATGAATCAGTTTGAACATAGATTATGGTTCTTTCTATTTTTTACACTATCTGTTAATGTTGTTAATATTTCAAAACTAATAATGCAAAGGAAAGGTTTAAGAAAAATGAATTCTAGTTCTTGCAACTGCGATAGTATTCAACTCAAATGTGGTGGAAGCTCTTTTATGTGAATGGTGGAAATTGAAAAAGAATAAATGAAATTGTTATCACCTGAAATCGACGGTCACAACCTTGTTTAGCACTCTCACCAGTTGAATCTCCTTCGATTATGAATATACCTAAAAAACTTTTGAGGGTAAATATCAATTTTTGACCCATCGTTCGAACGTTTTCTAAAAAATATCCCACCCAAAGCGAAATTACAAACAATACTCATCGTTTCATTTTTTTCTTTTTTGTGGCCCGCAAAAATAATCCGGCAACCGATACATGACGTGTTCCGGTCATGTGTCATGTGGGTATTACACGCAGAATTTAGAAAAAAAGAAAAAAACTTATAAAATACACGTGAGTTAAACAACTCTTCATTTCTGAAAATGGGTGAGTTATGAATCTTCTCATTCTCTCCTAATTAAACCCTACCTTCATCTCTGTAAAAACCCTACCTTATCATCTAAAACCGCAGCTCTACCTTATTGTCATCGTTGGACTCGTGCTTCCATCGCCGTTCACAGTGTTGGCTACAAGAAACTACTCAACAGTTCTCTACCAATTCTCTCAGCTGGTCCACTTAGCACCATAGGAAAAGGATCAATAAAATTCTCATGTTAAAACTCCTTTAGGTACCGCCAAATCTAGTTTCAATAGCTAAAACCAAGTTTTAATGTATTGAAAGGTATACTTCAGGTACCGCCAAATCTAGTCCTATTGCCGCCCAAATTAGGGGTGTGCATTCAGTTATATGGTTCGATTTTTGTTAAAAACCAAACCAAACCATATTTTTGTTCGGCTTGAAAAAAAAAATCGAACCGAACCGAATAAACCAATAAATCGAACCGAATTAATCAAAAATTTTATAATGAAAACCGAACCGAACCGAAAAACCAAACTAATCTGGAAAAAAAAACACAATTTTTTTTTTAAAAATTGAAAATTCCATAAAAAAAATTATAAAAATTTTAAAAATAGTAGAAGTTAGATATTATAAAATTATAATTAAAATATTATATACATATATATGTTATAAATATAATTTGGTTTTTCGGTTTTGTTCGGTTTTAAAAAATTCGAACCGAACTGAAAAACCGAATTTTTATGAAAAAAAAATCGAACCGAACCGAAAAACTGAAAAAACCGAACCATATTTTAAAATTTTGGTTTGGAACGGTTCGGTTATTTGGTTTCGGATTTTTTGCTCACCCCTAGCCCAAATCACAAAATCTTACCATTCCCAAACCCAAATCATTAAAATCCCCAAATTATTTTTTTGACGAATTCAATTGATAACTAACAACTCAAAATTGAGCCCATACAAATCCATGGCTTCAACATCAATTCAAAATAACAACCAAAGGATTCAAAAGGAGAATAATGCAGAATTAAGAAAGCCAACAACTGACTACAGTAAAGATCCGCCATTGACTTCTACAGGTCCTGCACGCTCAAACATGGTGGGAGGGATTGCTTCAGCTTCTCAGCCTTCTCAGAGTCGAACACACACAGTGTGTAAAGATACTTGGAGCACCGAACCTTGAACTTCACGACATCCTTGCTCCTCTTAATTTTCACAGATCGTGCATCCTTCCTTCGAGCAATGAGAAGGAAGTCCTTGATCTCATGGATTTGCTTAGGCAGGTTTTCTGGGATAACTTCAGTTGAAGGTGCAGTGGCAGCAAAACTGAAAAACCCTCTAAAATTCCCAAATTATTAAAATCTCACACAGGAGCAATAATATTTTAAAATGTAAACCTTTTGACACCAGGGGTGTACAGAAGGTTTGAGTGATTTCTCACTATTGTTTTAGGCCAAAAACTAATATTTACCCTTTTTTTGAAATGAATTAATGCTCTTTGTTGTAAGGTTATAGACTAAAAGAATACACAAGAGCATAAAAATGTAAACATGTAGACGTGTAGTACATAACAAAAGGATACAACTATACCAACTTTTGCTGGATCGGTTTCATAACAATCAGCAAGCTTTCCCGGAAGGGACGATGATTATAGGACACTATTTTGTCTCACCAATTCTCTGGCCCTCTTTGCCGCTAGCCACCTAAAAAAAGAGGGAAAAAATGAAGAAATGAAATGATCACTAAGTGAGAAATCGCCGTAACAATAGCTTAGACAGATGCATTAGATATTACAGATGGCGCTGAAGATACCTTGAGAGCATTGAGGGACTTCGACATAACTACATCAAGGACTTGAGGATGCAACTCCAGGTACTCGGTAAGATATTCTAGAATAGATTGATCAATAATCTTCCCCACCTCCGGGTTTCCTGATATCGTCTTTTAGTTCAAAAAGATAAAAATTACAGTTGGTATTTAGTTACAAAATCATAAACATCTATAAGACATGTTTCTCCTAGAAAATGGTTTAAGAACTAATGCATAAGTGAAAAAGACACCTTTGTTTGTCTTTCAAATTTTGAATTTGGAACTTTCACAGAAATCCCATAAGTTAGCCCCTATCTTACATGCTCTCCACTTAAACTAATATCCTTTTCCTGAAATCAAGCAGCTGAATGATTTCGTTTCACTCTTTCTACTAACTTGCTTTGAGAGCAGATATATCAATTAAAAATAAAACGACAGAAAATATTAAAACAGACGTGGGATACCTTAATGACTTTAGACTTCTTTAAGAGATTGTTGAGGGTTCTTGTTAATGAAGCCTTTACACCATTAATGTGGGTGCCACCATCAACTGTTCTAATGATGTTAGCATAGCATATCTTAACAATGTATCTGAAGGAGAATCCAAACACCTGTATGAAGATCAACAAAGCACAATTAACTTCCCAAACGAAGACAGGTAATTCACATCCTTCTTCACTTGACAATATTGTTCCTTTGTACTTAGCATGGCATCACAAGAAGGTTAAAGCAAAAGAAAATGAATACGAGATATAGGAAAAAAGAAACTTATAACTCTTTACAATTAAAGTGCAATATTAATTGAGATCCCTTCTACTTCTTCTGAATCCTACAACTTCGTGCAAAAGTTTCTCGACCAGACATATGTAAGTAATTTCTTACATGAACTGATAAAGATTAATAATACGTAGCAGAAAATTATTAAAGCATATAGTAATTATTGAAATACTACCTTCATATTCACTTATTTGTGTAGCCAGGCTAATTAGCTACAAGATTTGCTATGAGAAATGAAATGAAAGTTATGAAACACTTGAAAAATTCAAGTTCATCTGTTAAGTTCTTTTGGTGGAAAGCGATAGCATCAGATTATCAGTTTGAAAATATGTTATCGTTATAAATTCATGGCTGCACAAATAAGGAGGGAAAGAACCAAATTGGAAAAATACAAATTCTTCATAAACCAAAAACAGAAAAAGAAAAATGAAAGTAAGATTTGAACAAAGACATCTTTTTTTACGTCCGCAATACCAAATTCCAATAACCAAACATTATAGGATCAACTATGCTTCAAAATCATTTGCTGTGAAGATTAGCATATCTCAAAATGCAACCATGGGGTTGACTTCAGAATAGACACCACTAACTTTTTGCTTTGAATAGGTAGATAAAAACCAGCTCCATTCAATATGGAAAAATGCTAAAGCATCCAGAACATAAATCCAATAATTATTATGTAGTCTGCTAGCTTATGCCAAAAGAGAAAAATGATGAAACTCTATAACCTCAATTCACCATTTTCTAATTTCTTTCCTAGTCAAAGAGCAAGCTAAAATATTGATTAAAAGATTTGATCATGAAAACGTCACTACCTACTCTTGACTATTTCATGTTCACATAACTACAAGCATCGCATTAAATGCGAAAATTATTGATAATGAAATGGAAATTGCTTACTCAACCACCAGAAAGAATTGTAGCAATTGAAAGAGCAATGCTCGACTTCCTGGATACCTAAATCCATTGAAAATTTCATTAGCACAACAACTCAAAAGAGTTACAAATTTAAAAGTTAGACAAAAAATCGATTTGAGAAATCATATACATAAACTTTAGAGACGTCTACTAATTATTTATAAATTTTCTTACCAGTAGAACTTTGGGAGAGCCATTTTTGGTTTCTAACAGTGATTTAGCAGTTTTTGCTATTTGTAATTTGTAAGGAACATCATATATGCGTTGGGTAATGCAATGCATATCAATCTCATAAATCTTATCAAAATTGAAATAACAAAAAACTGACAAGTGAAGCTGCCCAATCTTTTGTCTCAGACTCAATCGTTCTGTACCAGAAAAACAAAATATCTAAAAATATTGAGGACTCTGGAAAAATCTATTTCATCAAATGGAAGAGAACCTATCAATGTTGAGATTTTCACCCAAACCCAAGAAAATTAAAAATCAAATAAAGACCCAGGCAACTCTAAAATGGATTAACTGAAATGTTTATCATTAAAAAAGAATGGCAGATTCACAGTAAATATCAAAATATGGGCTATTCGGTGCAACAGTATTATAACTATGTGTTGATAGTATACACATAAATTTTTTCCCTTATTAGAGTTCTATAGGCATGGATGGCAATCTGACGGAAGTGAATTGTAATACTTCTTCAAATTTTCATTTTAGTCTACGAAAGTAAAAAATTTGGGGGAAAAAAAACTGTTTCAGAACCTCTATAACGATATGCCTTCTTTTTTCCCTGTAATTCAACAACACAAACCTCCATCCCCTTAGACTCGGAGGAAGCAGAACATCAGCTGGCATAATACCTTCAAATTTAAATTCGAATCTTGACGGGTTATACACTAGTTAGAGAGAGAGAGAGGAAAAAAAAAGAAAGATAAACTTCAAAGGATGTATGGTGAAAATAAAAACTATAGATGAATAATATTTGTAAAATAATTATTACATATAAGATTATAAAAACTAAGTTGCGATAGAGAAACTTCTTTTTTGAGGAGCTTATTTTTAAAGCTTATAAATTGTTTAGGAACTTATTTTGCCACACTTTGAAAGAGCTTATAAGTTATTTTAAAGATTTTATAAGTTGTGTGCTTGTTGGCCAAACAGTAGGATGATTAATATCTACTATAAAAGTTAATCGGATCATGATTGAGGTGATCATGGCCTTATTAGATAAGTGTGGAACTGGGCCGGGTCGGGTCAGTTCAATCCCGTAAGGTCAAATGGAGAAATTGGACAGGGTCCGACCAAAATGAATCAGATTTTTTTTTTGTGAGTCATAATTTTATCTAATCTTATAAAAACCAATATGGAGTAGATCATAATTGACACCTCTTGCTAGTGATCTAATCCAAATAAAATTAATAAAAGATAGGGTAGAAACGAAGTCGTGGGAAAATGGGATAAAATTAATTTAAGGTTTCACATCACTCTAAAGGTTTGCAAGGAAACCATTTTATTCTCTTAAGTTGTTGACCTAAATATTCTATTTGAGATTTTCCTCAAAAATATGTATGTCAACTCACTTTATATTCATGCACTGCGATTTTACTCATAAAATGTTAGTATATAAAATAATACAGCAGAATCTTAAATTATTGAAAATAGATAGTTATCCAAAACCATGCTTCTAATGTCGGAAGCGGCGACTTTTAAAGGCGTGTTTCATCACTGTTGATGGAATCAAATTAGGGGGGTGTATTCATTGTGGATTTTCACAGACTTAAAAAAGTCTATGGAATTTAAATTCCATGGAATTTACATAGATTCCAGATAAGTTTCAAAGAATTCGTGGTTGAATTTCACCCCGATTTTTACTGATTTTCGAAGACTTTACGGGACAATTTTGGAATTGAATTCCATGAAACCAACGCCCGCTGAGTCCCAGCACCGCTGGAAACCCAACGACCGCTGGGTTCCAGCGAGCTACAAAAAAACCAAAAGCCTTTAACAACATATCTCTTCCCAAGAAAGCTACAGAATCACCCAGAATGCCAGCATTTCAAGAAACCTCAAGTAATAAAAGAAAAATGAAATATTTTCATCCATAAGCCCTTCAGAAATTAAATTGTAAATCTGGGTGAATCTTATTTTTGGGAATTCAGAAAAACACACAAAAATGTGAGTGGTGGGTGTTCCACACACCTCAACCACACTTACCCAGATAACAACAAAGAAAGTGTTGTAGTTGCAGTTGCAGATGTAGCATAGGTGCATAGAATGCTAAACGGTGCTGATAATTAATTAATGATGGTAATAATGAAATGATAATTGCTGTCTGCGGTGGTTTCAGGAAAGGAATATGAATATATGATCATGGATATACACATTAATGGGAACCCATCGAGCGCTGGACTTTCTCAACGGGTGCTGAATTCCGGCGCTCGCTGGCTTCTTGCCCGCGAGCGCTGGAACTCAGCGCTCGCTTAAAACTTCATGGATTTCAATTCTCGTGGTTCTTGGCCGGATTTCGTCGTGTGTATTTTTTGGATGAAATCCATGAAAGTCATTCCGGATTTTAAGTCAATGGAATAACGAATACACCTAGATTTGTATGAATTTTAAAAAGTCTGAAACGAATACACCCAGATTTATATGGACTTTTAAAAGTCTTGAACGAATACACCCAAATTTCTGCAGACTTTTAAAAGTCTTGAACGAATACACCCAGACTTTTAAAATCCATAGAAATTCATTAAATTCCACAACGATTACACCTCCCTAAGTTAACAGAGAGTGTCTCAGACATATTCATGCATAAATATTTTTTTATGTCTTCATCTATTTTTTAATATCAACTATATATCTCAATTAACTTAGGCCAATCATTAATTCATTATGAGAATTAACCCTACTTATTAGCTACATATTGTTGGGGTTTGTAGATTCTAAGTTTTCGTATTTAGTACTAGTATTATTCTATTCTGTTGCTCCACGAAAATTATAGTCTTTATTTTAATTTATTTTATTTTTGAAAATAATTTATTATATTTTAAATTTTATTCACATTCAATATTTACTAAAGGAATTCAATTATTTAACATATAATCAATTTTGGTGCTTCTTTTTTTCCACTCAATTTTTTAATAAATTACTACGCATGTCTAAATTATTTATTAAAATTTGTATCCAATAAAATCACACACGGTGCTAAGAAAGAAGTGTGATGGATTTAATATATGGTATAGTATATAATATTAACCCCCTACAAAGGTACTCAATCGAGTACTAATTGGTACGGGTAGATGACAATAATATGGTATAATATAAAGTTTCCAAATTTTAAATAGATGACAAAATAAACATATTTATTGTGGCTGACCATGTTTCTTTCTTTCTTTTGCTTCAAGCACAAGTTTTCCACTGTGCACACTTATTAATACAGTTCTTTGACTTCCTTTTTAAATTTAGATATTTAATTTACCCTCTACAATTTAATTCAAAACATAAATTTGCGGTCGATATGTAAATTAAGAAAAATATGTAAATTAATTAAAAATGATAGAATTTATAATTTTTTAAGGGTTCAATTTTACTATTTATGAAAATAAATCACTTACAGTAATAGGGAGAGAGTAATATAGCACTCCCTCTGTCCCATGAAGCATGATCCAATTCTTTTCGGCACGAAAATAAAATATTTATATTTTGTGTATTAAATGTGGTATGTGAAAAAGTGAAAAGGTGAATAAAGGGTAATTTTTTTTACCATTTTTAGAAATAGGTCAAGGTTCGTGAGACAACTCAAAAAGAAAACTGAGTCATGTTTCATGGGTCGAATGGAGTATTATTTTTAAACTTTATTGGTGAAAATAAAATACTCTAGTGGTTCTTCACTAAACAGAAAACCGAACAGAAAAAAAAAAAAAAGGCCACAATATTTTCACAATTCTTCTTCATGATTAATTATGTCATGATTGAAAATAATAATTATGTCTGTTTAGCATAGTATGAAAATCTTTTAAACCTTAAAAGTTTTTTTTTTTTTTTTGAGGAAATTTAAACCTTAAAAGTTGATATGGTTGGAAGATGACTACCTAAAATCTCGAGCCTCGAGAACTTGAGGTGCAAGTATCACCAAATTTTAGTTTATGGCATTTACATATTTTATTTATGTAAATAAAATAAAATATTTTATAGACGTATTTCGTTAGTATTATACACGATAAAAGTCTTGTATATTAATTTGACGTCATATTTTTACCGAGCCGGAACACAAAATATATGCTTAAATATAGTATAATATGAGGTTGAAATATAAAGGAGATGATTTGAATTGACCAGTGGCATGCAAAATTGATGCTGGAAATTGAATTTATGCCTTCAAATAAACTTAAGGCGAAACAAAATTAAAGGAAGTAGGCCAAATAAAATAAGTAAATCATACATAGGAATTATTTGGTTTATGGCAAAAAAAACATTTACGTGGATGGTAAGGAAAATCTGTTCAATTAATATCAATCTCCTCCAAAACTATATTTATCTTAAAAGGTGGAGATCTTTTCAAAAGGTTTAAAATTTAAAAATGAATTTATTGAATAGTTCAAATTCAAATTAAATCTGTTGCAAACATACTAATTTTCTCCATAAGAAAAGGTAAAAATTATTGATTCCAGAGAGTTAAGGATACTCTCTCTCTCTGTTTTCTTCTCTCTCACTCTCTCTCTCTCTCTCGCTCTCTTATAAATTAGAGAATTTGGGAGAATCTCTCACTATCAGTATCAGTTAGAAAATTACTGCTTTTACTATTGATTCTTAATCTTCATCAGTTACAACAACGCCTCTTTCACTCCCCCTCTCTCTCTCTCTTCAATTTTCCTGTTTTTCACCTTTTTCTTCCACAAATTCTTCATTTTTCTCACTCCATTTTTTTGCTGGTTTAGTTTTTGAGTTTTTGTCGATCTTCATGTTTCATCACTGCCACTCTCTCTCTCTACACTGAAAAAAAAATGAGTTCAAGACATTTACCCATCAAATACTCAGAGCAGAAAATCGTCACCACAAAATTCCTCCCATGCAGCGGCGCCGCCGCCGCCGCCACCGCGCCCTACCACCCGCCGCGCGTCGTGAGGATCTTTGTTACCGACGGCGACGCCACCGACTCCTCCGGCGACGAGTGCGATCACAGCTGCGGGCGCCAGGTCCGCCGCCACGTCAACGAGATTAGGCTAGAGAGAGAAAACACCGCCGCCGCCGTCAAAAAAGCCGCTACAGAAGGCGCCAGGAAGAAAAAGAAGCGGCCGGCGCCGGCGAGGCCGGGGGCGGGGAACGAGGAAGGGAAGGGCAAGAAATTCCGCGGCGTGCGGCAGCGGCCGTGGGGGAAATGGTCGGCGGAGATCCGCGATCCGGCGCGGCGGGCGAGGGTTTGGCTGGGGACGTTCGACACGGCGGAGGAGGCCGCGATGGCCTACGATAAGGCGTCGATCGAGATACGCGGCCCCGACGCCGTCACCAATTTCCTGAAACCGCCGCAGCGGGAGGCGGAGGAGACGACGGTCGCCGAGGAATGCTCCCGCAAGGAGGAGGGCTACGGCTCGCCGATTTCGGTTTTGGGGTTTTTGGGGTTTAGGGGAAATGATCTGATGAATGATAAATTCGAAGACGAGGTTTTGATGGACGAATCTCTGCCGTTGGATCGTTCCTTCTTGGACGACTTCGATTCTCTGCCGTTGATCTGCGATGAGATTAGTGTACCTAAATTAGATATTGATGATTTCGCGTCGTTGCCTTGGGATTTTGTCGATGGTTTATTGGTAGATGATTCTAGCTTCACTTAAGCGACGTCGTATCTTAAAATTATTGTGCTACTTTTTTGAACTCAGGAAGAAAAATATCAAAATAAATGTTTATAAGTTACTATGTGTGTGTGTTTTGTTTTCCTAGTTAAGTGTTATTAAGAAATTTACTAGTATAATTTATTTTGGTATTTATGGTGTAATTAAGGCGGGAAATGTGGAGTTTTTGGTAACTTGTAGATGGTTTTGATTTGTATTCTCTGCATTACTTTGTTAATATGTGTAATTTTTTTAGCTAAATGAGAATCTACTTAACTGAATAAATTAATCATTAATCAATGAAATAATGAGTGATGAAGAAGGTTAAAACTAATGAAGTACAAAATGACAATATTATTTTTGCAAGAGACAAAAACTGACCACAAGTTGTGAGTTTGAAAAATGGGACCCACATAATTGATATTTTGACAACCAATCAGTTCATGAAAACATAAGTTCGATGATTACTATGAATATATTTGTGCTGACGGAGAAAGAAAGAAAAATAAATAAATAAGACTATATTTTATTTGTTGATTTAACATTATACTTTTACTCCTTCAAATAGAAACCGTGCTAAAAAATTATTGATATTACAAGGTGTAATTTGTAGGCGCATGACAAATAGAATAACACTATATTTTATTTGTTGATTTGACATTGCACTTTTACTGCTACTTCAAATAGAAACTTATTTATAACTCGAAATTGGTAGAAATATTGGCTTTTATGTCGTTTCTACTTTAATCATGTGTGTTCTATGTGACCGAAAACATTGTCATTTACATTCAATGCACATTTGCTAAATAGAATAATAGAACAAAAGTATGATATAAAATACTCCACAATATCAATGAGGGTTAGAATTAGTACAATCATAATATGCATGGTATGATGGTATACTCCATATATATCTCAGTCTTCTTGTAATACTATAAATTTTATGTATTTTTATGTATATAATAATGCATTATTATTATTATTATTATTATTATTATTATTATTATTATTATTATTATTATTATTATTATTATTATTATTATTATTATTATGTGGTGAAGGCGGTTCTTACCAACACTTATTTTAAAGCTCTAAACTCTTAAATCTAACCTGGTTTCCACGGGTGAATCAGACTTGAATCTTTAACAATCTTTATGGTATTTTCTCCTTTTAACTCTTCTACTCTTCTTCTCCTTAACGGTCGAATATTTTGAAATGATGAGTGGGATGCTTTTTTGGTAGTTTCTTAGGCAGAATAAGGTAAGAATTCAAAATCAGCCCATTAGAAGGTTAACACTTTCACTATTTATAGACTGCTTAGCTCAGTGGGTATTTTGTCTTTCCGGATTGCAATACGGACGGGTATTTCAGTCATTTCATTTTCCTCCTCCTTCATACGTGGGGGCAAAAAGGTCTTTTCTCTTGTAAAGCATCTTCCACGTCAGCCAACAAATTGTTAGTTAAGGGAGACAGTCTCTGCAAAAAGGAATACAATGACCGTCTACCTTTCAGTTACAACAAGTGTGCTTCGTATGTGCGCCCTCTCTTTCCGGTATAAAGTTACTTTTTGATCAGTACTCCACAACTCCATCAAAAAGGGGTTCCGCTCTGAGTTATTTTAGCTCTGACACCTACCTTCCTTATGGGAGTCACATCCTAATAGGGACAAACTCTGCTCTGGTCCTCTGGAGGCTTCTCAACTCCTTTCTTGACGACCGAGAATCCGCTCTGATCTTATGGGGTTAAATGGTTAATACTGAAGAAAATCCCCCTCATTCTCAACAATTCTCAGCGGTATCCCTTAGGTTTAGCTCTGATAGTGCCTTCATTTTAAGGCGAGTAATTGGGGTATTCGGGGTCTCGGGTCTATTGGGGAACCCAAACTCCGAGTCCCGAATACTATCCTCATCATTATGCATTTATTTCATAGTGATGGTTATCGTGAAAATCATAATTTAAAATGATAAGTGAGAATACTTACTAACGTGTAAAGCTATTGCATTCACCGTAAAATTAACTGAACTCAAAAAAATGAAAAAGAAAAATAAAATTTTTGTTCTTTCCCGGATTTAAACCCAGATGCTGCATTCATCCATCAAGATAATACGTTCATTATAGATCTTCATGATCGAAGAGCTGTGAATGGTTCTCTGTTCTCATTTTAAATAAAAATTCTCATTTGAAACTCTCGTGCATTATATGTACATATATATAATAGAGTCAATATATGAAAGTAGCCATTTTTTTTAGTAGACTTAAAATTTACCCACTAAAATAAAAACTTTAAAATTTACCAACTTTTTTGTGTTAAATGACTAAATTGCCTCTCTCTCTCTCTAGGTGTTATCTTGCTGAGGACTCACCATCAGATCTGTTAATTCCCATGGACTAGTTCACCCTCAATCACCATTCCTAGATCAAGTGCTAGAGAAAGTCTCTCTCTCATTGATATTTATGAGATTAAAATTGTGAACATGGAAATGCGTTGAAGCTAGCTTTGCTAATGGTGTTAGTTTCTTCCTATTGCATTTTTTGCCCAAAGACTGTTTGTTTTTGTTTTCCAATTAAATTCATCATTTTCTCTATTTTTTTTGTTTTTTTTCTTCGAGTGATGATTTATAAATTTTATTGGAGAGTTTTTTCGATTGAAAGAGAAATAGATTTTTGGATAATTAATTAATGTTCTTGAATTCACAACCAGATTTATGAATTTACAACTTAATGTTCTTAAATTCACAATCAAATCTATGAATTCACAACTAAAATTAGAATTCACAATCAGCTCGATGAGTTCACAACTGAATCGTTAGTGTTGGTTGTGAATTGAAGTTTTAAAACTCGAATTCACAACTAGTTGTTTTGGTTTTGAATTCGAGTTTTAAAGCTCGAATTCACAACTAGTTGTTTTGGTTGTGAATTCAAGTTTTAAAATTTTAAAATTAGAATTCACAACCATTTTGATGAATTCACGACTGAATTGATAGTGTTAGTTGTGAATTCGAGTTTTAAATCTCGAATTCACAAACCAACTCTATTGCTAGTTGTGAATTCAAGTAGTCGTGAATTTGAGTTTTAAAGCTTGAATTCACGACTAACAATATTCGTAGTTTTGAATTCAAACTCTAAAACTTAAATTCACGACCAACAATATTTATAATTATGAATTCACTCGAATTCACGACTAACACTATTTATAGTTGTGAATTTATTTAAAACTTGAATCCACAACTTAATGTTCTTGAATTCACGACCAGATCTATGAATTCATAACTTAATGTTCTTGAATTCACGACCACATCTACTAATTCACAACTTAATATTCTTGAATTCAGAACCAGATCTATGAATTAACAACTAAAACTAGAATTCACAACCAGCTCGATGAATTCACAATTGAATCGTTAGTGTTGGTTGTAAATTCGAGTTTTAAAGCTCGAATTCACAACTAGTTGTTTTTGTTGTGAATTCAAACTTTAAAATTCAAATTCACGACTACTTGAATTCACAACCAAAATAAATTCTGGTTGCACAAATTTTTTAAAGGGCAGTGTTTAAATTTTTATATGCAAGGGTAAAATGGTAAGTGTGGTTTTTTTTTTTTTTTTTTAGTGGGTAATTTTTAAGTTTACTAAAAGAAATAGGCTATTTTCAAAATTCATCGTGTTTTCAAAATTAATGTATTTATTCGTTTTTAAATTTATACGTGCACATGTATTAAATATTATATACTTATAAAGGTAATTTATAATATTATGGAAAGTTCTTCGTGATCGAAGAGCTCATAATTGTTATTTGTTCTCATTTTAAATAAAAATTATTATTTGAACATCTCTCGTGCATTATATTACACATATGTATTTATTCGTTTGTAAATTTATATGTGCACTTTTGTATTCAATATTATACATTATTAAGGTGAGCCACAATTCTATGAAAAGTTAAAGGATCTTATATGATACATTGATACTAGTATCTTTCTTTTATGAATGATCCTATTTCCTAAAATAACCCGGGCATTATATATTTTTTAAATTCTATATGAATGGACACTTAATTTTGTATATTAACGTTACATTAAAATTTGATAAGATATTAAATCAAATAAGGTATCTTTAAAATTGAAATAGATGATGGAGGGTCTTTTTGGCTCTAGGAAAAGAAATTACCCAAAATGATTTATTTATGTATCTTTGTCGGTTACTCTGTTTCTGTTGGTTGTACCTTTTCGCTTTCATGGTAGTCCTTTCAACTGCCCAAATGACACCCAAAAATTAATTGTTCCTGCGCTGTAATTTAAATAAAAATAAGGAAATCAAACTCTTGCAATTAAAGAAAAAGCCAAGGAAATCAAAAGCTTAAATAGTCTAGTTGAAGAATATATTCATTTCTATTTAATTCAGCCCATTAACGGTGTGGACTGTGGCGTTGATTTGTATAATATTGAATGCGAGGAAGATTTGTGTCAACTCAACTTATTTGCAATAAAAGAAAAATTATTTACCACTAACTTTTTTCTTTTTCGTATGGACACTATTAGCGCCGAGATGCGTTTATTTTAGTTGTAAAATTTTCATTGAAAAGAGATAAATAAAAAAATAAAAATATTACTCCCTCCATCCCAAGTAAGATGATACAATTCTTTTCGGCACGAAATTTAAAGAGTTGTAGATTAGTGTTTTAAATGTGTAATATAAAAGTGATAAAGTAGGAAATAGAAGGTAATAAAGTGATAAAGTAGGAGAGAGAATGTAATAAACGAATGATTAATTAGTTATAATTATGCAATTAAAATTCCTTATTTTTTTTAAATATAGAAATGTTTCATCTTGGTTGGGACAACCCAAAAAGGAATATGTGTCATCTTGGTTAGGATGGAGGGAGTATTATTTTTTATTTTTTATTATATATTTATTAAAGATAAAAAGATGAGAAAGTATTGGAATATTTCACACCCCTAATATTAAAGAGAAAATAAGTGAAAATGAGCTGTCCGATAAAATGTTCCATCATGCCAGAAAAAAAAAATTCTATCATAATAAAAATATACGAAAATTTACTTTTTGTCTCATTTTTTCTTTATCAAAGTAAATGCACCCTAACTTAACTTAAAATGCCTTAGTAATACTCAACTTTACACACACACACCCACACTTGATATGGACAACTCGAAAAAAAAAATAGTAAAAGCATAACCGGATGATACTAAAAGGAGAAATGTAGGGCGTAATTCAAAAATAATTTAGAGAAGAAAAAGGGGAAAAAAAATAAAAAAAAAATCCAAGATTGCATTTTCAAAAAGGAGATAAATACTTGTTGTTGACTGAAATTTCGAAAATGATTGAACATTTTCGAAAAGACGAAATTTAAAATCAAATAGTATTAATTTTCATTAAATATCTAAATAACCCAGTAAGCAAGAATTGGGCCTTTATAATTTGGGCTAAAATTTTGATGAGCATATGTGCCCAATGTGAAGCATACTACCCAAAATCCAAATGTCACGTGACGTGAGTCTATGAATTTGTTTACAAAATTAATTTTAGAGAAAGTCTAGAAATCCTTAAATATATGGCTGAATGTCTATTACTTAAATCTTAACTATCTTACACAAATCTTCAAATTTACTCAAAATACGTTTAATAGATTTTTCATAAAATATAATAAATTAAATAAAGTAATTACTTTTATTTGCTATTTATCATTCATTTTGATGTCAATTTATGTGAACTCGACATATGAATTAAGGATCGATCATATGAACTAATCATATCAGACTATATTTCTTGTCTAAAATACTCCTTCCCCAAAATTATACAAATAATTTTTAGCACGAGTTTTAATAAAAAAAGGGATTATGACCAAAAAAATACACGAACTTTGAAAAAAGTTGTAATTTTCACATGAACTTTTAATTAAACCAAAAAATACATGAATTTATATTTGAGTTAATAGCCGAAAAATACACGAACTTTCACCGAATTTGCATATTGCACATGACCTTCAAAAATAGCCCCATACCATAATACACCACCTTTTAATTTAATTGCAAATTGCACCCGCATTGACTACCACCTTGATCGGTGGTGACGTGGCTGTCGGATTTGTTGACGTGGATGATTTTTCGATGTGGGAATACGACGTCGTTTTGATGTTGCATTACAACATCCAAAACGACGTCGTTTTGTCAAGTTATTTTAAATAAATATAAATAAAAAATTCAAAAAAAAGAAGAAAAATGGGGCTGAAGATTACATTAGTAACATTACACCCGCCGCCGCCGCCGAAGAAAATTGGGGCTGATTGTTACATTACAACACCCGCTCACCTGTTGCTTTACTCTCGCCGTTGCTGCCGCCTCAACCGACTCGAACTTGGGGCTGAAGATTATTGTTGATTGTTGAGTGATTTGGGGCTGAAGATTGTTGGAAATAGCTAGACTTTGGCCTTCTTTTCTCCTTCCCACATCGGTTTTTATATCTTTATCTTTTTCATCAGATTTAGACGTTTAGATGTGTTTTATGGGCTGGTCTTTTGTAAGTTTAATGGGCTGTTAGTGAAGCCCTACGAAAATCTTAACTCTCTCTCATCCTAAGGTCGCACAGTAGGAAGGGTTTGTTATGGATGCCAACGTCTTCTTTTTTCGGTTCCGCTTTCTGAGCAAACGTGTGAACGTCTCCTTCTGTGGTTATGTATTTCTTCTCCGTTGGTGATTTGGTGCAGAGAAAATCAGAGAAACTTTCCCTCATCTTCTTCTTCTTCTTCTTCTCTTTCTTTTACATTCTTGAGTCTTTGTTCCATTCAACTCCGAACCAACCTAGTTTAAGTGCGAACTTGAGGTGGTTGCTGTGTAAACCTTGGGGAGTGAATCGGCGTGTAGGACTTGCACTCCGTGGTCGGCCGAATTTCACTTTCAAGGCAGTGGCCTTCATACCACGTCTTTTTTCCTTCCTTGGTTTCTGTGTTTTCTCTCTGTTTTGCAGGTTCACTTCGCTTGGGATTTTATTCAAACAGGTGGAGTGCACTCACATTCTGCTTTGCACTTGGAAATCTGGGCTTGATCTTTGATCATACAGTTAGTAGGCAGCGAATTGTTCCAACAAAGATTATAGATCAAGCGGAATGTCGAGGCCTACAAAGATGCATTGGAAGGGTTGAATTCCATCATCGGCTACGCGATTAAGGCCAATAATAATCTCAAATCTTGGAGCTTTTGCAGAGTTTGGGGTGTGGGGCTGTTTTGGTTAGTGGAAATGAGCTTAGGTTGGAGAATATTGTGGCCGCTGTTTTTGTAAACATTTACAGTGAATTTGATTTGGAGAATATTGTGGCCGCTGCTAGAATTTCTTGAAAGATGGTTAATATGCTTATGCTAAAGATTATTGTTGATTGTTGAAGTGATTTGGGTGGTGGAGGTGGCGGTTGAGTGGAGGTGGAAGGAGGGAGGCAGCGGTTCCAGATCTGGGTGGTGGAGGTGGCAGTTGAGCTGTCGTGTTGATGTCGGAGAGGTGTTCATCGCCGGAGAAGCAGGCAGCGACTGGCTCGCTGCGGTCGCCGGTGGATAGAAGGAGGTGCCGGCGGTACTTTTCGTCGTCGCCGGTAGATCTAGGGCTTAGGAAGGAGGGAGACGGTCAGGGAGGCATTTGTTTTTTTTTTTGTTTTTTTTAGAAAATTTAATTTCTGGGCAAAACGACGTTGTTTTGCCCACATGGCTTGCCAGCGTGTAAAAAAGGCCACGAATAATGTCATGTAATGTTAAATACTGTGCACGTCATCGCCGGTCAAACTTAAGAGCTGTCGAAACTTTCGCCGTGTGTAAATTGCAACTAAATTAAAAGGTGGTGTATTCGGGAGTTATTTTTAAAGGTGATGTGCAAAATGCAAATCCGGAAATAGTTCGTGTGTTTTTCGGCTATTAACCCTTTATATTTTTGTTGCAATTTTCACCCAAGTTTGACTTTCAATGAAATTAGAGCTTAATTGACAGTCGAAATTAAGTCAAATATACTCCCTCCGTCCCCAAAAATCCGTCCCCAAAATAAGTTCCTCTTTGGGGACGGCACAGGTTTTAAGGAAAAATGATAAAGTGTATTGATAGTGGAGAAAAATATGTTATACTCCCTCCGTCCACGAAATGAGTACCCATATTTCCTTTTTCGTCCGTTCACGAAATGAGTACCCATTTCCCTTTTTGGTAAGTGTACCCCACACATCTCTTTAATTAATACACTCAAAAAGTGGGACCCATAAACTATTCACACTACACTCCATACATTTCTTAAAACCCGTGCCGTCCACAAATGGGTACTCATTTCGTGGACGGAGGGAGTAATTAGTATTGAGAGTGGTGAAAAGGTGAAAAAGTGTTATAATTAGTATCGGGAGTGGTGAAAAAGTGAAAAGTAAGAATAAATAAAGTATTATTAGTGGTGGGGTAATTGTCCAAAAATGGAAAGAAAGAAAGAAGAACTTATTTGGGGACGTCCCAAAAAGGCAAAAGAGGAACTTATTTCAGGGATGGAGGGAGTATTAATTTTTGCCTTCTTAAACCTCCGAACTTCTAAATACTCATCATCATCATAAGTTAGACCAACAACAGGTGAATTTCTGTCTGCCAATTAAGCTCTAATTTCGTCGAAAGTCAAACTCAGGTGAAAATTACAATAAAAATATAAATTTATGTATTTTATGGATTAATTAAAAATTCATGTAAAAATTACAACTTTTTTAAAAGTTCGTGTATTTTTTTGTCATAATCCCCAAAAAATATTAAATTTATTGATAAAAATTCTACATTGTGAGTATTATTAATTAAATAAGTGTAATTATAAGCCTACATTTAGCAATGTATTCGTGGGGCAAGAAACAGCTATGATTATTTTGTATCATTCTCAAACTACCAAACAAAACTTATCTTTGTATCGAAGCAAGCACCACAAAAAAAAAAAAAATGGGAAGAGAAAAATGAATAAATAAAGGTAGAATACACTCAAAAATACATGCCAAAAGCAAAAGCTTGGCTCCACCCAAGGGAAAAAAAAAAATTACTTCCTCGTCCCATTAAAGGAGAAATGTTTCTTTTATGCACAAAATTTAAGGAGCTATTATTTAATTAGTAACAAAATTGAAATGGAAAAATGAACAAAAAAATAAAATAAAATAGAGAATGGATGAAAAAGAGGGGTGGTGTGAGGTCGGCGGCGCGAGATCTGTGGAAGAAGAAGATTTTTTGAGGGAGAAGAAGTCGACGGCGGCGATGGATGTTTGGGGAAGAAGAAGAACGAGGGACGGAGGTGACTGACGCGGCGGAGCCAGAGCAGAGCTGCTCTCGGCCAGAGCAGAGCTGCTCCCGGCCAGAGCAGAGCCAGAGCAGAGCTGCTCAAGGCCAGAGCAGAGCCACGCAAGCGCCATGTCAGCTCGGTATTGCCACGTAGGGGCCATGTCAGCTCGATAATGCCACGTAGGCGCCACCTAAGACCGGACAGTCACCGGATCGGAGGTAAAAATCGTGGAAAAATTGTTCAACCCCTTAAGTTCATGGAAAATTGGATAAAAAAAATAGTTCATGGAAAGTTTTGAAATCGCACCAAAGTTCATGGTTTTTCACGGCATTAACCCAAAAAATAACTTTAATTTATTTTAAAAAGAGAAACGACTGAACTTCATTGGGACAGCCCGAAAAGGGATACGATTCAACTTCGTTGGGACGGAGGCAGTATAAAAATAATTTAAATTAAAGAAAATGCAGGGATCAAACCCTTGAAAAAGAAGTAATTGGTCGAGAATATAAAAGACAAAAATTAAAGAAACAAATAGAAACAAGAGTCATCAAACTTGACTACTACAATTGTTCTTTTCTTACAAATGGAGTTGAAGAATCACGAGAAGCTGCAGATTCTCACAGCAAAAGCATTAGAATTGCAGAAAAAAATCAACGACAGAATCAATCACAGTAGCTTCAGGTTGTGCAGCCATTGCTCGAGTCACGGCCGATACTGCGTCGTAGCGGATAGCAGCCCAGGTTGGAGAGAGAGGCTGATCGCCATAAGCGATTCTCTGAAGGAGCTCATTCTCTCTCTAG
Organism: Salvia miltiorrhiza; assembly: GCF_028751815.1. Classification (NCBI taxonomy): domain Eukaryota; kingdom Viridiplantae; phylum Streptophyta; class Magnoliopsida; order Lamiales; family Lamiaceae; genus Salvia; species Salvia miltiorrhiza. Next base: position 51,289,382 of record NC_080394.1, on the reverse strand, counting down.
AGGTAGTGAGAGAGGGAGAGAGGGACGAGGCGTGGGCCCGGGTCGAGGAGAGCAGAAAGGTGGTGAGAGAGAGAGCCGAAAAGGAGAGAGAAGATGCGGGTGTTATTGCAGAGGTGATTGAATTCGTTGGAGATGCTTTCTTGTGGGAAATGGATGAGCATGAAGAAGAGGAGTGTGAACGGAATCTACAGATTCCTGGTTGGAACAACGAGATTCGGATTCGAATTTCTGGTGATTTTTGCCACCATCTATACGACGTTGGAGTTTGCTAAAATTAGTAGGAAGCACAAGAATCAGGATGTGAGTGATTCAAGAATCCAGAAGCATCCTAGGTTTCTGCTAAATGCTGACCGTGACGTTCATTTAGATGTTTTATGTGGAAGAGGTTGATTTTTTTTTTTTTTAATTTAACAAGTGTTTGTGAAAATCTTGTTCATGTAATACAAGTTCTTTGTATATATATATAACTATAGCATGTTGTTTATTGGGTAAAAGAAAATGTTTAATTGGAGTTTCTAATCATAGATTGTAACACGTGATGGAAGAAGAATTCAACTTTACTGCTCCCTCCTACCCTAAAAACTTTATCACACTGTGGACGGCACGAATTTTAATACAGTAAAATGTTAGTGAAATTGTTAGCAGAGTAAGGTTTAAGTTTTAAATGTGAATGGAATCATATATGAACCCTACTATTATAAATGGAAGAGACAAATTTTCATAGACGGACTCAAAAGGACATTGTGACAAATTTTTAGTGAACGTAGGAAATATAAATTTTTCAAATTTTTTGGTGATGGGCCATTTCGAATTAGGTTTTTTTTATTCTTTCGGCCCAACTTCTTTTTTGGTATTTTATACTTTGCCCAACTGAAATTTCAAGATATAAAAGTATAAAATTCATTTATATATATTCAAATAATGTTTTCGTTAATAGTGTAGAAAGCAAAAGGACAATTATACAAGCATTAATATGTATTCCCTCCATCCTATTTCAAATGATCCAATTTCTATTTTGGGTTGACCCATTTCAAATGACCTAATCTAAATTTAAAAATAAAATCGAACATTTAATTTTACTTTTTGGGTTGTCCCACCACCACTTTACACCTTTATCACACATTTCTTAACATCCGTGTCTAATCTTTTTGGGTCATTTGAAGCGGGATGGAGGGAGTATTTGATACCGTTATCCTATTTTAAACGTATACATCACTATATTAAAATAGAGTGCTGTTGTTTCCATTTGATTTAGGCTTTTCTGTCCGTTTTGTTTGATTATTTCATTTTAGTTTAACGAGTTCTTTTCGAGTCACGGGCACTTAGTCTGTTCTCTTGTGCCTTCAAGGGTTTTTTATTTTTCTTTCTTTTATATAAAACCTCAATTTCATCAATAACATATAAATGTGTAATATGATGATAGTATATAAGCTGTTGAGGTCCTCTGATGAAGCTTAAGAAGATGAAGGACTAACTTGCAAATTTTGAGTCAGTTAGTTAGTTGCTTTAATAAGCTTTTTAGCTTATAATCTCGGCCGTTCATCAAGTTCAGAGAGAGATCCAAGAAAGCTGCATATATACGCATTGTATATCTCCCAAAAGAGGATGATGCTTGTAATGGGTAAAATTCGTATGAGCCAAAACTATATGGCCTAACGGCCCAGCCCGGTAAAGCTATCCGCGCAGTCCCAGGCGCCCAGCTCGTCTCGGTAGACAGAGCAGAGCAGCTCTGGAAGACCAGAACATAGCAGCTCTGGTGGACCAGGGCAGAGCAGCTCTGGAATACCAGAGTAGACATCTCGGATGACCATAGTAGCTCGAAAGCCAGAGCCGATAGCTCGGATGACCAGAGCAGAGAAGCTCTGGAAGACCAGAGCAGAGCAGCTCGGAGGCACGTACGTCAGCGCGGCCCTACCCAACAGCCTCGACTGCCCAGCGCTGCCCTGAGGCACGCGCAACAGCATAGCCCTACGGCGCATGTCGCACCCTATCATTGTAGTGGATAAAATTCGTATAAGCCAAAACTATACGACCCAACGGGCCAGCCCGGTAAAGCGATCCATACCACGTTCATAGCATAAGGTCCAAAGTAGGCCCATATGCGGGAAATACGTAAACCCACTAGGAAAAATGCCTAAACTCAACAGTTACTTGGTGACTAGGTCAGACGAGAGTCACGGAAGATCGTTTCGTAAGAAATCGGAACCACTAGGGTTTCAAGGAGCATTCTAGCAAACCCTAACCCTAGTCGCCTCCATGCAGGCCCCGTGACCTATATATATACTAATTCACTAACGCAATCAGGCCATCAGCAATTACTCGTATTCATTCTTGCACTCACACACGGTCTCTCACTCTCGTTATCTCCCGCTCTCCCCGCTCTTCCGTTCCGCCTCCACGCTCACAACTCTCAAGGGTCCCGATCGCTTGACTAGCCGCGCTAGCCCAGACGTCCGTCGTCCCCTATTTCACATCGCTCATTGGCTATAATTCAACTTCTGGGACACCCCGATCTTCCGGATACATGACTTATTACTGTCTTCTCTTTACCATTTATTTATTTTCGTTACGTTACTTACGCTTAATACTTCTATCAGTTCACTGACTTGAGCGTCGGAGGCCCTTCCATCGACACCCCCACCGGTGCTCTTCGGAGGGCTCTAACGTTGCTTGTGGTTTCAGGTAGCTAGTGCCCGTCGATCCAGACGTGACTGACGTCACTTTCGTAATTGTCAGATTCACTCCCTACAATGCTTCTCTATGATTCTATTCTTGTAATTCTACTGGTGAGATAGAAAAAAAGAGAGGAAAGAAAAGTTTGTTCTTAAGAGCTGAGAGTTGAGATTAAGCTTGAAGCTCTTGTACTGTAACGTTCCATTCTCCGATTTGCATTAATAGAATTTGGCTGCTCTTCTCTGTAGGTGTAGGTATTAACACTGAACCACATAATCAGTAACACCCCCATCCCTTGCGAATAGGAGATGCTACCCAAAATATTCATTTATTTGATTTCTCTAATATTAATTTAAGTATAGGATATAAAGAAAAATAGGAAAAGAATTCCCTTTTTGATAATATAGTAATCTAATAAATATTACTATTAAAATTAGTAATACTTAACCAATGAGTTATTAAAATATACTATATGTGTAATAGAAAAATTATCAAAATTTTATTTCTCTTTTCCAATATAAAAAATATGTAACGGAAGCTGTAAAACTACAATAATAATCCTGCCAAAACACTATATATATATATATATATATATATATATATATATATATATATCAAAGGAAACGGAAGCTGTAAGTTATATAAACGACATTCAATAATAACTTTATCTAAGCATCATATTTATATATATAAAAAGATGGAGTACATACAAAACCATCAAGTTTAAAAGTATAATTAACGTGTTCGAGGCACAGCTCGTAACTACACATACGGTAAACAAAATATATATATATATTCGGTCACAACCGTCATCAAAATGCATGATCATAAACCAATATATATAAAGTCTCGACCCACCAAAATTGGAAGAGGCTAAGTTGGTTAGTAGCAAGATATATTTACCAAAAACAACAACATATAATACTTCATCATATAATAGAACGGGAGAATGTGGAGCTCCATGTCTGCCGTCTTGCCATCAACTCCTTAACCTGAAAAGAATCATAAATAATAGGGTATGAGTGTGCAAGCACACTCAGTGGGGTAAACACTGCAAGCAGTTATAACCAATTGTGTAATGAATCATAACATGTTGAACTCTTATATTTTTCACTTAGCTGACATCTTGTGAGACTAGTCTCGGTCCCTTGTGGACCTGACCCCTTGTGGGCCGTTCAGCTCTTTGATCCCTTGTGGATCCGACCCCTTGTGGGTCCCATTAGTTCATATGAATGACGCACGACACAACAATGATTATAACCATGTAACAACTACGCTTACAGATAAAAGTAAACCCCACCTTAAGTGATTGAATTCAAACCTCTTCAAGCTTGCTTCGGTTGTCCTCCTCGAGCCTTGGATGCACCGCTCCTAGCACTTGAAACACTTTAAACTTAGTTTCATTACAAGCACTTATTCTTGAATAAGCTCTCATTTCTTTAAACAATATTTTTAATCTCTCTTGAATATATTCTTGATAATTCTACAATACACTTGAAGCCGAAGACCATATTTGAACATTTTATGAATCTACAAATTATAAATTCATAGTTTCAATTACTAGTATAAATTATACTAATCAAACTTCATTATAATCGTATAATTTAATTATATAATATACCAAGTTTAGATCACCATAATCTTTATAATTTATTTCAATTCTTGGCTAATAATATTAAAAGCAAATGTCTTGATTATCTATTTATGTGTTCAAGGTGAAACAATCATCAAAAATCTAATTCAAATTCCCAAATAAAAAATTAAAATAAGCATAACATATTAAAACTCATATTCGACACGTATGGAGCTACATCTCGACGTCTATTCCGGCCAATTCGACCTTAGATCTCAAGAAGAAAACCTATGATTAGAACTTCTACGACATGAGCTACAAAACTCCTAAACTTATTCTCCCTCACGGCATCGATTTGACGCCGGAAGGTCGACTCAAACTCGCGCGGAAACCTTCGCGCACAGACCCGACACCCTGACTTGATTGGCTCATAACTCCCTCGTCCGGTGTCGGATTGACGATCCGAAGGTACTGTTGGAAAGCCAACGACGATAGCTTTCTAATGGTACCTATATTGATGGGGTTTGATGAAAGAAAACAGATGAAAAACGGTCTGCAAGGTACGATCCTGCTGCTGTCAAAAACAGGGGAAAATAAAACACAGCAAAACACATGCCGGCAGCCACCACGCCGCCGGAACTACTGTTCCGGTAATCCCTCCTCCTCACTCACACACAACAGACTTCATCCCACCAATATCTACTCAAGACCTTTAGCCATCGATTAAGAAGAACAAGAATGGAAGAGAAGTGCAAAACCCTTTCAAATTCAACAAGCAAAAATCGAGGAAACAAGAATTAGGAGAAATTACCTTGATGGTTGCAGTAAATCGATGAGTGGTGAAGATGGAGAGAAGAGAAAAGACGCAGGGGAGAGAAGATAGGGAAATTACCAAACCATAAGCATATCCTTATATATATACATGGATTATCTATTAAAAAATCTAACTTATACAATAAAAATCTAACACTTTATAAATATTTTAATGCTATTTGCTAATAAAATCTTAGATATTTTTATCAATAGCAATTCTAGAATATTCAAGTTTATTCATTAATATTATATGACTTATTACAAAAATCCTTAACATTTTAATATTAAATCAATTCTAGAATATTCCATTTACTTATACCCCCTTTTTTTTTATAAACAATTTACATATTAATATCTAACATATTCTAGAGTTTTCATGTATTTTATTTTACTAATCTTACTCTTTAAGATTTATTTATAAGTAATTTTAATTTTGCTAGGGCGGATCCTCGCTCTAAGTCGGACAACCTGTACAACATTTAAAATCAAATCCGTTAGTTTTAATAACGTCATAAAATATTAACTTAAACATAAACATCTCTAATATATTGTAATTAAATTATAAATAAATTAAAAAGGTTCGGGGTATTACACCCTACCACCCTTAAAAATAATTTCGTCCTCGAAATTAACCTTGCAAGTCTTTAATGTGAGGATATCGCGCTAAAAGGTCGTCTTCTTTCTCCCACGTTGCTTCTTCTGGTCCGTGCCTACTCCATTGGACTTTTACTAATGGTACTAATCTATTTCTTAAGGTATGAACCTTTCGATCTAAGATGGCAACAGGCGTTTCTTCATAGGTTAAGTCAGGAGAAATTTGGAGACTCCCACGAGAAATGATGTGGCTTGGGTCAGAAACGTATTTCCTAAGCATCGACACGTGGAATACGTTATGTACGCCTGCTAGGTCTGGGGGTAAAGCTAAGCGATAAGCTACGCCCCCTATCTTTTCAAGTATTTCAAACGGTCCTACGTATCGAGGTTGTAACTTTCCCTTTTTGCCGAATCTAATGACTCCTTTCATCGGTGCTATCTTCAAGAATACTTTGTCTCCAACCTCGAAATGCATGTCTTTTCGTTTTGCATCGGCGTAAGACTTTTGACGATCTTGGGCTATCTTGATTCTTTCTCTAATTTTTGCAATTACTCCAACTGTTCTTTCAATGATCTCGGGTCCCAAAATTCGTCTTTCTCCGACTTCATCCCAGTGAATCGGTGATCGACATCTTCTTCCATAAAGAGCTTCAAATGGCGGCATCCCGATTGTAGCTTGGTGGCTATTATTGTACGCGAACTCGACCAATGGTAAGTGTTTCTCCCAACTTCCTCCCAAGTCAAGCGCACAAGCACGAAGCATATCTTCTAAGATTTGGATAGTTCGTTCCGATTGTCCGTCCGACTGAGGATGATAGGCCGTGCTGAAATTTAACTTGGTGCCTAAGGCTGATTGAAGGCTCCTCCAAAACTTAGAAGTGAATCTTGTATCTCGATCTGACACTATTGACACTGGTACTCCATGTAGCCTTACTATCTCATCAATGTAGAGTTGCGCCAATTGATCCATGCTATAAGGTCATCTTTACAGGAAGAAAGTGGGCTGATTTCGTCAACGTATCAATAATAACCCAAATTGCATGATGGCCTTTCACTGTGCGAGGTAATCCAACCACAAAGTCCATAGCAATTTTCTCCCATTTCCACTCGGGAATCTCGAGCGGGTTTAGTAATCCAGAGGGGCGTTGGTGTTCAGCTTTTACCTGTTGGCAAGTGATACATCTTTCTACAAAGCTCCCAATGGATCTCTTCATGTTTCGCCACCAAAAGATCGTTTTCAAATCCTTGTACATCTTGGTTCCACCTGGATGCACGGAGTATGGAGTATTGTGTGCTTCCTCAAGTATCTCCCGTCTGAGCTCTTCATTATTTGGCACGCACAATCTTCCTTCGTAAACGAGTGTTCCGTCCTCTGTGACTGCGAATCCTTGGATGGTACCTTCGAGTGCTCTCGTCTTTATTTTGCACAAAAATTGATCATCTTTTTGCGCCTCTCGAAT